>NC_062546.1:121632787-121954951 GCF_016906955.1 Phacochoerus africanus
ATCTTGTAGAGCCAGAAATTAAAGAAGTGCTTAAAAAGAATTCCAAAATGAGGGACTATGTCCAAGGGACAAGGAGACAGCTCCCAGGAACCAAAGCCAGAAAAATCTGAGCAAGAAAAGAAATAAAGAAGTATTGGATTATAACCTAAAGTTTATATATATATATATATATATATATATATATATATATATATATATATATAAAACCTTGAGTCCATACTGATATAAATAAAGGACTCAATAAATAAGAACTTTGAATAATTTATGCAGTTTGCCCTCAGGGAGTTGGATCATAACTCCCTACTCCATAAGTGTGAGCTGCGCACAGTGACTTACTCCTTAAGAGTACAGAATGGAAAAGGGGGAAAGAGGGCAAAGTGATGTAAAGTTACAGTAAGGAAATGTGACAACTATTACCTCAGTCAGGTGATCAAAGTTAACATCAACAATGACAACTTATGATGGCAGTATATCCCCTTGATACGTGATGAAAAGGGAATTCTACTTCTGTGCTGCTTCTCAAGAACCCCTGTCTAATGAGAAAAAATATATAGACAAATTTCAATGGAGGGACATTCTACAAGATACCACAGTATTCCTCAAAACTGTCAAGCTTATCAAAAATGAAGTCTGAGAATGTGTCACAGTCAACAGAAGCCTAAGACGTGATGACTAAATAGAATGTTGTATCTGGGTTGGGATCTTGGGAAAGAAAAAAGACATTAGGTAAAAACTAAGGAAACTTGGGAAAAAAGGATGTTAATTAATAATAATGTATCAATATTGTAATGATAGTGTATTATTACATTAATTATAACAGATGTATCATACTCATGTAAGATAATAATAGACGACTGGATGTGGGATATATGCTAACTATACTCTTTTGCAATTTTTCTGTATATCTAAAACTTCTGAAATAAACTTTTTTAAAATAACGATATATGAAAAGTACTTGACATGTTGTAAACACTCAGTACGTGTGTGTTGACCTGAGTTAGCTGAATTATTAGTACGATTCCCCAAACAGATAACGAAAGTCTTCTCTGCCCTAGGAATTCTGTAAAGTGAGCTAGCCTTATGGGAATTTCTCCCAATTCCTGTGGAGTTAGTTCTTCTCCTGAGAGGGAGTATAGAACATGTTTGTATAAAGAAAACAAACCACCTTTTTCTTTTTTTAAGTATCTAGAGTCTGGAAAAAATACAAACTTGGACACCAGAGAGTAGGGAGTGACAGAAGAGCACAAAGCTTATGTTGAAACTGACTCACTTCACAGAAGATAACTGAGTTGCAGGGAACTGACTGATTAGTCACACCCCCCGCTCTAATGGTGATTACAAAAGCCAAACTGTTTTTATGGGAGACACCCAATGAGCCAGACTAAACAGGAGACATTAAGGGAGTGTTTGAATAGGAGTGCTGAATGATGACACCAGCCTTGTTGCTTCAGAGAACTTAGCCCAAATGCAAGCCCAACAGCCTGGAGCAAAGTAGGGAACAACAAACTCTTTTAAAAAGCTTAAGTAATCAAGCGACAAAAAACCCAAGATCTGGGAGCAGGACTCAGAAACGCAGGGTTGTGGACGCACCCATCAAGATGTCAAGGGTGAGCCACGGGTAGACAGGATTTCTAGTCCTAACTTAGAGCACTAAGCTCATGTGTGTTTTCTTGCTGAATTTTTACCAAGCATTTTTTTTTCAGTAATTCTTTCCTCATTTTTTATCTGTTTTTCTACATTCCCTTTGTTACCATTCACGATTAAGCAATTGAGCAAACTAAATAAGTACCAAATGTGAGAAGTTGATAGAAAACAAATGAAAACCCTATATGGGTATGACTTTTCTTTTTTTTTTTTTTTGTCTTTTTAGGGCTGCAGTGGCAGCACATGGAGGCTAAGGGTCAAATGGGAGCTACAGCTGCCAGCCTATACCACAGCCACAGCAATTCAGGACCCGAGCCACATCTGCAACCTATACCACAGCTCACGGCAGTGCCGGATCCTTAACCCACTGAGCAAGGACAGGGATTGAACCTGTGCCCTCATGGATGCTAATCAGATTCATTAACTGCTGAGCCATGACGGGAACTCCTGGGTGCGACTTTTTTTTTTAGGGCTGAACCTGTGGCATATGGAGGTTCCCAGGCTAGGGGTCGAATGGGAGCTGTAGCCGCCAGCCTACACCACAGCCACAGCAATCTGGGATCCAAACCATGTCTGCGACCTACACCACAAATCACAGCAACACTGGATCCTTAACCCACAGAGCAAGGCCAGAGATCGAACCCTCATCCTCATAGATCCTAGTCAGGATGATTTCCCCTGTGCCACAGCGGGAACACCCGGGTGTGACTTTTCACAATGCTTTTGGGATGGAGGAATCAGCATTGTTAAATGTAATACAGTAAATGTAATAATGAATGTGTTACAGGGTTCTGTTTTACTTGAAGCCGCAGGTATCAGAATGGATGGAACATTCAAGCATGAACAACTCAATTGACTTCTCTGCAGGTGAGAGTGATTGATGATGAAAGCACAATGTATCCAAAGTAAACATAGACACATTTTAGGTAAATTTTGTTTACTACTAAGTGTTATTTTGGAGGCAGTTTATGTCATACAAATGGCCAACTTGGTCCTGTGTGGCTCAAGTAGCATGTCAAAATTTTGATTATTATGCATTGTGTCTCACATTTTTATAGCTTGTTAACAATTTTAAGGAGTTTTTCATATGCATTAGTCAGTTGCGTCACCTTGACATCTGTTTCATCATGGCTCAATGTAACTTAAATCTTAGATGTATGAAACTAGATAACTTCTAAGAAATAACCTCTGGCTTTGCCTCCTTCCTGGGAGTCCATTCTCAGGTCACGTCAGGAAATCCATGAACTGAGGCTCTTCTACAAGTCTCTATCTTGGCTGCACTTCAGAAGCTTCCGTAAGAAATCACAAAGCCCAGACCACACCTCAGATCAAATAAATCAGTGTAACTGGGGGTGTGATCCAGGTATAAGCATTTGTAAGTTTTCCAGGTGACTCCAAGATGTAGCCAGATTTGAGAACCACTGTTCCTATATAAAAAGAGACTTTCTGGAATTCCCTTGGGGCACAGTGGGTTAAGGATCCAGTGTTACCATTGCAGTGGCTCCGGTTCCTGCTGTGGCATGGGATGGATCCCTGGCCCAGGAATTTCCACACGCAGTGGGTGTGGCCAAGTAATAGTAATAATAGTAATAATAATAAATAAGAGGGGTACTTCCTGATGAAAAATGAGGTCATGTGATCCTTCTGGCTAGTGGAATTTGGGCATACTATCATTTTCTTTTTTTCTTTTTTCTTTTTTTTTTTGTCTTTTGTCTTTTTAGGGCCGCACCTGGGGCATATGGAGGTTTCCAGGCTAGGGGTCTAATCAGAGCTGTAGCCCTTGGCCTATGCTAGAGCCACAGCAATGCCAGGTCCTAGCCATGTCTGTGACCTACACCACAGCTCACGGCAATGCTGGATCCTCAACCCACTGAGAGAGGCCAGGGATTGAGCCTGAACCTTCATGGTTCCGAGTCGGATTCGTTTCCGCTGCGCCATGATGGGAACTCCCGTCCTGTCCTTTCTAATAAGAAAAATCAAAAGTCAAATTAGACTTTGAGAAAATCTTTTACAGACACTGAATCAAGTGTTTCCCTCAAGTTTGCAATAGAGCTGAGGTGGTGGACGAATTTTAAAATTAAATGAGGGACAGGCATAATGAAGCTAATTGGTAATTATTTACAGACCATATATTTCTGCTAAGACAGCAACTTGCTTTGTTGGAATTACTGACTACAGATTAAGACACAAAATCTTGAAATAACATCTACTGTAACTGAGTCACCTGCTCTCACAACAAACCAATTTCTTACTTGAGAGGCTTTCAAATTCAGGCATAGTAAATGCTTTTAAATGAGTTGTAACAAGCACAAGATACAGATAAATGACTTTGGTGAGTCAGTTGCTCAAGACTAAATATACAAAATTATTCTCTAAATCTAGCTCTGACATTGACTCACTAGTTGATCTTTTAGAATTTATTTTATTTTGTTTTTTTGTGCTTTCATTTTTCCCATCTATAAAATTTAGTATTAGCATCTATTTCATGGGGGTATTAAAAGAATTATGTATCAATTTGAAGATGAAATTAAATTCCATGAGAGTTCCTATGGAAGTTGCTGAAGCTCATTGTTTGAGCTGAAAGTTAGACTCTCTTAAATGTGTGCCATTTCAATTCTTTGTCCATTCATTGATTCAACAAATATTCAGTTGTGACCCACCATGAGCCAAGGCTTAGGTTACTCAGTGGTGAAAAAAATCCCCTGTCCTCAGGAAGTTATAGTCCTGTGTGGGGAAACAGGCAACAAACAAACATATCCAGGTAATGATAAGTACTTAAGGAAGGGATAGGAGGAGATGGGTAAAGAGATAGCGTTAAACAGGGTGGAAATGTGGGTCAAATTTAGTTAGGGTTGTTAGAGAAGCTCTCTAGGGAAGGTTACAAGAAAAAATGAGGGAGGTATTTCATGCAAACATCCTAGGAGAGAGATTTGCAGAGTGATTCATAAGTGAACAGTGTTCTGGCTCTTCAAGAATGAGACAAAGTCCGTCACAACTGGGATGGAATGAGATTTATTTTAAATTAATATCAATCCATGCATCATCAGAATCAAAGTAATACTAGACTTCTTTTCCAAGTACATAATGATGGTTTATAGATCAGCATAAGAATTCCAAAAACAGAGTCCCAGACATTCTTTTCCTTTCCTTCCTTTCCTTTCCTTTCTCTTTTTTCTTCCAGGTTGCCTAAGATATAATTGATATTCAGCACTATATAAGTTTAAGGTGTACGGGATAAGGACTCAACTTACATACATCATGACATGTTTACCACAATAGGTTTAGTAAACAACTATCATCTCATGTAGATGCGAAATGAAAGAAAAAGAAAAAAATATCTTTCCTCGTGATGAGAACTCTCAAGATTTGCTCTCTTTAACAACTTTCATATATAAGGTACAGCAGTGTTAATTATATCTATTATTTTGTACATGATATCCCTAGTACTTACTTATCTTATAACTGGACATCTTTTCTTAGTCAAATATTGATTAGTACTCATTATTTTTCTAGGTTAAAAAAACAAATTTTATTCTCAATAAGTATACAATTTAGAGACTTAGATACTTAAGTTCGTTCTCAGATGAAACTAAGTTAAATTAGTATTAAGTCTGTGTGTTTAGGCAGATTCTGTGGTGATGCTAATGCTTTTTTTGTTTTTTGTTTTCCCTAGCAAAATTGCATAATAAGAAGAAAGTGATTCCTAGAAGATAATGGCATTGGATTTAGGCTCCTAAGGAATAATTTTAATTTTCTCTATGATCTCAAATAAGTCACTTTATTTTTTGATTAGGCTGAAAGATCATTCAGAAAAACAGATGAATGCTTCCTAGAAGTTTGTATCTTGTAGCATATAGTACTGGCAAAGGAAAACATATTAAGATGTATCCTCTATACTTAAATGTGAGATAGCATATCATTTTATCTGTGAACATTGTATTATATACCTCAAAAAGATAGTCTTCATTTTATTTTATTTTTATTATTTTATTTTTATTTTTTGCTTTTTAAGTTCGTACCTGCGGCATATGGATGTTCCCAGGCTAGTGGTCAAATTGGAGCTACAGCTGCTGGCCTACACCACAGCCACAGCAATGCCAGATCCAAGCGGCGTCTGCAAACTACACCACAGCTCATGGCAACACTGGATCCTTAACCCACTGAGTGAGGCCAGAGATGGTAGCCCGCAACTTCCTGGTTCCTAGACAGATAACGTTTCCACTGGGCAACAATGAGAACTCCTCAGAAAGATAGTCTTTTAAAAAAACTGAATGATACTTCCTTTATATCATGCATATCCAGTGTTCAAATTTCCTTAAATTGTCTTATAATTTTTAAAAATTCAATAGATTTTTAAAATTTGTGTTAAAATATACATAACATAAAATGTACCATTTTAATCATTTTTAAGTGTGCAGTTTAGTGGTATTAGTACATTCATACTGTTGTAATCTACAGAACTTTCTCATTTTCCCTAACTGAAATTACATACCCATTAAACAATAACCCCCAACTGCTACTCCTTCCTCCCTCAGTAATATGACAAACACCTTTCTACTTTCTGTCTCTATGAGTCTGACTACTCTAGGTACCTCATATTATTGGAATCATACAGTATTTGTCCTTTTGTGACTGGCTTATTTCACTGAGCACAATTTCTTCAAGGTTCAACTGTACTGCAGGGTCAGAATTTTGTTTTAAGGTTGAATAATATTTAATATTTCATTGTGTGTATAGACCACATTTTGTTTATTTGGCTGTCTCATAATTCCTTTATTCTTTTTTTTTCTTTTTTTTTTTTTTTTACTGCTGTCCTGCAGCATATGGAGTTTCTGGGGCCAGGGATCAGATCTGAGCCATGGTTGAGGTCTATGCCTCAGCTGCAGCAATGCTGAATACTTTAAGCCACCCTGCCAGGCAGGGGATCAAACCTGCATCCTGGTGCTGCAGAAACTACACCAATCCCATTGTGCCACAGTGGAAACTCCTCATAATTCTTTTTAACTATTTTATTTCCATCTTTCTTTACAAATTCACTGAATTCTTGGAGGGGGGACAAAAAGGCACATAGAACATGTAGTAGTGATATTTTTCAAAACCCTAAGAGATGAAGAATCAAAGAATCAAATGACATAATGAGGGCTTTGTAAGACCTTTCGAGGAGTTCCAATAATCCAAAGTCAAATCCAAAGTCAACCATTTCAAAAATAAAAAAAAAATTGCTCTCCACTTCTGGAGGGCCAGGCTGTTCCTTTGTTTCATGGATATGCTATCTGCCCCCATAGTAATACATCATTTCAGAGTGCTCTGAACCTGTGAGACTGCCTCTGTGTGCCCAGCTTGGCTAGTCAGGAAAGAGGACTGTGCTCTGGCATGTTGATCCCATGCTCCTGGCAAAGAGACTGCCAGTGTTTGTTCCCAGAACTGGATTTCCCAATACATCTGAAGTCAGCTTCTAGAGCAGCAAGATGCTATGAGTCTGCATTGTCATTAAGTCACTTCTAATGCCATCCCTTGAAAGACTATGTAATTGTCAGAGAGTCTGATGGGGATAGATATTTTGCATTATTGATGTCAAGCAAGGAATGAAAATCTGAAGATTCTGAATTCATTGTAGTTAATTATATATTGATGGGGTTCAGATCTTCAAATTACAGTTCTATGACTTCCCAACATCTTTCTAACCTATGCTTTAAAAATATTATACTAGGAGTTCCCATTGTGGCGTAGCAGAAGCAAATCTGACTATTATTCATGAGGATGCAGGTTTGATTCCTGGCCTCGCTCAGTGTGTTAAGAATCCAGCATTGCTTGAGCTGTGGTGTAGGTCGAGGGATCCCGAGTTGCTGTGGCTGTGGCATAAGGTGGCAGCTGTAGCTCTGATTGGACCCCTAGCCTGGAAACTTCCATATGCTGTGGGTGTGGCCCTAAAAAGCCAAAAAAAAAAAAAAAAAAAAGAAAGAAAAAAGAAAAAAGAAAATTATACTAAAGGAGTTCGCACTGTGGCTCATCAGGTTAAGGACCTGACATTGTCTCTGTGAGGATGCAGGTTCAATCTCTGGCCTCATTCAGTGAGTTAAGGATCCTGCTTTGCTGGAGACTGTGGCTCACATCAGGTGTTGCCATCGTTGTGGCCTCAGCTGCAGCTTCAATTCAACCCCTAGCCTGGGAATTTCCATAAGCCATAGGTGTGGCTGTAAAACATTTTTTTTTTAATTTTTTAAATAAAAAAATTTAAAAATTAAAAAAATAAATGTATTATACTAAATTATACAGGATCATATAGAGTAAAATTCTCAACATATATTAATTTTTAATGTTTTAATCAGAGCCACTAAATTAGAAAATTGTATAATATTAAAATTATCATTTACATGAAATATAATTGATGGGTAACTATCTTAATAAGTTTTCTGCATTTTGTAACTCTTGTGGATACGTACATAATACAGACCCTTCTTGTAGCAAAACACCTTATAAATGAGGAAATAATAATATCAACTTCATATCCCAATATTATTACTGCAGGAAAGAATATTTACCAATTTGACATTTAAGTAAATCAAGTGTGGTGTATAATAAAGTTCTTTAATCAGGTCAAAGTGTTATCCAAAATATGCATAAATGGAAGTTCCTGTTGTGGCACAGTGGAAATGGACCCGACTTGTATTCATGAGGATAAGGGCTTGGTCCCTGGCTTCACTCAGTGGGTTAGGGATGTAGTATTGCTGTGGCTGTGGCATAGGTCAGCAGCTGTAGCTCCAATTGGACCCCTAGCCTGGGAACTTCCATATGCCGCAGATTCAGCCCTGAAAATCAAAAAAAAAAAAAAGCATAAATGGAGAATCATGGAATATTAATGTTGAATAGAATTTAAAGATTGTATAACTCAGGGGGCCATAATCTCTTTGGATACACAAATTGAGAATCCAATGAAAGCTTTGGATCTTCTCTCTCAAAAATGCATTCAATTTTCCTTATAATTTTACATGTTCATCTACCTCTTGATGCCTCGGTTAAGCATCTGATGTAATTCAGCTCCTTCCTTTCATGCTTAATGGAATTAAAAGTCAGGTGACCATGTGACTAGCCTATAGATATAGAGTGAGGTAGGATAGAGATTTTACCTCAGTTACAAGCAATTTATTCTAACATTTGGTTACAAAATTCCTAAGCAAGTGATTGATGTGAGAGGCCCCACTAGCGCCAATATACCTTCCTACTCAGCTTCTGATAGTACCTCAGATTCTCACACTGAGGAGCTTTAGGTAGCATAGAGTCAGCCCTTGGTATCTGAAGGGGGATTAGTTCCAGGTCCCCCATGGACAACAACATCCATGGACGATCAAGCCCCTTATACAAAATTGAATAGTATTTGCATATAACCTACTCAAATTCTCCCTTATTCTTTAAATCATCTCCAGATTACTTCTAATACATAACACAATGTAAATGCTATGTAAATAGTTGCCTGCACATGACAAATTCAAGTTTTGCTTTTTGGAACTTTCTGGATATTTTTCCCCCAAATATTGTTGACCTATAGTTGATTGAATACTCAGATGCAGAACCTAAGGACATGGAAAGCCTGACCGTACTTGTATTAACATGGACAAGATATTAAGCACTGCTCTCCATTCAATTGCTGGGAGAAGGTGTCCAGAGGATGACAGGGGTCACTAGCCTAGCCTCTCTTTCTCTCATGCTGAATTCTTATTTGGGACTCTTTGTCTCCTTATCTGCTCTTAACCTTGATGCCTTTATGCAATTGCCTACTTTTCCAATGACCAGCTCTGTAGAACGTGCAGGAGGAGATAGAGAGATCTGGTGTCAAAAAAAAAAAAGAGTAGGAGAGTGGGACAGAAAACCCCCAGGATTAAAGTTAAGCAAAGGCAGAACTTCAACTGATTCAAGTTTTTGTTTGTTTGTTTTGGGTTTGTTTTTTTGTTTTTTTTTTTTTGAGGTAGAAGTGAGAGTTCTAGAAATGTTTTATATTATAATACTAGGCAACATATTCTCAACATTGTTGAAATATATTTAAAAATCCCCAGTTTTTATGAGTCTCATGCAATTAACTTGGAGAAACTACACATGCTGAATAAGGGTTGCATTAAGGCTAAGAAGGAAGCTGAGATCCATATTCCAGGAAAAAGGGGGATTTCCTTGTGAACATATTTGCTCTCAAACAAATCACAAATTAAAATATAACATTAATGATAACAACCACTTTTTATGATTGCTTGAGCAAAATACATGTACTTTTTTTGCATGACCTTCTTTTGAAATATAACTTATTCTAAAGACAAAGATAATACCTATTATAGGATATTTGGAAAACAAAAAAGAAAGTAAAATTGTTACTTCTAGCAAGTACAGATAACAACTACTGACTACGCATTTTATGTGATATTTTCAGGCTTTTTCCTGTGAAGCTCTATTTAAACACCCCCATCCCTGCAGAACACACAAAAGCAAATATGCATACAGGTATTGCAGCTGAGCATAACCCACCCTCCAGCTTCTTGTCCTCCATCTGCCTCTTGTTTGTAGAAAATCTTTAGCCTCCTAGGCCTTCCCTGAGTCCCAAAGAGTAAATTTGATCATAGAAGTGAGAAAATGCAGAAACCATGGAAAACAGTCAAGCAAGACAAAATAATATTTTAGCCATTAAACAAAGTCAAGGAGTTTTACTTCCTCCTCAAGGACTGTAGATAACATTCTGAGCCAAATCCTTTGAGCTCTTTTGCAGATACTGAAACCCCCACCAGGAGGAAGAGGTTAACTGCATGTTTACCACAAGCACTAGACCCTAGACCAGTTGGAACCAGAAAGTTGATGATGTTGACTCCTGATTACCTCAGAAGAATGTCCGTGAGCTGATCACGACGTACCACACAACAGTCTCCCTCATCCAGTCTTTAAAAATCTTTCCCTGAAAGTCATTGGGGAGTTCAGGCCTTTTGAGCACTAGACTTCTAGTGCTGGCCTCCTAGCTCAGAGCCCTCTAATAAACATTGTACTTTCCTTCACCACAATTTGATGTCTGTAGATTGGCTTTACTTGGGAGCAGACCCAAGTCTGGTTCAGTAGTAGTTAGTATGTGTGCAGGTATTTACATTAACGTGAGGTTATGCTGTATATAAAGAACTATATATATTTTCAACAAATGTTACAACATAGGTATTTTTTAAAGTTCTTAAATTTTCTCAGAAAACAATTTCTAATGGCTACATAGATTCTGTCACACATACATGCCAACATTTACTTAACCGTTATCCTACTGTTGGAAATCCAGGATATTTTCAATTTTCCCAACGGAATATCTTTGGTTATGGATCTTTGGAAGCATGTCTGTCTTTAGAACAATTCCCAGAAGTCGAACATTTCTTTAGGATTTTGCTGCATGTGATTAAATGCCCTACACGAAGTTTTGCCTAATACACTCTTAGCTGTAATACCTGAGACTGCCCTATTTCCTTATTCTTCTATTCATATTGTATGGTAAAACATTTGTTTGCCTTTTCTTTTTATTATATCTATATGAGATAATGGATGCTAACTAAATTTGTGGTAGTCATTCATAATAAATGTAAGTCAAACCATTATGCTGTAGAGTTTAAATTTATGCAGGGCTATATGTAAATTATATATCTCAACAAAACTGGACAAAAATAATTATATATATATATATATATATATATATATATATATGCCCATATACTCTGCCAATTTTATAGGCTAAATATGGTGTCCTGTTTTAATTTGCATTACTTTTTTTTGGCTACACCCGTGGCATGTGGAAATTCCTGGGCTAGGGATTGAATCTGCATCACAGCAGTGGCCCAAGCCACTGCAGTGATGATGCTGGATCCTTAACCTCCTGCACCACAGGAGAACTCCAATTTACAATACTTTGATTGCTCTGGAGATTAAACTGTTTTAAAAATATATTTATTACCTATTTGTATTTCTTCTAATGTCAGCTCTTTTCTTTGCCTGTTTTTTTTTTTTTTAAATTATGTTATTCATCACTTGCAAACTGATTTGTAGGAATCTCTTATATAACTTGAATATAAACCCTATGTTTTTTGTATTGAAAATATTTCCCATTTGTCATTTTCTTTAGCTATGTTGGCACTTTTTTCCTCTATTGTATCATGAAATGTCATCTGTGGCCCTACACTGAATTGAACTGAACTGGTTCAAAATGGAGAGAGGCCTCAACACATTTATCTATTGGGATGAATGGGGAGGGGGCCCATAGAGAATTCAGGGAGTTAAAGCTGAAGTTTTGTGATTAAAGTCCTCAGCATGTCTTTTTTTTTTTTTTTTCCAGATAGTCCCATTCTTATTGCCAAGATTATACATTTTGTCAATAAACACACCAATTTCAATTTTTAAAACCGTCACAGTACAGTATCTAATTATATTTATCCATGTCTTTTTTTTTTTTTTCTTTTTTAGGGCCGCACCTGTGGCATATGAATGTTTCCAGGCTAGGGGTTGAATTGGCGCTGCAGCCACAGGCCTATGCCACAGGCACAGCAATGTGGGATCTGAGCTACATCTGTGACCTACACCACAGCTTGTGGCAACCCTGAATCCTTAATCCCCTGAGTAAGGCCAGGGATCAAACCTGCATCCTCATGAACACTATGTCAGGTTCTTAACCCTCTAAGCCATAATGAGAACTCCCTGATCCATGTCTTTTTAGATGCTTTTAAGACTCACTTTGAGCAGTTAAAGGCCAGCTGTGATCAGAAAGGCTCCTGGTACATACTTGGACTCTGACTCTGCTTTTCTGCCTGCTTTTGGTTGGATAACCTTGGCCTTAAGCCTCTCTCCTTCTTGCTCTCACTGTACTTCCTTGAAAGGCTATAAGAACAGGAGTTCCCGTCGTGGTGCAGTGATTAACGAAACTGACTAGGAACCATCAGGTTGCAGGTTCGATCCCTGCCCTTGCTCAGTGGGTTAAGGATCCAGCATTGCCGTGAGCTGTGGTATAGGTCACAGAATCAGCTCGGATCCCATGTTGCTGTGGCTCTGGTGTAGGCCAGCGGCTACAGCTCCAATTAGACCCCTAGCCTGGAAACCTCCATATGCTGTGAGTGCGGCCCTAGAAAAAGACAAAAAAAAATAAAGAAGAACTGCAAGAACAGAACACATTTTAATCATCCTCTCTTTTGTTTCCAGGACTACCCTCTTCTCACCCCATCTGCTGTGACATAACCATTTTCTTAGATGGTCTGTAATTTGCAAACTTACTTCCAGAAAACAATTTTCTATGCTAAGAGTGTTTTGGTTTCAGGAAAGAAAAACCAATTCAGGGGGCTGTAGCAAAAGCAGGGAATTTATTATGTCTTTAGAGCAAGGGCTGCAGCTAAGACTCAAGAATACCAGACAAGAAACCAAAGTGTTGGAAAACCAAGAAGTATGCTCTCTTGCTAATATTTGCGATCACTTCACACCTGCCTTTTTCTTTCTTGGTGAACTGGATTTCCTCTGCTCTCAAGTCCCTCTGACGGTCTAAGGCAGCTGCTCGTGGTTTCCCATTGAACACCTGCATCCACAGAAAGACTAACTTTCCTACTTTCAGTCCTGAATGGTAGCAGAATATATCACCCCAGGATATGCTGCTTGGGCATAAGGGTTTGAAGGCAACCGAGAAGAAGCAGATAAAGAAAAGCTCCCTATCTTCTTCCAATTTGCCTAAAAGTAGGACATGTATTTACAAAGGTGTCCCTCTCCCCTCTCTACCAGGAAGGACAAAGTTTCATCCCTGGAGACAACCTTAGACCATTCTCAACAGAAAAGGCACTGACCTAAATGTTCATACCCACCCTCCCCACCCCCAAGACAGGTCTCCCCCACACTTTTCTTATGTCTTCAGCTGGAGATGCTATATAAATCAGACTTCTAAGCCACCAATTTGAATGCCTCATTTTTCCCTGGGTATCTCCCATGTATATATGAGGTATACATGCTAATAAACTTTGCTGACTTTTCTCTTGTAAATCTGTCTTTTATTATAGAAGTCTTGGCTAAGAACTTAGGTAGAGGGGAAATGACACCCCCCCACCACCACCTTCTCCACAAAGCTAAACTGTTAGGGTAAAGCTCCAGCAAGCTTTTCAGTTTACTTTGGGGACACATTGTCATTTAATTTGTACATCATGTTCAACTTGTTTAAACAAAAAGCTTATTTTAAAAAAGCCAAAGTAAGAAAAAAAGAATAAATATTCTATAGTAGAACAAAACTCCTAATTCTTAAACTTAATACTCTTAGTTTTGAAAATGCAAATTAAGTATTAATGTAGTTGTATTCAAGAACTATAAGACAATGGGATAATATCACCTTACAGAGGAAGGGAAAGACTTTCTTAAATTTTTCTTTAGCAACTAAAGAGCCATAGTGGTGAGGGAACAAAGAAACAAAACTGAGGAGTCTGCTAGATTTTCATCAAATTTGCTCTGAGAATTTTGAAATAGATAATATCTTTTTAACCAATGAGAGGTCCACAACTTTTGGAGACTGTCTTAATCAACATAGACAATGCTTTATTTTTACACCTTGACAAAGGACAACAGAGATAGAAGCCTTCTCAAATTATTCTGTATCCAGGCAACTTGTGCAGCTTACATAAATATATGTTGGGTTAATGATGAGGTTAAGAGCAACTGGGATGCTTGTATTATGAGGTACCATCATCCCTTACATTTGTACACTGTTATTCCAAAGCATCTTGCCATTCATGAGATGAAGCAGAGCAGATACGGAGTTAGGTCAGGGTTTATTGTTCTGTTCTACATAAGAGTAGACAGAAACTTTATTTTACTACCAGAATAATAGAGTATCAGGAAGATCATAAATGATCACTTTGGCTTCCTTGTCTTTTAATAAATACAAGGCTTTATTATAATAATCATCAAAATTATAGTTCTTTGGGAGGACGTCACGTGTGATGCCATGCTATGCTCTGTGATGTGTTATACTATATCATGGTAGACTTTGTTTCTATTTTAGAAATATCATGTTTCTCAAGGAGGAGATACTATCCCAGGTGTCATTTATTTAAAAGCTGGCAGTTAACAAATTTGTTTTTTAAAGCAGGGAATATTTTGCAAAACTGTGTAGACAGAAGCAAGGTCTAAACCATTTGTCTCACCATCACCAAATCTCATGAACAAACATTTCAGAGTAGTAGCTAAAATTCTACTGCCAAGGCTACATAGTTTGTGCACTGCACAAATCACCCTTGGAGAAAGGAACCAGAAGCTGAAATCACCTGACTGTCTTAGGTCTGCTGGGGTGGTGCTTTGTTCTGTCTTTCACAAAGTCACACAGCGCACTCTTTCATAAGGAGTCATCATATGGTGGGGCTCCCTGGCGGTGGTGTATCTTCAACCCTAGGCAAAAAAAGTGGGAGGAAAAAACACTCCACTCCGCTCCCCATCTTCCTTGTCCCATCTTCCTGGACAGGCTACATCTCAAAGTGCCAAGTGAGCTGCTATAGTTAGCTTCATTTGTCACAACTACTTCACAGATGTTTTTCATTTGTTTTTCACTGGAATGAGTTCCCTCCATTTTCTCATAAAGAGGATGTTGGCAGCAGGATTGAGACTGAGAATGGTGGGGTGGGGGGCGGTTAGGGGCTTGGAGACACTGCTATTTACAGACACTTGGGGCAGATTCTGGAATTCTAGGTGAATTGTGGCAAATCCTCTGGTTTTCAGTGAAATTGCTTAGATCCTGCAGAAGTATTTCCAACAGATGCTAAAAATACATTGCAGTTTATTTTCCTCAGTAGGAAGCATATGTGCTCCCACTTGACCTGGAAACACAAAGAGATCCAATGTTAAACTTAATGCTGCCCATTCCAAGATAAATTTGTTTTCTGGAGAGCAAGGAAAAGAAAAAACAACAGACATATTGGTATGATTTTGCCTTTGCTCTCAGGGGGAGTCAGTGCTTTGAACACATTTTTTTTTTAAGCTCCCCGTTGGTAATGAAATGACCACTTTCAGACTTCTTAGCCGAGGCTGATATAAACTAGCTTGTGTTCAAATCAGATGGTGAGTCCAAGGCAGATTTATTAAATTTGGGAAAGGGGTGAGGAAAGTTTGATTTTTTTTTTTACCCAAACAAAAACATCAGATTCTTTGTATTTAATCTTAGCTTGAAACTTTAGCCTTCTATATTTTTTTTTCTTTCTTTCTTTTTAATGTTCTCCTCAAAAGACAATCTGAAACTCCCTCTAATAGAAGTATAGTTTTTATGGGCATTTGTATTAAATCTTTTCTCTCTAAAACAAAAAGCAAACAAACCAAATACAGTTTATCTACAGATGGCGTAGAAATTCCGTTTCCTGCTGTAACATTTAATAACAGATGTTCAACCCAGTTCTTGTAGTTTGGGGATACTGTTTGTTTAGAGCTTTCAGTTGCTCAATATGATATTCTTCAATATTGTAAGAGCAAAGTTCAGTTTCTACTGAAGACAGGGTGTCAGCCCTGCTGTCCAGCTGGGACTACTCTCCGCAGCTTAAAGTACAGAGTCTGCTGACGCTGAACTAAGACCTATTCTCCTCCACCCCCTGCCCAACCCCCCAAGAAATAGCACGGTGATTAAACATGAGCTTTGGACTCTGCCTTGTTTTGAGTTTGGATTCTGCCACTCAGTAGTTCTCCTTTTGTTTTTCTCTTCCATCTGTAAAATGAGGGTAATGATGGGTCCTGCTATTCAAGGTTGTTGTGAAGGTTAAATGAAATAATGCATGAAAAGCTTACAGCACTATGTGTGAGTATGTAGAAAACCTTGACTCCATATTAGCTATTATCACTGGTGCTAATTCTTAGATACCCCGGTTAGTCTGGCCCTGTAAGTGTTTAGCTGACACAACCTTCAAGATCCACTTTCTAAACCATCAAATTTTTGTTTTTCTTTTTGTTTTGCTTTTTAGGGCTGCATCAGGGGCATATGGAGATTCTCAGGCTAGGGGTCAAACTGGAGTTACACCTGCCAGCCTATGCCACAGCCACAGCAATGCCAGATCCTTAATCTACTGAGCAAGGTCAGGGATTGAAACTGCAACCTCATGGTTCCTCGTCTGATTCGTTTCCACTGCGCTGAGAGGGGAACTCATTAAAATGTCAATTCTTAAGACTTGACTTCTACCCTCTTCTTTGGGATAAGCCAAAAACCTTTGAGGGGCATCTTTCTCTTTTCCCCTTGATTTCCTCCACTTCTGCCTCCAACAAAACCAAGCCAAGAAGGGTGTGGTCTGATGAAAATCATAGAGGTAGATTTTCTCTTACTTAAATTAGAAAGGAGGGAGCATTTTTGTTATTGTTTATTTAATGTAAAATATTCACTGGATCTAAAATTACAAGAAAGGAGAAATGTGGGAAGCCTTTTCCCTCTTTTCATGATAAAGGCAGCATATACTGGGCCTCTCCAGACTTTAAGAAGACAACTAAATAAATTTTTCGTGAATTGTTGTAGTCCACCCTTGGGTCTCATTTATACTGAGGGCTTAAGGAATAGCCAAATTTCAAGCCAATTTCAAGACTAGACAGGTAGTTTTCATAGTCAATTAGAACCTCAGGCCCATGAATGTCCTCTCTGATAAGTTAGTAAGCATTTACAGGCATACCTCAGAGATGCTGTGGGTTCAATTTCAGACCATGGCATAGAGTGAATATCGCACACATTTTTTGGTTTCCCAGCACATGTAAAAGTCATGTTTACACAATAGTGTATTCACTGCAACAGCATTATGTCTAAAAAAACAATGTACATACCTTAATTAAAAAATACTTTATCGCTAAAAAATGTTAACCATCATCTGACCCTTCAGTGAATTGTCATCTTTTTGCTGATGGAGGGTCTTCTTGCCTCGATGTTGATAGCTGCTGACGGATCAGGGTGGTGTTGCTGAAGATTGGGATAGCTGTGACAATTTCTTTTTCTTTCTTTTTTTTTTTTCTTTTGCTTTTTGGGGCCAAAGCTTGGCATATGGAAGTTCCCAGGCTAGGGGTCAAATCGGAGCTGTAGTCTCCAGCCTACACCACAGCCACAGCTTTGAGCCACATCTGTAACCTACACCACAGCTCATGGCAATGCTGGATCTTTAACCCACTGAGCGAGGCTAGGGATGGACCCTGTGTCCTCATGGATACTAGCTGGGTTTGTTACCACTGAGCTGCAATGGGAGATCTCTGTGACAATTTCTTAAAATAAGACAACAGTGAGTTTTGCTGCATAAGTTGACTCTTCCTTTCATTTAAACACTTAGAGGCCATTTTAAGTTTAGCAATTTGTTAGGTTTCAATATTATTGTGTTTCAAGGAGGCCTGAGGAGAGGGAGGGAGACAGGGGAAGAGCTGGTCATTGACACAGTCAGAACACACAATTATTAAGTTTACCATCTTATATGGGCACAGTTCATGCTCCTAAACAATTACAATAATAACATCAAAGATCACTGATCACGGATCATCGTAACAAATATAATAATAATGAAAAAGTTTGAAATAATGCAAGAATTACCAAAATATGATATGAAGACATGAAGTGGGCATTCCCATTTTAGCACAGTGGAAACAAATCCGACTAGGAACCATGAGGTTCCCTGGCCTCACTCAGTGGGTTGGGGATCTGGTGTTGCCATGAGCTGTGGTATAGGCCGCAGACTCGGCTCAGATCTGGCGTTGCTATGGCTGTGGTATAGGCTGGCAGCTACAGCTCTGATTAGACCCCTGGGCTGGGAACCTCCATATGCTGCAGGTGTGGCCCTAAAAAGACAAAAGACAGAAAATAAATTAATTAATTTAAAAAAAAGACATGAAGTGAACAAATGCTCTCAGAAAAATGGCACTGATAGACTTGCTTGGTGCAGTGTTGCCATAGACCTTCAATTTGTAAAAAACAAACAAACAAAAAATGCAATCTCTGCAATGCATGATAAAGAAAAGTGCAGTAAAACAAAGTATGTACTAAGTAAATAAATCATAACTATTTTGAAAGTCTAAAGCAGCTGAAGTAAGTAAAAGCCTGCATTTCTGGGAAGCTGTGTTTTCTGAACTCTTGAAAAATAAAGGGAGAGCAAGAAAAAGACCAAGTAGGTTAACTAACTGCACTAGTTTCCTATGATCATCCTGGTTTTAAGCACAGAATGTCTTCTATCCTGGGAAACCCCTCAGTCTTGTGTACACTGGGACATTTGGTTACCCTAAAAAAAAAGACTTAAGTTATAGTTGATGAAATTAAAATTCAGTGGAAAGGGTATGTATATGATTTTCCAAGTTATGCATCTTTAATATAAATAGAATAATACAAATATAAACAAAAGAAGCATAATGACTAAATACTCTCCTAAGAAGCTATCCATATATAGACAAATCCTGGACAGTTTGTCCCTGTGGGTTATACTGGTTCATTTGGTAGCACTTATTCTAATTGCAAACTTGGTTCCTGCTAGGAAATAATTAGCCTTTTTAGGGCTCTTCCAGAAATCCCAAAACTTAATGTGACACCAAATATCCTACAGGCTGAGAAAGGAGAAAGTTTCCAAAGGAAACTGCTTAACATTTTCAACGATGGGAGGTCAAAGAAGGAAGAAGGTGAGCTGCCCTTCCAGAGAGCAGTGCTGCTGGCATGGGGAAGCCAGATTACTGGGCCCAAGGAGGGACCCAGCAGAGAGGCTCCAGACAGCCCTACAGTACTTCTCTAAGATATTTGACAGGGAAAGGAAGTAAAGCAATGAGCCAAGTAGCTAGGGGGCTAGCAAGGTTAAGAAAAAAATCTGTAAGGAAAGAGGAAAGTATGCTGAAGAAAGAATGAAAGAAACCAGGGATGGAAGCTTACTTGGAGCTTGTTGCTACCAAGAGCAGAAGACTCCTGCTGCCTGGGCCATTCAGACTGGTACTGACAAATATTTAAATGGAAGACTCTTGCCCAAGTGTCCGGGGTCTTCTTTTCTAGCCAGCCACATTTTTTAAGGCCTAGCTCAAGACCCAGCCTCTTCACTGTGCTCTTCCACTCCTTTAAATGACTTGTATCCTTGCAGAGGGCCTGGACTCTGGGAGTAAGCTGAGTGCAATCATATGGCAGCAGCTAAGATGAAAATAGACTCAGAGTAGGAAAAATAGGATACATTTAAAAAGTTTATAGATTAGGTCCACAACATTGGGGAAACATACAAGGCAAGAAAACTTTTAATAATCAGTCTGTCTTGCCATGAGCTGTGGTATAAGCTGCAGACACTGCTCGGATCTGGCATTGCTATGGCTGTGGTGTAGGTGGGCAGCTATAGCTCTGATTAGACCTCTAGCCTAGGAACATCCATATGCCACGGGTGTGGCCCTAAAAAGACAAGACAGAAAGAAAAAAAAATTTGGTCTCTCTTCTCCAAACTGAGATGGTTTTCTTTGGCTTTTAGGAAAACCCCAACACATGCAGAGTCACTCTTAATATTGGCAGGGCTTGGGACAAGACTACACATGGAGGCCCATACACTGAATGCCTCATATTTAAATGTGCTACATCAGGCTAACAAATGTGGCACACCCACTTCCTGTCTCATCCTAACCTGGGCTCCAGCCAGGCCAGTGAGGAACCTGTGGGCTCACAGGAGGGTCAAGTTCCATCTATACCCCAAAGGCCCAGGGGTGTGCATACCGGCAACTCTTAAATGACTATGAATTACTGCCCACCCTCTCCAAGCAGGCTTCAGGCTGTCTACACTGAGAATTCAGGATCCTTCGCACAAAGTGTGTTCTAGAAGGCCAAGAGGGCATGCCCATCAACCCCTCAGCCTATCAGAAACCTTACCACAGGGGTTGGGTTGGGGTATGGCAAGAGGAGGACTAGATTGGGTGCCAAGACCAGGATCCTTCTTGGCTGCATTTAAGAGCTACGTTGTACACACTATCTTTTTCCAGAGTTATATTTTATCACTGCATTCTCTAACATTCAAAGAACTCTTGGATATGATTTTTTACAATAAGGCTTCCCAAAATATTGACTGCAGTAGCTCAAGCAGACTGAACGGCCCAGAAAGAATGTTCTCACTGAGCAAACCCAGGCTTTGGTGCTCCAGTGAGATCCCTCAAATGGGTTGTTCTCCTGTCCTATCCAGCTTTTTTTTATTGGATAAAGCAAATTACAGATTATGTCCTGACAAAGGAAAAGCAGAGTTTTCAAAGACAGTTGAGAGGGAAGTATAATCTTCTGATGGCTTCTAAAGGGGGCAGTTTAGCCTGGGTTTTTTAGATCAAACCCAGATCACTTTAGTTTATCCCAAGTGGGGTAGGGAGTTGACACCTTCTCCAGTTTCCTTAGAGACTGCAGGAGTTGGGATCTGACTCAAGAATACCATGAAGGTGATGCATTCAGGGGAATAACCCCACAAGGGGAGTTAACACACCTGGTTCTTCCCTTTACCTGGCTGTTTGATTGAGAGGTCACTTCTCTTGGGACTGTTGCCTCCTCTATGAATGAAAGGCTCAGTCTAGATGATTCCGAATTTTCCTTGAAGTGGGGTACCTGGGGAACTCTTGAGCGTTCTGATCTTCCAGGAAGACCTTCAGGGTGAACATGGCTCACTTGTATCTGTTAAAGTACTTGAAGCTCTGGGTTCCACCTGGCTCCAGGAGCATCCTCCAGTACCAGGATGTACCTACCAGACCAGGCTTGATAACCATCACTGGGGCAGCTTTCCAGCCTGAGGTGTTAATGGCTCTCTTCGTTTGTTTTTTTTTTTAATTAATTAATTTATTAATTAATTTATTTTTGTATTTTTGCCTTTTCTAGAGCCACTCCGGAGGCATATGGAGGTTTCCAGGCTAGGGGTCTAATCAGAGCTGTAGCCAGCGGCCTATGCCAGAGCCACAGCAACACGGGATCCGAGCCAAGTCTGCAACCTACACCACAGCTCAGGGCAACGCTGGATCCTTAACCCACTGAGCAAGATCAGGGATCCAACCGCAAATTCATGGTTCCTAGTCAGATTCCTTAACCACTGCGCCACGACAGGAACTTCTCAATGGCTCCCTTTAAAGAGACAAATGATTACTATTCAAATACCTGCACTTAATTTGGGTCCCCAAATGACAGCAACAATCCCTTGTAGGGGAGAGCCAACCAGGTGTTAACTGGTGCATTTAACCAATTACATTTAGCTTTGTGTCTGAGAGCTATTTGCTTCATTATTAATCAAGCTGGAGGCAATGACGGAGGTGCTACCCTGAGGCTGAATAGGGTTCAAGGTTTGGTCAAATTCTGAAGAAATTATTTACTTAGTGTAGATGTGACCGCAAAGAAATTCCAATAAATAAATAAATAAACAAGCAAGCAAGCAAGACTTGGAGTTGAGCATTGGGCTATAAATTTTGCTTGACATAACTGCCATTTTCTTGAACCTACAGCATAATAAGGACTGTACAGTTGGGGATATGGTATTTGTTTCCTGAGGCTGTTGGGAGGATGTGTGGGACATCCCGGGTAAAACACTGCGTGGCCCCCCTTTCTCCACTCCGCAGTAAGGCCGGCGAGGAGCCTGCTCAGAACCTTCCTCAGGGGAGCAGAGAATGTCTGTCTCTGGTCGGTCTGCCATAAAATAAGGTCTCGATAAATATTTACCAAGTGAATGAATGGTTGCCTGCTTTTCTCGTTCTTTTGTTTAATCACACTCTCCTTTTAGGTTCCTACAATGAAACCCAGGCCCCTGCATGCTGCCGGTTCCACTAAGGTGTGGACATAGGGTGAGTGGAAGGGGGAAGAAGGGTAAGGAATGAGTCAGGGAGGCCTGGGATCCAACACGTGAGGGGAGAAGAGAAAGAAATTCTTAGAGGCGCAGGGCCAACAAAGAGCCAGACGCAGGCAGACTTAAGCAGGAGCGCCCCGGGGCCGTGATCTGCAGCCGGGACAGGCCACCAGCGCGCCTCCGGCTCAGCGGTGTCCACGCCGCCGCCCGTGGAGGGCGAGGCGCCCCCAGCCCGGCTCAAGGCGCTGGTCCGTGGCCCCCGCCCCGGGGCGGTGCCGGGAACACGCGGCGTCTCCGTGGGTCACGTGGGGGCCGCTCCGCCGGGCGGCGCTGCCGCTTCCCGATCTCGCCCTCCCAGTGGCGGGGACGCGGCGCTCGCGCTCCCGCCGGAGCCCGGGGAAGCGGAGACTACGAGGCGGCCCGGCCCTGCGCCCACATCATGCCCGCAGCGGAGCGGGCCGCCGCCGTCCTCGTGGAGCTCGCGGAGGCGACGATGCTGCGGGCCGCGGGGCCGCGGCAGCGAGGGTAGCGGGGCTAGAGTCGGCCCCGAGGCCCCGGAGGCGGGTGGAGCAGGAGGGGGAGCGGCAGGCATCCTCCGCGGCGCGGCGGGCGGGCGGCGGCCCTGCTGCCCCGGCGCGCCCCTGGCCCGAGAGCCCGGAGAATGCGAGCTGCGCTCCCCGCCGGCCGGCCGCCTCCCCCAGCGCCGCACTCCCGGCGCTCCCCGGAGCTTCTCGCGTCGCCGCTGCCCCCCAGCTGCGGGCGCCTGGCCGCTGGCTGCTCTAGGACCCGCCTCCGCTGGTCGCGGAGAGCTGGTGGGAAGGGAGGAGCGGGAGCTAGAGGGCCCCAGAGACTGGCGCCTGCCTGGGCGCAGCGCGGCATGTAGCTGCGGGCGCCCGCGCCAAGGTGTCAGCCCGGGACCCCACCATGGCTGGGACGGACAGTGGGAACCTGAAAACGGTGAGGCTGTGGCGGGACGCCGCCCTGCGTGCCAGAAAGCTGAGGAGCAACCTGCGCCAGCTCACCCTCAGCGCGGCCGGGGGCAGCCCAGGTGCCGACCAGATCGACTCCCCCGACGCCCCCCAGCTGGTGCTGCCGGCCAACATCGCGGACATTGAGGTGCTGAACCTGGGGAACAACGGCCTGGAGGAGGTGCCCGACGGGCTGGGCTCTGCGCTGGGCAGCTTGCGCGTCCTGGTTCTGCGCCGAAACCGCTTCGCCCGGCTGCCCCCCGCGGTGGCGGAGCTGGGCCACCACCTAACCGAGCTGGACGTGAGCCACAACCGGCTGAGCGTCCTGGGCGCCGAAGTGGTGAGCGCCCTGCGTGAGCTGCGGAAGCTCAACCTCAGCCACAACCAGCTGCCCGCCATGCCTGCCCAGCTGGGCGCGCTGGTCCACCTGGAGGAGCTGGACGTCAGCTTTAACCGGTTGACACACCTGCCCGACTCCTTCTCCTGCCTCTCCCACCTGCGCACCCTCGACGTGGACCACAACCAGCTCACGGCTTTTCCCCGGCAGCTGCTGCAGCTGGCGGCCCTGGAGGAGCTGGATGTGTCCAGCAACCGGCTGCGTGGCCTACCTGAAGATATCAGTGCCCTGCGTGCCCTAAAGATCCTGTGGCTGAGCGGGGCTGAGCTTGGCACCCTGCCCAGCGGTTTCTGCGAACTGGCCAGCCTGGAGAGCCTCATGCTGGACAACAACGGGCTGCAGGCTCTGCCCGCCCAGTTTAGCCGCCTGCAGCGGCTCAAAATGCTCAACCTCTCCTCCAACCTCTTTGAGGAGTTCCCTGCCGCGCTGCTGCCCCTGGCTGGTCTGGAGGAGCTCTACCTTAGTCGCAACCAGCTCACTTCAGTGCCATCCCTGATCTCCGGCCTGAGCCGACTTCTCACCCTGTGGCTGGATAATAACCGGATCAGATACCTGCCAGACTCCATCGTGGAGCTGACCGGCCTGGAGGAGCTTGTGCTGCAGGGGAACCAGATTGCTGTGCTGCCAGACAACTTTGGCCAGCTCTCCAGGGTGGGCCTGTGGAAGATCAAGGACAACCCGCTGATCCAGCCCCCCTACGAGGTCTGTATGAAGGGGATCCCCTATATCGCAGCCTACCAGAAGGAGCTGGCTCATTCCCAGCCGGCGGTCCAGCCCCGCCTCAAGCTGCTCCTGATGGGCCATAAGGCTGCAGGAAAGACCCTGCTCTGTCACTGCCTCACCGAAGACAGAGTGGAGGTGAGCCAAGGAGAAGGGGAAAAGGAGAAGAGCTACCCCGCTTCACCTCCTCCTGTGAGCAAGGGCATTGAGGTGACCAGCTGGACAGCGGATGCCTCCAGGGGCCTGCGGTTCATCGTGTATGACTTAGCTGGGGATGAAAGTTACGAGGTGATCCAGCCCTTCTTCCTCTCCCCGGGGGCTCTTTATGTGCTGGTGGTGAACTTGGCCACCTATGAGCCACTGCGCTTTCCAACCACTGTGGGCTCCTTCTTGCATCGGGTGGGGGCCCGGGTGCCTCATGCAGTGGTGTGCATTGTAGGCACGCATGCCGACCTCTGCGGGGAACAGGAGCTGGAGGAGAAGTGTTTGGACATTCACCGCCAGATTGCCCTTCAGGAGAAGCGTGACGCCGAGGGCCTAAGCCGTCTAGCCCAGGTGGTAGATGAGGCGCTGGCCCGGGACTTCGAGCTCCGCTCTGCCAGCCCCCATGCTGCGTACTATGGCGTTTCAGACAAGAACCTTCGGCGTCGCAAGGCCCACTTTCAGTACCTGCTCAACCACCGGCTGCAGATCCTCTCCCCCGTGCTGCCTGTTAGCTGCAGGGATCCCTGCCAGTTAAAGCGCCTTCGGGACAAACTGCTTTCAGTTGCCGAGCACCGGGAAATCTTCCCCAACTTACACAGAGTACTGCCCAGGTCCTGGCAGGTGCTGGAGGAGCTGCACTTCCAGCCCCCTCAGGCGCAGCGGCTCTGGCTCAGCTGGTGGGACTCAGCTCGCCTGGGCCTGCAGGCTGGGCTGACCGAGGACCGACTGCAGAGTGCTCTCTCCTACCTGCACGAGAGTGGCAAGCTGCTCTACTTTGAGGACAGCCCGGCTCTCAAGGAGCATGTCTTCCACAACCTGTCCCGCCTAATCGACATCCTCAATGTTTTCTTCCAGAGGGATCCTTCCTTGCTGCTGCATAAGCTGCTCCTAGGGACCAGTGGTGAGGCTGAGGGTGAGGGCGAAAGCTCCCCACTGATGGCACTGCCCGCCCCGAGCCAGGACACGCTGCGGGCCACCCAGCTTCATCATTATGTGGAGGGCTTTCTTCTGCATGGGCTCCTGCCAGCCCATGTCATCCGGTTGCTGTTGAAGCCTCATGTCCAGGCTCAGCAGGACCTGCAGCTGCTGCTGGAGCTGCTGGAGAAGATGGGACTATGTTACTGCCTCAACAAACCCAAGGGCAAGCCTTTGAATGGGTCCACGGCCTGGTACAAGTTCCCGTGCTATGTGCAGAATGAGGTGCCCCACGCAGAGGCCTGGATTAATGGGACCAACCTGGCCGGGCAGTCCTTTGTGGCTGAGCAGTTACAGATTGAATATAGTTTTCCCTTCACCTTTCCACCTGGCTTGTTTGCACGCTACAGCGTCCAGATCAACAGCCATGTGGTGCACAGGTCAGATGGCAAACTTCAGATCTTTGCATATAGAGGAAAAGTCCCTGTGGTGGTGAGTTACAGACCTGCCAAGGGGGTCCTGCAGCCAGACACTCTGTCCATCGCCAGCCATGCATCTTTACCAAACATATGGACAGCATGGCAAGCCATAACCCCCTTGGTAGAGGAGCTGAATGTCCTTCTTCAGGAATGGCCTGGACTGCACTACACCGTGCACATTCTCTGTTCTAAGTGCCTTAAGAGAGGGTCGCCCAATCCACACGCTTTCCCAGGTAAGTGGGGAGAGGGACGAGACTCTTCCGTGATGTGTTTTAAGATGCTTTTTGGGAAGATATTTCTCATTTGGCAGACTGTTTTCAGGCTCCCCAGGAAAGCTTTTCAGGGTAAATACAGGAGCATATGGGGACAAGCAAAAGGCAGTAAAGTACATAAGCTATATGAAATATAGTCTCCAGCGTCATATTCTTCCAGTAGAAAGACTCAGACTGGAGTTCCCATTGTGTCGCAGCAGAAGCGAATCTGACTAGTAACCACAAGATTGTGGGTTCGATCCCTGACCTCACTCAGTGGGTTAGGGATCCAGTGTTGCCCTGAGCTGTGGTGTAATTTGCAGACACGGCTCAGATCCCAAGTTGCCATGGCTGTGGTGTGGGCTGGCAGCCGTAGCTCCGATTCAACCCCAGCCTGGGAACCTCCATATGCCCCAGGTGAGGCCCTAAAAAGCAAAAGAAAAAAAAAAAAGATTCAGACTTCCACTAGAAATACTTCCAAAGTGGTCTCCAGTCAAAACATTTTGGGTCTTGTGTTCCCTCTTCCCAATCTAGCCCACTTTTCATGGATGGAGATTTTCAGATCGTTGAACAGAAGATGAATGGTGTCTGCTGCGGGGTTCTGCCTGGGCTATAATACTTAGTAGACACATCTCCAACGGGTGCTTTGAGATGTCTATTGTCATTTTCTTTTGTTTCAGAGTGTGATCATAAAGTAGAAATTATTGCTCCTTTTTCTTAAGAAATTTCTGAGAAGGAATGTTTAGTAGGCAGGGTCAATGATGGATTAATAAAAGATGAAAATGTCACTCTGTTAGGCATGACTCAATCCTGCAATCAGTTTCTCCCAGCACACTCTAAGGCATGAGAGAGAGGTTACCGAAATCTGAACGAGAGATTACTAAGGGGAGTTTTTTGGGGTATTTCCTGGTAATTTTGTGCTTTACTGACATCTTAAGGCTTGGTTTTTGGTTAAGCGTTAGAGAGTGGAGTTTATGGGAGCACTTTTAAGAGATGAAAGGAACAAAAAGCTAACAGTTTTTTCTTTTTTTTTTTTCTTTCCCCCTTCTTTTGAGGAGTGTTTTCCTGCAGACTTTTTTTTTTTTTTAAACTGTTATTGGTGAATGAGAAGATTCCAGGACTAGTGGGATTTTCTGAGCCTGGTTAGTTGGTGACCCAAGAGTCTATTTGTCCAATTCTTCACCCTTTGGAACTCTTCTCTAAACAGCTCTGATTTTGGGGAAGTAGGCCTGGTTAACAACATTCCAAGCATCCTAAGGACAAGACTAATGATAGCATTGTTGCCAATTTCTTCCCTTGACACCCCCCCCCCCAAGCTGGGCACATTAAGGGGGTATTGAAATGGAAGATGGCAGACCACTCTCATCTTTGTCCTAGTCTGAATGCTGCTCGCAGTAGTATCAGGAAGGAATTTGACACCAGTATTTCCGAAGGGAACATCTCCTCGATGCCCTAGATCTAGGCTGCGTTTAATTCTTCAGCTTGAGAAAAGCTACCATATCCAGTTACCAGTCAACTGAGCCCTCTATTCTATATAGTTATCTGGTGTCTCATCACAGTTTGTGACTTGTACACTCTTCAGTTTGTTTTGTATTTGCCATTGTCTTTTACTCATGAAAGCAAAATACTTTATTGTGCCACTAAATTGAAGAAAGCGGTTGAGAGTTATGTATTCATAGAGCAGATTTTTGAAGGACTTACTTCAAGCCAGTTCTTACTTAATGCAAAGATGGATCGTCAATGAAACATGTTTTTAACGACAAAGGGAAAGACATAGATTATTGAACAAGTAAGGATCTGTACGGAGGAATTCCAGGAACTTTGAAGCATAAACAATGGGGCTGAATTTCTTTTTCTAACCTCAGCTCTTTGTTTTTTTTTGTTTGTTTGTTTGTTTTTTAAGTCATAAATTCCACAAATAAGCTTGTCTCCAGATGCAGAAAGGATCCCATTTTCTTGTTATTGTTTTGCCTTTTTGTCTTCAAAGGAGATTCACCTGGTTTGCAACCCAGGCTGCAGAGATGACTTTTTCAACATAAAAAGCAATTAAATAGTTGAAAATTGTCTCTCTTATATAGTGTGTAGGAATAAATCATTAGCTAGTTTTTATAATGTAGACTGTACATGTCTTATTTATGGTCAGAGAAAGAAATTATCTTTTTTGCTTCATTTATGATTGCATTTCTTCCAAAGTAGCAGAATGTACAGAGTAGTGGAAACAGTGACTGCAGTACACTTATTGCATTAGGAAGCTGAAACCCCACATTGTCACTTTTCATATTTTTCTGTGATAGCCACCATTTATTAGTATTTGTCCCAATTCTGAAAGATTTGAGAAGAACTAAAATAATAAAAACCTAGAAAGTAATGTAGGAACAGAACTAAAATGTTTGGTGCTTGCTTAGGGCATACATTTAAAAATATGTTCACTGAGTCCCTAGATTATTAAAATGTATTTTTAACTCAGCAGAAACCTTTGGATCTCTTGGCAGCCTTTTGTCTCTTTAAGAAGTCATTTTGCTTGAAAAAAGTTGGTTACTTACTTTTACATTTTATTAAAGTGTCAAATTCTCCCTTAAACTAACCATTTTAGATACAATGGTGAAAAAAAATAAAAAGGCTGTTTAATTTTCTCAACTTCAGAAAATTAAGGTTAAATAGCACATTAATCAAAGTGTCTCCTTTGATTTTGTGCAGAAGAAACAAAGTTGCATTATTATTTTTATTTTTTTATTTTTTTGGTGAAAAGCTGGTTTTGGCTCTGGCCGTGTCCCGTCACTGACTTTTTTGGCCTGAGCTGCACCAAGGTAGTTGGCCTAGGAAAGTACACTGCTAGATTTCTCTTGTGCAGTGCAGTATTTTGGAAAATCCTCAGTCACTGGCTACTTTAAAAAGTTCTTGTAAAAAAAAGATCTAATCTCATTGTCAGAGAGATCACCTGTTTGTTTCATTTGAGATGACTGGGTTGAGCCACAGTAGAGGCTTTTAGAAACTCAGAAGAGGCCCGTGATGCAGCCTGCCTGTCAGGTGTGTGAGTGGTTGCCTGCTTTCTGCAGGTTTTACCTTACTGCCAGCACCTGACAGCCAGGCTTCCTCCTTGTTAACGAAGGAACTCGAATGTTCTTGGCCTAGTATAAGTTTCTTCTTGCGGGATATCTATTTATGCTCTTGTTCTTTTCCACCAACATGACATCGAAACCAGGAAAGCTGACCCACTCCTAAAGTTGGATGATGTGTTGTCTGTGAAGTGGGATGTGGAGGCTAGGACGTAGGTCCACGGCCAGATTCTAGTGCTTTGCTCTCTGTTTCAGTGTTTGAAAGGACGCTGTGTGTTTTTAAGTTGGAAGGGTGCATGTTAGTGGGTTGAACTTCAGCTGCGTGTGATTTCTTATGAAATATTTTTCATATTTTTCCAAATTATGAAAGATCATACTTTTTTTTTTTTTCCTAAGATTTGTTTGTTTTTTGGTCCCACCCGAGATATGTGGAAGTTCCTGGTCCAGGGATCGAACAGTAGTGAGAAAGCTGAATATTTAACATGCTGAGCCACCAAGGAATTCCTGAAAGGTCATTTCTTTGTTTGGCTGCCCTCGTGGCATGTGGAGGTGCCAGGGCCAGAGATCTAACTCGTGCCACAGTTTCAGCAATACTGGATCCTTAACCAACTGTGCCACCAGGGAACTCTTGAAAGATTGTCCTTAAGAATAATTAGAAAGCAGCCCAGAGCAATAGGCAGAGAATTGGTAGATGATCTTTTATACATTCAATCCCTTTTACTCAGTTGTTCAGTGCCTTGCCTCCTCTCCCTAGTCAAGTGCCTTTTGTCCTTGTTTAATTTCTCATATACCGTGTGCCTGTCTGAAGCCCTCAACAAATTTTGCCTTGTTCAGTTGCTGTTTGTGTAGGTCATAATCTCTTTGATTAGCTTGTTCACTTGCTTCCTCCAAGCAGGAAACATGCCTGAGGCTTTATGGCTTCTGTAAGAGCCTCTCAGAGGTCTGCTGAATGACTGGTCTTTGTGAGAATATATATATATATATATATTTTTTTTTTTTTTGTCCCCCTTTTGATATTCGCAAACTCTGTCAGAGTCCCAGGTGGTACTATCCTGGTCATCCTGCTTTGTCCTGTGTCCCAGCTTCCCTCCCCTGCCCCCTATTTGTCCCTCTGGTGTCCCCACTGTGACTGTATTACTGGTCTTGCCCTTGAATGGGCCCTTCACTTTGACCACTGAAGCAAAGCAAAATTCTTGCCTTATTCTATCTGCGTTTTAGAGATCCTGGAATTTAAGCATGACCTAGTTGCTTGGATTGAATTAGTCATTGTTTTTAATTTTGCAAAGGTTATTAAATATCTTTTTAGTTTGGCTTTATTAATATTGATGCCACTTAGCTTTTATTTTTGTGGAGAGCCCTCTTTGAACTCTCCTGGGCTTTGTTTCATATAAAAATCAAAACCTTCATCATGCAGTGGAAGAAATAAATTCCCTACATAACAGAATTCAAAGACTTGAAAGGCCTTCAGCGTGTTGAAGTTTCTTAAGTATTAGGTGCCTCTTCTCTAAATTCTAGAGTGAACTCTCAAGTCCATGCTTGCAAAGCAGTTTAGAATTTCCTAGAGAAAATATATTTTTTTATTTGTTAACAGATGTTTTATGTTCTGTTTCTGCCACCTGCTTATCTTATTCCCCAGGAAACCTCACCTATTTTAGTTCTTCCTCATTTAATTCATCTGAGCACCTAGAATGTGCATAGGGTGTACTGCACAGGTTTGGTTTTTGTTTGGTTTTTTTAGGGGCTGTACTTGAAACATATGGAGTTCCCAGGTTAGGGGTCAAATTGGAGCTGCAGCTGCCAGTCTACGCCCCAGCCACAGGATCTTGGGATCTGAGCTGTGTTTGCAACCTACATCACAGGTCACGGCAATGCCAGATCCTTAACAAACTGAGCAAGGCCAGGGATCGAACCTGGGTCCTCAGGGATACTTGTCAGGCTTGTTATCGCCGAGCCACAGTGGGAACTTCCTGCACAAGGCTGTTTTGAGGATTAGGTGAGAGGCTATGTTGGGGAAAGCAGTTATTCCCTGTGTCTATGAGGAAGGGAGGGAATTCTGTTCCTTGTACTGGGGGGTAAGCTGATATGGGAGTGAACATTTCAGGTTGATTTCTCTATTCACCCAGTAACTTACTTTTCTCCTTGAGAGCCTGTTTTGATTAAGGACCCAAGCATCCATCAGGGATCTTTTTTTTTTTTTTTTTTTTTTTTTAAGTGGACTAGTGCTGCCAGCCTTATCTCTCACTCTTGCTGGTCTGCTGCAGCCTTGGCACTCCTGGGCCCAGGGCTGGAGAGGAGAGTTGTTGGCATTTCAGGTTCTGCTTGGGGCAGGCCCAGCCAGGTCTCCATTCCCCCTGGTTCAGCTGCTCTGATTGCAAAACCAGTTGCAGGGTTGCTGTCAGGTTTACCACGCTCTGGGGGCTGGCCAGCTTTGCGTCAGTAGGGAGGGCTGAGGAGGGCCCATTTTGGCCTGTCTGCCCCCGTCCTGCTCTAGCACTAATGAAGCTGACCCTCTGATCCCTGTTTAGTGCCTCAAGTCTGCACAGCCTGTAAACCCAGGATGATTGACAATCATCTCTGACAATCAAAGAATACATATGATGAAGTATTTTTGTCAGACCTTCAAGACCCTCTCCTATGTAAGGCGTGCAGTTTACTCAGTGGTTATACACTCACGTCTCTGAGTTCTGACCTGTTTCATGTGATGGCACAGCACTCTCTGGACAGTTCCTGGCACAGGGCTGGTAGTCAGGATGCAAAGAGGATGGTTATGTTTCATGAACTCAAGAAATTCTAATGATTCTTAATTGATTATCTGGCCAACTGCTTTTTTTTTAATTACTCAAAGAATTTTATTACATTTATAGTTGTACAGTGATCATCACAACCCAATTTTTTAGCATTTCCATCTTAAACCCCTAGCTCATCCCCCTACCTACCAACTTATGGTTTCTTTGGAAGTCTGTGAATCAGTATCTGTTCTGCAAAGAAGTTCATTGTGTCCTTTTTTTTAGAGTCCACATGTAAGTGATAGCATATGATGTTGGTGTTTCACCATCTGACTGACTTCCCTTAGCATGATAATTTCTAGGTCCATCCATGTTGCTGTAAATGCTGTTATTTCTTTCCTTTTAATGGCTGAGTAATATTCCATATGCCACATCTTTATCCACTCCTCTGTGGATGGACATTTAGGTTGTTTCCGTGTCTTGGCTACTGTGTATAGTGCTGCAATGAACATTGGAGTACATGTATCTTTTCGAGTCGTGGTTTTCTCTGGATAGATGCCCAGGAGTGGGATTGCTGGATCAAATGGTAGTTCTATTTTGAGTTTTCTGAGGAATCTCCACACTATTTTCCACAGTGGTTGCACCAATTTACATTCCCACCAACAGTGTGTTAGGGTTCCCTTTTCTCTACACCCTCTCCAGCACTTATTGTTTGTAGACTTTTTGATGATGGCCATTCTGGCCAGTGTAAGGTGGTACCTGATAGTGGTTTGGATTTGCATTTCTCTAATAATGAGTGATGTTGAACATCTTTTCAGGTTTTTTTCTTTTTTTGGCCATCTGTATGTCTTCTTTGGAGAATAATCAGTTTAGATCTTCTGCACATTTTTTGATGGGGTGGTTTGTTTTTTTGGTATTAAGCTGCAAGAGGTTTATAAATTTTGGAGATTAATCCCTTGTCAGTCGATTCATTTGCAAAGGTTTTCTCCCATTCCCAAGTGCTTTTTTTTTTTTTTTTTTGGTTGCTTATAATATTCTTTATCTCAGAAGTGTTTTCTTTCAGGTTAAGTGTGTATAATTTGCCCATGTAATTTTTCTGGCGCATAAATTCCTGCCCTTTATGTACATCCTACTGACCCTTACATAAATGGGGGAGGAGTGGGTGAGGGGCGGCTTATCAGGGCGCAAAGGTAGGCGAAGCTTAGGAACTAGCTTCAGAAAGCTCCTACCGCCTGGCCTCACCTTCGCTCTCTTTGAGGAGGTGGCATTCCCATCCCTACTGTATCATAGCTCTTTCTTTCTAACTAGCCCCAGACCTTCCCTTGGCATTGGCCTCTAGAAGCAGTAAAGTATAAATGTTAAGGGGAGTGAAGATGTGATGGTGGCAATGCAGGAAAGACATTTTCTGTGGTGTATACTGGCTGTTTTGCTTTCTTCCAAGTGCTCTTGCTTTTCACAAGTTTATTCCAAGGTTCTTGCTAGTTTGAGTTCAGTGGAGACAGTAGAAGAATTACTGTCTGTAAGGAAGACAGCGATGGTTCCTGTGGACTATAAGCTATGCTAACAACTCCAAGACACCATGGCTGTCAGGGCTCCCTTTATTCATGGAAAGGGAGGAGAAAACATTTTTTTTTTTTAATTTTTGGCACTGAATGCAAGAAAACATTTTCTCATTTTTCCTTCCTCAACCTAATCTCTTAGCTGAAAATAGCGATGCTTTGTTTCTTAAAGAGTAAATTCTTGAAAAACCACCAACAAACTTCTTTCTCTTTAGCTGCTGATTTACAGAGGACAAAAACTACAGAAGGAGGGAGTTCCCTGGTGGCTCAGTGGTTTAAGGATTAGCCTTGCCACTGCTGTGGCTGGGGCCATTGCTGCGGTGTCAGTTCAATCTCAGGCCCCAGAATTTCTGCATGCCGTGAATACGGCCAAAAATAAAAATAAAAATAAAAAAAGAAATACAGAAGAGAAAGTAAGTTGAAGTGGGGAGCACAGGAGTTACTTGGGTGGTGGTGAGATTCTGTGGTTGGTTTGCATGGGCTTTGTGAGCCTGGAGCCAGTTTTACTGCCTCAGGAAGAAACTTCCTGCTCTGGACTGGCAGTCCTAGGCACCCAGGCTGTTCCATCTGTTTCCTTTGCTTTTGCAAGTCGGTGCAGAGGGGTACTTGGAAGGAGAGCAAGGAGAAAAGGAAGTTGTGTTAAGTTGTATCGAGACTGCTCTTTGCAGGTTCCTGTTTTGTGTGTGCCTTTCTGCTTTTAGGGTGGGGAGGCTGACTGAGGCTAGCCCTATTGCTCCTCTTCTTCCTCCTCCTCCTTTATATCCAGGTGAAATTCACATACATGAAATTAAGACTTTTTTTTAACTGTAAAGGTTTTTTTTTTTATGAGTAACATAGGCAAAATTATTTAAAGTCGTTAAGTTTTTATTTAAAGAATTCACATGTTATTCTTTCCACTGCCCGTCATCTTAATTCCTCCAGTGTTTGAGTCATATTCTTCAAGATGCCTCTTTTAAAAAGAATTTTTATGCAGACCAGAGTTGTCACGTTAGTCAATCTGCAGTTCTTTTTAAATTTGGACTTCTTTGCTCTCCACTTGAATATGGAGATACCTCAAAACTTCCCCACCTGTAGTCTTTGGGATCCATTTTCTTTTTTTTTCTTTTCTTTTTTTTTTTAATTTTCCCACTGTACAGCAAGGGCGTCAGGTTATCCTTACATGTATACATTACAATTACATTTTTCCCTCAGCCTTTCTTCTGTTGCAACATGAGTATCTAGACAAGGTTCTCAATGCTATTCAGCAGGATCTCCTTGTAAATCTATTCTAAGTTGTGTCTGATAAGCCCAAGCTCCCGATCCCTCCCACTCCTTCCCCCTCCCATCAGGCAGCCACAAGTCTCTTCTCCAAGTCCATGATTTTCTTTTCTGAGGAGATGTTCATTTGTGCTGGATATTAGATTCCAGTTATAAGTGATATCATATGGTATTTGTCTTTGTCTTTCTGGCTCATTTCACTCAGTATGAGATTCTCTAGTTCCATCCATGTTGCTGCAAATGGCATTATGTCATTCTTTTTTATGGCGGAGTAGTATTCCATTGTGTATATATACCACATCTTCCGAATCCATCCTCTGTCGATGGACATTTGGGTTGTTTCCATGTCTTGGCTATTGTGAATAGTGCTGCAATGAACATGCGGGTGCACGTGTCTCTTTTAAGTAGTTTTGTCCGGATAGATGCCCAAGAGTGGGATTGCGGGGTCATATGGAAGTTCTATGTATAGATTTCTAAGGTATCTCCAAAGTGTTCTCCATAGTGTCTGTACCAGTTGACATTCCCACCAACAGTGCAGGAGGGTTCCCTTTTCTCCACACCCCCTCCAGCACTTGTTATTTGTGGATTTATTAATGATGGCCATTCTGATTGGTGTGAGGTGATATCTCATGGTAGTTTTGATTTGCATTTTTCTTATAACCAGCGATGTTGAGCATTTTTTCATGTGTTTGTTGGCCATCTGTATATCTTATTTGGAGAAATGTCTATTCAGGTCTTTTGCCTGTTTTTCCATTGATTGATTGGCTTTTTTGCTGTTGGGTTGTATAAGTTGTTTATATATTCTAGAGATTAAGCCCTTGTCGGTTGCATCATTTGAAACTATTTTCTCCCATTCTGTAAGTTGTCTTTTTTCTTTTGGGTTTCCTTTGCTGTGCAAAAGCTTTTCAGTTTGATGAGGTCCCATGGGTTTATTTTTGCTCTAATTTCGATTGCTTTGGGAGACTGACCTGAGAAAATATTCATGATGTTGATGTCAGAGAGTGTTTTGCCTATGTTTTCTTCTAGGAGTTTGATGGTGTCCTGTCGTATATTTAAGTCTTTCAGCCATTTGGAGTTTATTTTTGTGCATGGTGTGAGGGTGTGTTCTAGTTTCATTGCTTTGCATGCAGCTGTCCAGGTTTCCCAGCAATGCTTGCTGAATAGACTTTCTTTTTCCCATTTTATGTTCTTGCCTCCCTTGTCAAAGATTAATTGACCATAGGTGTCAGGGTTTATTTCCGGATTCTCTATTCTGTTCCATTGGTCGGTCTGTCTTTCTGTTTTGGTACCAGTACCACACTGTTTTGATGACTGTGGCTTTGTAGTATTTCTTGAAGTCTGGGAGAGTTATGCCTCCTGCTTGGTTTTTGTTTCTCAGGATTGCTTTGGCAATTCTGGGTCTTTTGTGGTTCCACATAAATGTTTGGATTGTTTGTTCTAGTTCTGTGGAAAATGTCATGGGTAATTTGGTAGGGATTGCATTGAATCTGTAGATTGCTTTGGGTAGTATGGCCATTTCTACAATATTGATTTTTCCAATCCAGGAACATGGAATATCTTTCCATTTCTTTACATCTTCTTTGATTTCTTTGATTAAAGTTTTATAGTTCTCGGCATATAGGTCCTTTATCTCTTTGGTCAGGTGTATTCCGAGGTATTTGATTTTGTGAGGTGCAATTTTAAAAGGTATCGTATTTTTGTATTCCTTTTCTAATGTTTCATTGCTGGTATACAGAAATGCAACTGACTTCTGAATGTTAATCTTCTATCCTGCTACTTTGCTGAATTTATGAATCAGTTCAAGTAGTTTTGGGGTTGAGTCCTTAGGGTTTTCTATGTATAGTATCATGTCATCTGCATACAGTGACAGTGTTATCTCTTCTCTTCCTATATGGATGCCTTTTGTTTCTATTGTCTGTCTAACTGCTGTGGCTAGGACTTCCAAAACTATGTTGAAGAGCAGTGGTGAGAGTGGGCATCCCTGTCTTGTTCCAGATTTGAGTGAGAAGGCTTTCAGTTTTTCCCCATTGAGGATTATATTTGCTGTGGGTTTCTCATAAATGGCTTTGATTATATTCAGGAATGTTCCCTCTATATCCACTTTGGCGAGGGTCTTGATCATGAATGGATGTTGGACTTTGTCAAATGCTTTTTCTGTGTCTATTGAGATGATCATATGATTTTTGACTTTTTTTTGTTAATGTGGTGTATGACATTAATTGATTTGCGTATGTTGAACCATCCTTGTGAACCTGGGATGAACCCATCCTGGTCATGGTGTATAATTTTTTTGGTATGTTGTTGGATTCGGTTGGCTAAGATTTTGTTGAGAATTTTTGCATCTATATTCATCAATGATACTGGGCGATAGTTTTCTTTTTTGGTGGTATCTCTGTCTGGTTTTGGAATGAGGGTGATGGTGGCATCATAGAATGTCTTTGGGAGTATTCCTTCTTCTTCACCCTTTTGAAAGAGTTTAAGGAGGATGGGCACCAATTCCTCTTTATATGTTTGATAAAATTCACCTGTGAAGCCATCTGGTCCTGGACTTTTATTTGTAGGGAGTGATTTTATGACCTCTTCAATTTCATTTCTAGTGATCGGTCTGTTCAGTTGGTCTGTTTCTACTTGGGATCCATTTTCTTCAAGCAATTTACTCTAGGGCCCTTGAAGTTAAATTGTAGGAATTTAACATTGTACATTGCTATTTTGGCAGATGATCTAAAATATATTGTTCCTTCATCATTTATAACACTGAAAAGTTTTGTTACGTCATGAGACTTGCAAAACATGTCACAGGTCACATTATCACCACTGCCGTAAGATTACTGTGATGGAAGCAAAACCTGTGTCTCTTTCAGTGTAGTCATGTTAATTTCTGGACCCCAATAACAGCAGTGCCCGTTTTCATCTAAAATGTGGCTTGAGATGAACCATTTTATTTTATTTTGTCTTTTTGCTTTTTTTAGGGCCACTTCCCGCAGCATATGGAGGTTCCCAGGCTAGGGGTCTAATTAGAGCTGTAGCTGCCAGCCTACGCCAGAGCCACAGCAACGCGGGATCCGAGCCTCGTCTGTAACCTACACCACAGCTCACGGCAACACCGGATCCTTAACCCACTGAGCAAGACCAGGGATCAAACCCGAACCCTCATGGTTCCTAGTCGGATTCCTTAACCACTGCGCCACGACAGGAACTCCTGAAGTGAACCGTTTTAAAGTGAACAGTTCCATGGCATTTAGTGCATTTGCAGGGCTGTGCGGCCACTGGGGCTAATGTTCTGCAAATTCCTTTGCCCAGCTCTTTGTGGCAACTTTTCTTCCAAGTCATGATTTTAGAAGAAAAAAGATTTTTAGGTTAGGTCTTGAGATGCCACGTTGGTGAATATCTTTTAATATGACTGCTATGAGAATCCTCATCCTGAGTATTGATGCGAGGACAGAAAATATGACATGGAGCCTTTTGGTCTGCTCTGTGACATGTGTGATTTATTGGGGTGGGGGGTTGTTGACAAAGACCATGTAGGAGAGAAGCACAAATAAGTACTGTGTAACTACTTCTGTATAGTGCTTTTTTTTTTTTTTTTTCCCAATACACATTTTGAGTAGAGCTCTGGAATGATTGGCTAAGCCATAGGCAAATGGAATTAAGGGGATGGGATTGCATTGATTCAAAATTAGGTCATTATCAGATTAAACTGGTAAGTGTACCATAAATTTATTAGCTGCAGCCTGTCATCAATCACTGTTGAGTACCCTCTGTATACAGAAGTCTGTACTAACTGGGAGTTTTAGGAGAATAAAATAAAGCACCTGGCCTTGGCCATGAGAAGCTGAGGTGGGATTTTTGGTTGATGTAATTGTTAAGTCTTGTACATATAGACTCTGATCATAGATGGAGAAATTCATTGCATGTTTGAGGAATTACTGAAAAAAAAATTGGTTTTTGATTTTCCAGAAAAAAATATGATTACTGAGAAAATTTTGGTACAATTTTGAATTTGCCTGACATAAGTCATTCTTTTCAGTTAATTTTCTGTTTGAATCATTTCTTTGCAAGAACACACAAGTAGATCTTGAGAGGATGCAGAAAAAGGAAAAGGCATTATATCTGAGGATTTCTAAAAACTTCCAAAACTAATCAGCTTTTTTTGAGGCGTATGGGGAATGCCTCCTCTTCAGGAATTTTTTTTTACATTTCTTAGTCATTGATGGGTTTGCTTCTGTTTTGAGAGGGATTGACTCAGCAGTGATTTCTGAACCCCCAAGACTGCATGAACATTGACTCCAAAGACAGTCTAAGGTAAATTGGATACTGTCATATTAAAAATATATGGCTTCTAGCAGAAAAAAAATATATATATATAAATAAATGATAAAAAAATATATGGCTTCTAACTTAGAGATGTCTTTGTTGAAGGATGCTTTGTTGGCAGGGTTTTCTATTATTAACATGTTAAATGTTGAGAGAATTAAAGAGTTAATTTTCTTAGATCCTCCCAACCCCTAAAATGAAGCATGCGATCTTGCCATTGTATTAGTACTCTGTTACAGTGGTGGTGAATTTGGGGGTAGGAGAACAAGCCTCATTATCTTTCTTTTGAGAAGAGGGAGTTTAAAAAAAGGTAACAGAAAAAATATAAACTCAAAGATGATAGTTCTCCTAGGTACTACTGTCTGGTTTATCAACTTTTATCATTGTTTCCATAAGATTCTTTTTTTTTCATGCTGTAGAGGTTATTATTGTATTAATCATCATAGCAGTCATTCTAAGGGTATAGGGTTGGGAGAATATATAAGAATCAGAGACATGGGTTGAGCCTCTTTCGTGCTCTGGAGACAGTGCTAAGTGCTTCTTATAGACGATCTCATTTAGTCTTCCCAGCAGCTCTAGGGGGTCAGTGTATCACTGACCTGACTTTCAGGAGGGAGAAGTTGAGGTGCAGAAATTTGAGTGAGTTCCCAAGAGTTAGACCACTCTGGGATTTCAACTGCAATCCACTGTCCTGACCACCCCCCGCCCACCCCCCACCACTCTCCAGCACAGACAAACTCACCTCTGTCCCCCTCCTTCCTAGATATCCATTCTTTGTCACTGAGTGCCAGCCACTGTCTCAGTGTTGGGCATGTAGGGTCTGGGCATGTAGGGTCTGCCTAGTCAGAGGTCAGCAGGGTCATGGTCAGGTGCCAGGGAGAGGCAGGGTCTCAGGGGTTCCTGAAAGGGCTGCACTGCAGCTGAGTGTGAAAGGGCCATTTCCAGTCCCAGTTAACCACATGGAGAAGTGGGGAAGGGTATTTCAAATTAGAATGCTGCTTTAAAAGGCCAGGGTAGTGGTGGTGGTGGATGGGTTCAGATAGATCAGCAGGCCATTTCTGGGGGTGGGCATGTGGGTGCAAAAGCAGTTAGCAGTTGTCATAGAGAAGAGGCTTCTTTAAGTTTCATTTATAGACTGATCAGAGTTTGCCAGTGGCCACTGCTGACCTATAACCTAGAATTTTGGAAGGACTGTCCTAGCTCACTTCCTTTTGCATCAGGCAGAGCTCTGTTGAGACCATGAAAGGGATTTATGGCTCAGAGAACTAAAGGGTGATTTCAGATGATTTTCCCAGACTCATAATCAAGTTACTCTTGGGCCGACAGAGCACCTGTTCTGTGAGATGCCGTCTACAGGAGCTGCTGCCCTCTTCCTCTGTTCTGAGTACAGAGTGAACATAGATGCTGGCTATGCCTCCAGCCAGATGGCTGCATGCCTCTGTGACCCCTAGGAATGTATCCAGAACATTGATTTTCCTTACTCTAAATCTTACCATAACAGATCCTGTGATAAAGGCGAATTTGGCTTTCACACAATTAGCATTTTATTGTGCACTAAGTTTCCTTGTCTTTGCTTTGGGTTTTGTTGTGACACCACAGAATGACTGAAAAAATACCATTTTTTAAATTAATCATGCACTGATGGGCCACCACATTTTATGCATTTTATTTGTTTGGACTCCCCTTTACTGTGACAGCATTTTCTTGTACTTTTCATCCTATCACCATTGACGTTTGTCCTCTTGTGCCTCTGAAGTTATCAAAATATACTTAGTTACATTTTAATTAAAATCCTAGGAAGTGCAAGGTATTAAAAACCTTATATTTTGTTTATATTTGCTTTATATTTCGACTTGAAACACTTAAAATTTTGCCTTATGGTTTAAAGTGGAATTGTTACAGTGTAGCCATTTGTTGCCAGGGTTTTTGAGATTCTGCTGGTTTGAATCCCTGCTCCACCACTTGTTAGCTGTGTGACTTTGGATGTCATAATAGTTTCTGTCTCATAGGCTAGCCCTGTGGATTGAGTTAATACAAGTAAAATGCTTTGGACAATGCTTGGTGCATGTTAACTGCTGCTGCTACTGCTGTTTCTACAATTATTCCAGAAAGCACAAGTCTAAAGACCTATTTGGAAATCTGATGATGAAACTCTTCCTTTTTCATTGAAGGAGTGTAGTACAGTGTGATCCCTATTCATTAATAACTTATGCTTGTTTCAGAATCATTTCCCCCCTTATTAAAACATTTGCAAATTTGAAGTGTAAAGGGAAAGAAAAACCAGTCAGGGTTGCTATGTAACATAATTACTTTGCTCATTTTGCTCTAATTCTTTTCAATTTTTTCCCCTAAATTTTAGGTTTATTAAAATGTGTAGTGATAATCACATTGTATAAATTATTTTTTTTAAACACAAGCTACCAGGAGTATGATTTCATGTTATTAGTATCTACATGGTAATTATAAATGCTTGCATAAGAGTACATCAAGGAGACTTTTACCTTTGTTTATTTAACCATTAGGCACTTGAGTAGTTTCAGGTTTTGTTGTTATGAGTAATTCTGTGATGACTGTACTTCTTTATAAAAGCTCTTATTTGGGCAATAATCCCCAAAGGAGACTCAACGAGTCAAAGGCAAAGAATGTCTAAGGTTCAATATTGCTTTCCACTTGGGGAACACAGTTCATCCTGCTACCTGCACAGATTGATTTCAGTGCACTTTCTCAGCATTGGGTATCATCTTAAAAATGTACTAACAATGCATAGAAAACAGTATGTCACTGATAGATCAAGTTTTTAATTAGTGAACATACATGTTTTTCTCTATGAATATTGCCTAATTGTGTTGATTCTTTTGTGAAATGTGTGATCATGTCTTTTGGAATCATCTTAGTGGTATTTTTTTTTTTAAATCACAGTGATTTCTTATAATTACAGAATTCAGTTTATATTAGCACTTTGTATATGAAAGACAATAACTTTTTGTCTACCAAACTGAATATTTTCCCCTGCCCTTCTTAGTTCTTTTGTCTGGTCTAGTAATTAAATTGACACAAGGAAGATCAATAGGAGGAAAACAAATTTAATTTCCTGTATATGGAGGTCTCACAGATATGGGACCCAAGAAGTGACCAAAGCAGACTTTATATACCTTTTAAACAATAAAGTTGTTAAGAACTGACAAGACAGACTTGGGCTTGGGTACTAATTAATGAAGAAACTAACCAGGGTTTGTTTTTACAACCTCTTCTACCGAGAGTCCCCTGTCTCTGGCAATAAGAATGTCTCTTTACCTCCTGGCATCTTTCACATGGAAGATTTCATTTCCTTCTTTTTTGGATGGTGGGACATAGGAGGGGCAGAGTGTCCTTCTTGCACTCGTTGTTTTTTAAGTAACTTTAAGTCAAAATAATATGTCAAAGTGGTATATTTTAGGGTGGCCTGCCCTGAACCGCATCATATTTCGATGTTTGTTTTCTGGCTCTTTTGTCTTAATGACATTTACAAAACTCATGACATTTTCACGTTTTAAATTTCACTCACTACAATGCATGGATAGCATCCCTTGTGATTAAATGAAATACCATCATTACTTTTCTAAAGAGAAGTAACAGAAGGGATCATACAGTGAACCATAATTCTCTACCCATATAACCTCTGCTGATAATAAAAAACATAGCGCCTGTGCCTGGATGGTATATTCAAAAACAAAAGCCCCTCTCAGCCCCCTCCTCAAAGAGGTCCTTTTTCTCTTGTGTAAACTGTTCTTGTGATTCCTTTCAAGGAAAATAAAACATTCATTTGCATATATTTTAACCTGGAAAAGATCTTGCTATACTCATTGTTCTGCACCTCACTTTGGTCACTGAAAATATATTTTGGAGATGCTTCCACATGAGCAGTGACAAACCTACTATGTGTGTATGTGTGTACGTACACATGTAGCATAATATTCTACCAGTGGATGTGCTGTTTAGTTAGTCCTATATTGATAGACCTTTGGTTCTTTCCAGATTATCTCATAGATTTTCAGTTATATTTCCATCTTTGAGAATTTTAAGAAATACTCAGTTTTATTTCCTTCAGGATTGGTGATCCCTCTTTGTGCTCAGGACACTGTTGAGAATCAATTAGAAAAATCTCTGAGTCAAATGGTGGGACTTTAAAAGGGGCTTGGGAATTATAAAAGCTTAACTCTGTGATTTAAAATAAGGGTAATCATTTTAATTGGCTTCTGTGATGCCTATTGAAACACCATTGTTCACAGCATAATTATGCATTTCCCAGCTTAATTCATCCATTACAATGTGATGTAATGTTTAGACATAGCAATAATTACAAATCTTGCATGTCTACAGATAAATATACCACTGATCAAAATAAGATGGTGGCAGCAGGAGTAGTGCTGTGTCCATGTGAGACATTAATGAAAAATAATTGATAATGAACTGTATCTCATTAACTCAAAACACTGCTTCTACTTTTCTATGCTGTCATCTAAAGGCCAGTCCACCTATGTCAGTGGAGCAGTTTTCATTTCTGCCCTATAGCTAGCCCCAGACTTCCACACCCTCGTATTTTTCTGGGCCTCAGCCTGGTGGGTTATGCACAGATGTGCCCTGGATATTTTATCCTGGAACCAGTAGGGGTTCCAAATTTAAGAGATTATCCAAATAGTTTGCTTCTCTGTGTGTGTCATGGACAAAGAGTGGGTCTAACCCAGCCCACTAAAATGTGTTTGACTTGCAAGAACAGTAAACAATTAAATCCTGCTAGAGTAGCTGGTGTTTAAAAGATGCTTTGTCGTATATTTTGTTTAAATCAAACAAAATCATCACCAGTCGGATTCTTGGAGACAAAAGATTGTTCACAGGACTCATTCAAGTATTTAGTCTTTAAAAATGCTCCATCTTATAATAAATAAATGTCCAGGGCTGTGCAGACAGCACGGAGGGGAAGAGGAACATGTTATCAAAGCACACGTATTTGCTGGGATGGTCTCCATTCACCCTCGCTGCACATTGATGTTCCATAGCCGAGGTGCCTTTGATTTAGAGGGCTTGTTTGCTCATGAATCACATGGGGAAGAGCTAAAAAGAGAAATGGGAATTTTCCAGAAGAAAACTGTGAGGCCCCAAACAGCTCACTGCTCTGCCAAGAGCTGGGCCATTTTGTGACCAGGTTATAGGAACAAAACATGAGATGCAAAGCCTCTCATAGGAGGATGCATCTGTCCCCCTTGCTGACACCGCTCACCCCCACATGGCTAGTAAGGGCATGGCCCTGCTTATGCCCCTCTCTAGTTTGGGGCAGGTGTTCTTTTGAATTAATGTCTTTATTAAGGCTCAGTGACTGTGTTTCCTTTTCGCCTTCCCAAGAAAAACACATATGTGCTCTCCCTCTGGTTACTGTATAAGGTAATGTGCCTTCTCCCTGGCTAGTACCTTGTTTCCATCTTTTTTTTTCCTGGTGTAGAAAGAAGGAAAATTCATTAGTTCTCTGTTAATTTTGGAAATTTTCCTTTGGGGCTGTTTGTCTAGGCTTTCTGGCATTAGCCTCTCAGCCACTTCTTGAAAACTGTCAATGCATCTGAGCCTTGTCTGTGTGACAGGACACAGAATTAAAAGCTCATCGCAAATAGCAGGCATGATCACATCTTGTTGATTACAAGGGTTGTTAAAATTTTCTCGCTGAGCCAAAAAAAACAGGTGACTTTCTGGGGACCGAAAAGCTGCTGCATACCCGGCTCCAGGTGTTCCATGAAAGTTGGACCGCTCCTGTCATCCCTTTTTACAGTCTATAAATCTTCTGATTTATTGTGCCATTTGGGATTCAAGACATGTTTATTTGTGGGGGGATTTCCATTGAAATCAGAACCTGCTGTAAAGCAGAAGGAAGAATCAGAAATTAGAAGGGTATACATTGTTCTTTGTTGGAAAGGAATCCTGGTTCTTCGGTTATAGACAGATATTTGCTTTTGAAGAATATGGTAGCGTGTTGGTGTCTTTGTTCCCATCAATGTAACAAACACGCTGTCTCACCTTCTAAGGATGCAGGCGCACACATAATGTGGACAGTTTGATAATGCTTGGAATCTGGGTGTGAGCTCCATAAAATAAGAATACCTTTCTGCTTCCTCCTCCTCTAATTTAGCTCATTTCTCTAATGGGACAGATCTTTACCCCAAGGAGTTTACATAGTTCTCTGTGGAGGGTGACATTGGACACGTGTCCCTTTAGTGATAGCTAAAGATGAATATTGCCATGTGGCTTTCTTGTGTTATGTTAACCAGCATCAGTGAAAAAGGCCTTGCATCTTTTATCTTTCAAAGCCAGTGGGTTAGGGTAGAAAGGAGCTTGGACCTCTGGGAAACATCTCCTGGCCCCTGAACCTCAATTTCTTCATCTGTGAATGAGGACAGTAATTCTAACACTTCTCTAAGCATTTGCTCCTGCTGTCACAGCCTCAGATGTGAGGATTAAATGAATGAATGCATGCCAAGGGGCCAGAGTAGTTTTATCATGTACTAAATACTCAGTAAATGTTAGCGTATGATCCCTGTTTACAGGGGAGGCACAGGAGGGCAGGGTTGTGCACACAGTACATGGCAGGGCCCAGCTGTCCTCCAGACCCTACATTCTCTGCCACCACTCTGTACTGCTTCTCAAAAGATGATTGCTTTCCACCTGCCAAAATGGTGGTTGGTTGAATGAAAACTAGAATAATGTATGTGAAAGGCATGTGTGTTTACTCTCTAGTGCAGGATATAAACATTAACTGGGAATCTGTATGATGATTAGGCGGGTGATGGGGGGTCCAGGGTGAACAGGCCCTGATCCCAGGAAGCTGCAGTTTAGCAAAGTGGCATAAGCAATAAGCATACAATTGCAGTGCTGTGTAATAAATGCCAAGATAAAAAGATCCCCGGGGGCCAGGAGAGGCCTGAGGAGGGGAGCTCTCAAGAGCCACGTGGGTGGGGTTGGATGGCTGGGAGCAGGTCTCTAGCTGAGCAGAGGTGATGCTAGGGGATTTCTCACAAACCACCAGGTCTATTGAATGTGATGGAGGAGGGATGGGGAAGAGAGACGAACAAATTGTTGGGAGCCAGCTCTTTTACGTCAATGCACATGCCATGTAAATACTTTCTATCCTATCTACCTGATTAGATAAAATTCTTGGCAGAATTCTTGGGAGCTTGATCAGAAGCTAAAATATTTTTATTTGATTCGATGCTTTTTTCCCGCTAGGGTGAGAAGGAAATATTGAAGGGTCAGATGGGGGAAGTGTCAAGTTTGTTTTATAAGACCACTCAGGGCAGCAGCATGGAAAATGGACTTGAGGAGAGTGGGAATAGAGTCAGGGGAGAGCTCTGAGGTCATTCAGACAATATGTGATATAGGCCCCTGGGAATGAAGGAAAATGTCCAGGATCGTCTTGAGGGAAGTAGAGCCCTGGGCCTCTCTGCCTGGCTGGGAGATCCTGGGTGAGCCAAGTAACCTCCCTGGGCTTCACTTTCCTGTATATGAGGCAGAAAGCATGTCTCTTTCATTTGGGCATATGGATGGTATGAGAAGAACTGGGGCATTAGTTTTAAAGCAAAAAGTACAGTGATTTGGTAAGATTAATGTAAACAGAGCTGATATATGTTGCCTGCTGGCTTAAGTGGTTTATATGGGCTGTTTGGTCAACCTCCTATGATGGATACCAAGTGAATTCTAGTAGATTTATAGTCTTAGGTTTGTAAGTAATGTCATTTGCAGAAGAATAAAGTTCCTCATTTGTTCCTTAGTTTGGAAGGGTAGTGTAGAAATAAGCAACTTTATAAATATCCAGCAACCTTTCACCACTTTAAAATATTGAAAGGATAAATGATGCTGATGGTGGCTGGCTTTGCATCATGAATTATGGATGCTCTGTGCCCTGGAGTTCTTTATGGCTGTGCATAACGAATCATCTTTTGTTCTAGCGTATTTTCAGTAGGGGTGCTTGTAAAAGAAGAGGTCAAAGCAAATGCATTAAAGAGATCTGTTTGGTGCAGGATGATCGTTTTTTTGTCGTCCTATTCTGTTGGTTGCTTTTGTTGGTGCTTTGTTTATTCATTATCAAATTGGTCCACAGTTGGGTGGGATTTGGGGACTGTGTCGGAGGACCCCCTGTGGCGTTAACAGCTGTGGGTCAGGCTGATGACAGAGCAGGGAACTGGCACACCCCTTGTTGGTTCCTCATGCCTCTGAAGCAGTTCTCTTCTTGCCTCCTCCTTCCTCTTTGCTGCATCCTCTTTAAATTTTTCAAGGCAGTCGGTCTGCATGAAGATCTTTATGCTCGAAGTAAAAGCATGTTAGGCTTTAACTACTTTTAAACTTAATAAAATAAATTGGAATAAATTATTGACGTGCCTGTGATCTTTTTTCCCCACTAATTTTCTCTAGACTTTCAGTGCAATTACAGAAGATTAAAAAACATGAAAGGCAGCAGGAAAGTAGTTTGTGTTTTTTCTTCCCTTTCCTCCACTCCCCTCCTCAGCAAAGATTCCTTTATGACCTGAGTAAGCCATCAGAGATACTGTTTACATTTTGTACAGGAAGAAATGATGACTGTAAGTGGAAGGCAGTGGTCACATTGCTTATTTTAGTCATTCATAACTTCTTTCTGTAGCAAAATAGCTGCCTACTTTATGAGGCTGTGGCCTCACGGACACAGGTGTTGGGCCTGGCTCATCTAGACTCAATTAGGAAGGATCTACCATGTGTTTCATTGTGGTTAGGTGAGCTGACTCATCTGCTCGAAGATAATCACTTGTGGGAGGACACAGGCAAATATCTAAATAATTGCAAGTGGCTCCAGACTGAAACGGCATGGCCCAGGGCCACCTCTGGAAGTGCACACCTACTGAGGGCTGGCTTCCAGGCAGTCAGCAGAGTTCCAGTGTACAGTCAGTTGTAAAATGTTGTGGCTATTCTAATTTCAGTGGTTAATTACAATTTTAGCTCATACTAAATTTAAAAAAAAAATTGCAGAAAAATCCCTTAACTCAGGTTGTCTGTATTATTAAGTCAACTAAAATGCACCCCAGTGCTCATGCAGTGTAAAGAAATGAAAAACACTGAGAGGTAACACAGAGAGACATTTGTCAAAATATGTGTTCACTTAATCCTGTATTCATTCAGCAGGAATTCACAGAGGGCTTTCAGCAAGGGCTGGGCACCATAGGACATCCCACAGGAATCGCCCTCAGAACCTGAGCTCAAAGACTTTGGTCCAAAAAGGGAAATGAAGCTTGGGTACCACTATATTACATGTAAAATGAGTCTAGACCCAGTGCCCTGAGAGTTCAGAGGAGAAAGACACTCCTTCAAACTGAATGGGTCATGGAGAAACTAGAATTCCACTTACGAGTGATGGGAAAGTCATGTAGTGAACAAAAGAAGTTACAAATGGCCTTTTTGCTTCTAGAGAGATTGTCAGTCAAATCCCCGGACTTTTAACCTGTTAGCTAGAAAAGTGCAGTAGTTCATAATTTTTGAATTACCTTTAGATCAGTCTCTCATAATACTTTGCATTGCTCTTCAAATCCTGGGCTTGAAAGAGTTATAAAAGAATAGAAACATATTTCATTTTTTTCCATGTGATACATATAAGGGACATAAGGTACCTCCTTTTTTTATGCTCTTTTAAAAATAAATGTTCTTTGCTATCTTAGGAACAATTAAAGGCATAGTGTTTAACAGTAGTGTGAGATTATATTTTTAATTTGTGACGTAAACATGTCATGGAAAGTTTATATGGTGAAGAATTTAGTGGATCTGCCTACACTATTAACCATTGTGATTTTAATAAAATGATAGCCTTTGTTTGAATGCATTCTCCACTAGCACAGACTTGAAAAGTTTATGAATCCATCTACTTTATTGTCTTTTGTTTCCTTTGATCTAAAGCCTTGTTTTGTTTCCCCTTTTCTGTTATACTAATGCATCTTAGTAATATAGGAAATATTAATGTACCTGGGAGTTCTGTATTACATGTAGCTAGGAGTTTTCTGGTGGTTCAGTGTGTTAAGGACCTGGTGTTGTCACTGCTGTGTTGTGGATTTGATCCCTGGCCTGGGAATTTAGGCGTGCTGTGGGCAAGGCCAAAAAAAAGAATTGTATGCTGAAAGTGTATTATACGAAGCCATTTCCCACTCTCCCTCTCTCTCTTTTTACTCAGTATCACTTTCTAAATTTATAGTTAGTTCTTTGCAAATGATGCGATTGTACTTTTAGAACTGTCTTGAAGCAGATAGCCCCCCCCATTCTCTAAAGAAGTCTCATTATGCAAGTAAACTGCGCCTTCTTGATTCATGAATTCATGTTGTGATTTTATTTTGGGATTTCTCAAGATAATTGCTTCTTCAGGTGGTTCACAAGACCAGAGTTTACTATGAACATTTTCCATGCACATTCAGGCAGTTCTGTCTTCTGCAGGAAATAAGTGAAGCAGTCACTGTGACAGTATGTCAGAGATTAGGGAGAGAGAAAATCTGTCAATGGTCATTTAGCATCACGGTTCCTTTTCCCCCAGATCTGAGTGTTCTTTGCTAGGTAACCACAGAGCCCTCTTTTAAACTTGCTTTTAAACTCCCAAGTTCTATCTTCTGAGAAAACTGTCATTAGTTGGAAGGGCGCTGGGGGCAGGAAAAGCACCTGTAAGTTGATAAAGAGCTTCCCAGGTTCTTGAAGTCTCTTTTTCTGTCTTCCTCCTTCAAGAAAGAGCACAATAAACCATGCCAGCAAGGAGTAAATCTCTCCCCAAAATGCCCAGTCATGTCCTGGGGACCCAGCATTGGAGCGTCTACATCGTCACGTGCTTTTGAGGCTGGCACTGTCGGTGCTTCCTGTGCAAAGTGAGTGAGGAGGGGCAGGGAGGACGTCAGCTCTGTGTGGGAATGGTCCCTGTCATTGTCCTGTCTTCCCCAGTAAGCCAGTAGGACACCAACTATCCTTTAGTAACCAGGCTTTTGACCTTTGTGGACTATGAGAATTTAGTTTTTCTAAGATAACGTCAATTTTGGAAACAAGAAATATTTGGACTAAGGGGCTGTATGGTTTAGTAGTGGTAATTCAATTTTTATAATGTGCAATTATTAGGAATTTCAGAGAAGTCATAGGCAGCTCACCTGGAGTAGCCTAAGATTTGACAGTTGAGTGATTTACTTGCACTCAACAGCCACTTTCTAAAATAGAAGTTGTCCAGAAAGCAATTGATGCCATGTGTCATTTTCTGCTTTTTGTATGACTGCCCGACTGCAGGGCCTTCCTGGGCCACACCCCTGGCTGTTAAGATAGCTCCTAATTCCCGCCTTCACCAGCTCCTGCCCTATTTGTCTTCTTGCTCATTTTAAGTCATTGTGCCCAGGAGTTTCCAATTTTGCCTTTTGCCTTTAGTTTTTTCAAGTAGAGCTAGGTGTGTATGAAGAAACAGTTTCCAAGCTTCTAATTTTTTTTTTTTTTTTTTGGTCTTTTGTTGTTGTTGCTATTTCTTGGGCCGCTCCCGCTGCATATGGAGGTTCCCAGGCCAGGGGTTGAATCGGAGCTGTAGCCACCGGCCTATGCCAGAGCCACAGCAACGCGGGATCCGAGCCTCGTCTGCAACCTACACCACAGCTCACGGCAACGCCGGATCGTTAACCCACTGAGCAAGGGCAGGGACCGAACCCGCAACCTCATGGTTCCTAGTCGGATTCATTAACCACTGCGCCAGGATGGGAACTCCCCAAGCTTCTAATTTTTTGAAACTTTTTTTTTTTTTGAAACCTAGGCAGCCTCCTAGTTGATTTGTTTGAAAACTGGATATGCTTTTGAGTAGCTAATTCACAAATAAAGCCAAGAGAAATCTCAAGTAATCTTTCAGATGAGAAAATTTCAGTGTTCTTTTTAATGTTATGATATCTCATCTGAGTTCCTGTTTTTCCTTCCTTCCTGGCTTTTTTTTTTTTTTAAACAGAACCTAGAGTCTATAGATGAGTTTAAAGGTAAAAGGACCACCAAGTGACTTCAAGTCTTAGGGCTTTTATTTTGGGATGCCACTGGGAAAATGCACTTTACTGATAAAATGCATTTCAAAAGTGTCTGGTAGGGAGCTGGTACCTATTACAGGAAGGGAATAGCTAATTTTATGCTGATCGCAGTTCTAGTAAGACAATGTAAATATGTGTTTGAGTACTTTAGGGGAAAGAAATATAAAAAGTGATTTCACCCAAAAAGTTATTTGTGATTTTCTGCATTTGGACCTGTCCGAAACACATCAAAGTTAACATAAGAATATTTAAGATATGAATTTGGCCCAAGGAATGTTGAACATATTTTTACTATATAGTTTTTAATATGAAGACACTGTGTTACTAGTATGTGAGTGATGGGGGGAGGGGAGAAGAGGTGGAGGAATGGGGCTGGACCATTTTGTTGCATAGTTCCATTGCAGTGTGAGCAGTAGCTCTGGTGTTGGGCCACGAACAACCCTCTTGGCCTTTAGCAGGCCTGGTTGGTTTGTGGGTGGAAATATCTTTGTTCATTTATTTATTCTTCCATGGTTATAACTGGTTAGGGGTAAAGTCTAAACTCAGAATGAATCAGGTCACGGCACCCCAAGGAAATAAGTCTCTGAAGCTGGTCAAAGGGGTAGGACTCAAATAGTCAAAACAGAGACTGGCAACTTTTTGGTGATGTGGTCTGGAGAAATCTAAGGAGTACAGACCAAGAGTCCAGGATCATGGCTGGTGGAACAAGAGCATGGTGGGAACAACCTAGGTGAGAGCTCATTCTTGGTGAGGTCAGCTTAGTAGGAATTCTTTATGCCCCATCTGAGTGGGAAGTAGATAAAGGGCTTTGAAGCTTACTGGTGTGTGTTGAAGGAGCCACTGTTGATTTAAAAAAGAGATGGGGGGATGAAGTGAGCAACAACATCAATTGGAGGTCACTGAGAGTGAATTGTTCCATGGGGAATCAATCACTAGTTATATAAATTATTTAAAAATAGTTATTCTAAATTGAGGGATATATACTAGCTGGTTTCAAGACTTCTTTGAAGCTACAGTAATCAAGGCAATGTGGTATTAGTGTAAGGATAGATAAACTGATCAGTAGAACAGAATAGATTTGTATGTATATTTATTGATTTTTTTTAGCAAAGGTGCAAAAGTAATTCAGTGAGGGAACAAATGGTGACCCATGCTCACACTGTATACACTAATTAACTTGAAATGTATCATAGATCTAAATGTAACCGGTACAAGTATAAAATCTAACAAAGAAAGCAGAGAAACTTTTTCTAATCTTTGAATAGGAAAATTTTGTTTGTTTGTTTGTTTGTTTTAAGCATGGAAACGGTATAAGAAAAATTTTGATCTGTAAGATTTAATCAAAATGTTTTGGTCTTCTGAAGACCTGTTAAAAAATGAAGAGACAGTCCATAGTTCAGGAGGAAATATTTGCAAACTATGTGTCTGATAACAAAACTTCTAATTCAATAATTTTAAAATTCAATTAGAAAGTGGGCAAAGATTTGAATAAACACTTCCCCAGATAGGATACCTGAATGGCAAAGAAACATATTAAAAGATAGCAACACCATTAGTTATTAGAGAAATGCAAATTAAAACTACTGGGAGATATAGCTACACACTCTTTCTATGGCTTAGATTAAAAAGACTGGCCATACCAAGTGCTGGTGAGGATGTGTATAGCTGGGGCTCTCCTGTGTTGCTGCTGAGCATGTAAAATGCTATAACCATTGGGAAACATTTTGGTAGTTTCTTATACAGTTGAGTATGCATTTATTATACAACTTAGCAACTGCATTCCTTGGTATTCACCCAAGGAAAATAAAAAATGAAAATCTATGTTTAAAAAAAGATTTATACAAAAATGTCGGAGTTCCTGTCATGGCTCAGTGGTTAACAAATCCGACTAGGAACCATGAGGTTGTGGGTTTGATCCCTGGCCTCACTCAGTGGGTTAAGGATCTGGCGTGGCTGTGGCGTAGGCCAGTGGCTACAGCTCTGATTAGACCCCTAGCCTGGGAACCTCCATATGCCGTGGGTGCAGCCCTAGAAAAGACAAAAAAAAAAAAAAGATTTATACAAAAATGTTCATAATACCTTATTTTTTTCAGAAAGGCGAAACGCTGAAAACAACTTTTCTGGTGAAAAAAATAAGCAAGTTTTGGTATATTACCTAGCAATAAAAAGGGCCACAATATGAATAAAACAATATAGATGAATAGCAAAAGCATTGCGTTAGGTGAATAAACCAAATGCAAAAGAATACGTACTTTTGTGCTTGAATCCAATCATAGGAAATTCTAGAAAGGCAGAACTGCTATAGTGACATAAAGCAGATCAGGGGCTGATGGTGTCAGGAGAAGATGGACTACAAGGGAACTTTTTTTGGGTGATGGAAATATTCCACTTCATGAGTGTGGTGGAGGTGACAAATCCAGATTCATTTGTCAAATCACATCAAATTCTACACTTAAAATTAGTGAATATTATTAACTGTAAATTATCATTCATTAAAGCTAATTTAAAAAATAAAGTTCTGGTTAAGGAGTTCCCATTGTGGCTCAGCAGTATCAAACCTGACTAGTATCCCTGAGGACTTGGGTTCGATCCCTGGCCTTGCTTGGTGGGTTAAAGGATCTGGCATTGCAGTGGTTGTGGTATATGCTGGTGGCTACAGCTCTGATTGGACCCCTAGCTTGGGAACTTCCATATGCCATGGGTGCGGCCCTACAAAAAAATAAATAAAGTTCTGGTTAAAATAATTCTTTAGATATTCTGAAACAAGTTTTTTTTTCCATGTTCACATGTTTTGTGCCTTGTGATCCTACCCCTTGTCTATGAATACTTTGATAAATGGAACGTGTTATGAATGTATTTCTAGACTTTCCACCTTAGTTTGTGTATTGGTTATATTGTTAGGTTGAACCATATGAAATTGTTGATATTCAGTAATGTTTGATCTACAAAAGCAGAAGTTGCATATGGTTCAACTAATAGAAGGAATTTTGTTTGCTTTCTAATTCATTGAAAAGATTTTTGGCAAGTTATAATTCAAGATTATGTGGCAAATTGTCAAAAATTTCAAAGGTTTAAGCCAAAAAGCCTAAATTTTCTAAGTTATGCATTTTCTTTTCCCTCCTTTTGCTTTTTCAGTTCAGTAGACATTTCACGTATCGCTGTTTTTTTCAGGGCATTCTACTTAGAATTACAGTGGTTAGATATAAAGACGAGTCTGTTGCCCTTGCCCAAAAGAATTTAGGTGATAAAATTAAAAGACGTATAAACTTTGCCATAGTCACGACTGTGAAATACAACACTTAGTCATTGTTGTCTCCACTGTAGTAATTATAAGAAGGTATCTGGATTTTCTTACTGAGAAACAAGTGGTTTGCATGTAAACATGTGCACATGAGCCTAAAGAAAAAATGCAAACGACCAGCAATTTGCATGAAATTAGAGTCTGACAAGGGCAAGCATCTCTTAATCTTTCTCAAGAAGGGTCTCTATAGTTTGCCATTATGTAGTGGCTCTGACCTCACACTGACTGGTCCTTTAGTTAACTTGTTGACTGGATTGAGCCTTTAGTCACAAGCGAGGTGATCAAGTGCTCAAGGAGGCTGGCTTCTGGGTGTCTTTGTGGCCTTTTGTTTGGAGTGCAGGAGATGTGGGGAAAGTAGCTGTCACTTCCTCCTCAGACTTAAATTGCATTGTTTGCTGAGAGGTAGGTAACAGGGGCCACACTCAGCATCAAATGAAGAATCTTGGGAAACTTTTAAAATACATTTTAAAATACATATTCTAGAGAATTCATTTCAACAGAATGTCCAGGCTAGTCAACTTGATGCCCTGTTTTCTTAGGTTTCTGAGTAGAAACCCATGCAAGCAAAATAGAAAACAATGGAATGCATGCTTTACTTTTCCTAACTCTGCTGTATATCCTCCTCCTTTTCCTAAATAAGTCCAGGGGACTGAGAGGGCAGATGGCTCTTCTTTTTATGTGCAATGGAGCTACCCCAGCAATCAGAGATGAGATTGTTGATAGTCAACACAGCACATAGGCTGTTGTCTTTGGACCTCTGCCCTAGAAGAGTGTGTACTCAAGAAATGATGTTATGTAAGTGGGATGGGTTTCCATGTTTTGTTCTGTGCTCTCTTTATGGAATTTCAAGTTTGTGTGTGTGTGTGTATGTTCCCTCTGATAATAGTCTTTACTCTTGGTCAGGAATTTGCAGTTCTGAGAGGGGAGATGGCATACCCAAATTAAGTAGTTCAGTAATTTTTTTGGTGTCATTGTGGGGCAGTGGAATAGAGTAGAGGTTTTGGAGGAGCCAACCAAATGTGGATCAAACCTAGACTCTCCACCTAAGGTGTATAATCTGGGCAAGTTACTTAATGTCAAGCTGCCACTTTCCTTATCTGAAAAATGGAATTAATACCAGATGTTACATAATATTGTTAAGGAATAGACACTAAATACCAATGTTCTTTTTAAAATATTCTTGTAAAAATAATTATATAGTAAAATTGACTTTTCGGCATTCAAGTCTATGAATTTTAACTCATGTAGATTTATATGATCACAACAACCAGGGTATAGAAAAATTATACTACCCCTTAAAAATACCTCCTGCTGACCCTTCATAATCACATTCTTCCTCCCTCACACAGACTTGTTCTTGAAAAGTGTTGTGGGGTACAAATTATGCTTAATTAATATTTCATATCACTTCAAACTTAGGGAAATCTAAGAAACATGCATATGGCAGGAATCACTTTTCTATTTGTATGGGGGGGGAGTATGTGGTTTTTTTCCCTCTTCCCTCTTTACCCTTTTCTTAGGTTTAACGAACTGTGTTTTGGATCACATTTTTCCAATGAAGTTTGTAAAATGTGCACTTTGTCTATAAAATCCCTCCATGTCTTGAGGCACTTGGAGGTCTTGGAAAATGATATGCCCTTAGGTTACTTGCAGTCTAAATTTAAGAGACAAAACTAAGACAAGCCTTCCTCTCCCTTATGAGTTGAACTGTACTCCCCCAACCAAAGGGAAAAAAAAAAAAATTTGGAGCCTTAACGATTAGTACCTCAGAACATGGCCTTATTTGGAGCTAGAGTCATTTTAGAAGTAAGTAGGAGGTTCCCATTGTGGCTCAGCAGTAATGAGCCTAACTAGTGTCCATTATGATGCGGGTTCCATCCCTGGCCTCAGTGAGTTAGGGATCCCGTAATGCTGTGAGCTGTGGTGTATGCCAGCAGCTGTAGCTCTGATTTGACCCCTAGCCTGGGAATGTCAGTATGCTGCACATGTGGCCCTAAATACCAAAAAAAAAAAAAAAAAAAGTAAAAATGAGATCACTGGGGTGTGCCCTAATCCAATATGACTCGATGTTTCTATAAAAAGGGGAAATGTGGAATCAGAGACACGTACAGCAGAAAGTACCATGTGAAGATGCATGCAGGGACTAAGGGTGCTGCATCTATTAGGCAAGAAATGCAAAGATTGCCAGCAAACCACAGAAGCTTGGGGAGAGGCATGGAACAGATTCTCCCTCATGACTCTCAGAAGAAACTGCCCTGCCAACACTTTGATTTTGAACTTCTAGCCTGTGGAACTGTGAGAAAGTACATTTCTGTTGTTTAAGCCAACAGTTTGTAGTATTTTGTATGGCAGCCCTAGGACATTAATACACATTCTTAGTCAAAATGATATTTTTAAATGGCAGTTTCTTTATTTATGGGAAGAAAGGACACTGGCATTTGGTGAATTTGGAGTCTCAGTGCTAATGACCACTCGGTATATGATGTGGACATTGCTTGGTGCTCATACCTTATTACTTTCTTGACTTTTTTTTTTTTCAAGTGGTTTTTACTCTTATTGTTATCTTCATCTCACTTCCATCTTTCCCTCAACCTCATCTCCATCCCTTTCTCTACCTGATTCTTTTTCCTCTCACTTGAGTGCTTAATCTGCTTCCCCTCAAGCCTGCTTCCTCCTCCTCTTACTCTCCTCAGACGCCTCTTCTCTCATGGCTGCACAGAGAAGATGTGAATTGAACCTTCATCAAGTCCTCTCCCTTGACAGGAGGAAATTAATGGTTGATAGGTGGTTAGGGGTGACTGCTTCTTAAGTGATTATGTTTTTGTTTAAGAAAACTCCCATCAGATACCAGCTTTGAACTCTAGATAAGACTCTGCTTTACATTTTTTTTAAATGTGATATTTGAATACCCAAATTCATAGGGCATATTTACATAATCTGCTTAAAAATTCTCTGATCCTGCTGAGACTTTCAGGCCTTTCCGTTTTTATATTGACTTCCAACCCCAGGCATATCCTTACTTCCTCACCCAGTTTAAATTCCAGGGCCCAGTACTGACAAATTACCTTACTTCCCTTAGCCCAGTTTCCTTGCCGCACAGTCATTTTGGTGTTCACGGATTTGAATGTGGCTGGAGAAAAACAACCACGTGGAATATTTTCCCCTTAAATGTTTGACATTTCATTTCTCATGTGTTCCCTGAGAACTGTGACAGTTTTACCACATCACCCCAATCAGTTCACTTTCTCTCTCTCTGTCTGGGGTGACAGTTTCTTACCATCCCCTTTAACGTCCAGCAACTCTCCCATGTCCCCCTGTCAGCTAATGTCTTTATTTTATTGAGGAAAAACCTGGCTTAGGAAGAGAACTTTGTCATTTCCCACCACTACGTTTATCCACACTTGTATCCACACCCATATGCTTTCGCTGCCTGGCCTGTTTTGACAGATGAACCATCCCTGCCCCCGGCCACTTATTTGCAGGGCACCTTCTATTCTTGTTTACTCAGAAGCCCTTCATCCTACAGTGAGTGCTTCCCACTCTCTCTTGTTTCACTGGTTTCCCCTCTTCTTGATCAATTCTGTCGGCAAATCAACAGCCTGTAGAATCTCCCTTCTTAAAACAAGCAACTAGGGAGTTTCCTTCATGGCTCAGCGGTTAATGAACCTGACTAGGATCTATGAGGATGCAGGTTTGATCCCTGGCCTTGCTCAGTGGGTTAAGGATCTGGCATTGCCGTGAGCTGTGGTGTAGGTCACAGACGTAGCTCAGCTCTGGCGTTTCTGTGGCGTAGGCCAGTGGCTGCAGCTCCAATTCGACCCCTAGCCTGGGAACTTCCATATGCCACAGCTGTGGCCCTAAAAGGCAAAAACAAACAAAATCAAGCAACTAAAATGTGTTTTTCACCTTATGGTCCACTCTAGCTGTTGTCTCTACCCTATTTATAATAAGGATCTTTGAAAAGGTTCTTTGTCCTCCATGTTTACATCCTTCCCATTCTTTCCTTGAATCCTTTTTAGTCTGACTTGGTCCCCACTGTTTCTCCAGAGCCGCTCTTGTCCTGGTCTTCATCAATGTGCATGTGGTCAGGGGTCAGTTCTCAGTCTGCCCCCCACTTGACCCCACTGACATTCCTTCCATCCTCCTGGAGACCCTGGCTTCCTGTTTCTTTGCTGCTTCCAGGGCTTCACACGCTCAGTTGTCATCTTACCTCACTGGGTGCTCCCCTCAGCCACCCTTGCTGGCTGTGTTTCCTCATCTCACTGTGAAGTGTCACAGGCCACCAGGGATGGCTGTCCTCAGACTTCTGCTGTCTCTTCTCTAGGAGGGATTGGCAGACTTTTTCTGGAAAGGGCCGGATAACAAATCTTTTAAGTTCTATGGGCCATATAGTCTGTCACAGTTATTCGGTTCTAATGTGGCACAAAGACAGCCATAGGCATTATGTAAATAAATAAGTACGACTGTGTTCTAGCAAAACTATTTATGGTCTCTAATATTTTAATTTCATACTGTTTTTATGCATCAAGAGATATTCTTTTAACCATTTCAAAAATGTGAAAACCATTCTTAGCTCACAGGATAAATAAAAACAGGCAGTGGCCTGTGGCCATAATTTGCTAATACCTGCTGTGTGTCACAAAGTGATGTCATCTGATCTTGGTCTTTTTTCATTCATATGCAGATGAATGAAAAATGTATACCTCCAGCTCTAACTATTCCTAGAACTTTCAGACTAACATGTTCAGCTCTCGGCATCTCCACTTGAATGTCCAATAGGCATCTCATGTCTAAAACAACTTGGGATTTCTCCCCCCTCTCAAAGAGACTTCTCTGAGTGGGTTCAACACCAGTAAAGATACAAGGGGAGTGCAGCCGTCCCAGATTGTGGTGAAAAGGAAAGGTAGGGACTCTAGAGTCAGACATGGGTTCAAATCCCACATTCTGTTCCTTGCTAACTATGTGACCTTGGGAAGGTTACCTGACCTCGTCTCTCTTGAAATATGAAAAATATGTACTTTAAGAGTTCCTGCTGTGGCGCAACAGGTTTGGCGGCCCCAGCCCAGTACAGTAGGTTAAAGGATCCCTCATTGCTGTAGCTGCAGTGTAGGCTGTGGCTTGGATCTGATCCTTGGCCTTGGAATTCCACATGCTGCAGGGCAGCCAAAAAGAAAAAAACCAAAAACCTACTTTAAAGGCATGTGAGGATGGTGAATACCGTGCCTGACATATAAGAGGCTCAGTAGATCATTAACAGAAGCCATAACAAAAAGCAACCTGTATGTGGATATCAAATGAAGGAGAAAATTTTTATAATTTATTTATGTAGCAGAATAAAGATAGCTTACCAAACCAGAGTATAAATGAGAGCGTCTGAGAATGCACATGAACAATATAATTAGACAGGTTCAACTTCCGCAGGTAGGGTGGCCCTGTAAGCCAGATGTCTAATAAATCTGTGGCCGGTTTAGCTCTCTTGGAGGGTGTTAGGGATTGAAGTGTGACTCCCTCAAATTTATATCTTAAAGTCCTAAGTCTTGGTACCTCAAAATGTGACCTTATTTGGAGATAGTCTTGACAGAGGTCATCAAGTTAGAATGAATTCCTTAGACGGCCCTTTTCCAATCTGTCTGGTGTCCTCATTTTAAAAAGGGGAAATTTGGAGACAGACAAGCACACAGGGAGAACAGATACGTCCAAGCCTCAGAGAGGGGCCTAAGACAGATTCTCCTTCAAAGCCCCCAAGAGGAACCAACCCTGCTGACATCTTGATTTTGGATTTGAACTGTGAGAAATGCATGTTTATGGTTTGAGACACTCAATTCATGGTCCTTTGTTACAGCAGCCCTGAGGCATGAATATAGAAAGGGCAACAGGAGGGATCCGAAGGACTTCCACCACTTGGCTTGACTTGGGATCACTACTAACACCCCTCATTGTTAACTACTCAGTATCACTACTGAGGAAAGAGGGACAGGTCATGAGTTCAGGGCATCAGTGACTCTTGCGGCTAAGTTCTGAGGACCCCAAGCCTCACTGATCTCAAAACTCCCAGCCAGGAGTTCCCGTTGTGGTGCAGTGGTTAACGAATCCGACTAGGAACCATGAGGTTGCGGGTTCAGTCCCTGCCCTTGCTCAGTGGGTTAACGATCCGGCATTGCCATGAGCTGTGGTGTAGGTTGCAGACACGGCTCGGATCCCGCGTTGCTGTGGCTCTGGCGTAGGCCGGTGGCTACAGCTCCAATTCGACCCCTAGCCTGGGAACCTCCATATGCCGTGGGTGCGGCCCAAGAAATAGCAACAACAACAACAACAAAAGACAAAAAAAAAAAAACAAAAAACCTCCCAGCCAGTGCAGACCCCAGGAGTCTGTGAATTAAGAGCAGTGGGACTGTAGATTATCAGTCCCAAGAGGGCCTCTGAAAAAGAGCTTCTGGTCCTATTAATTCCAGAAAAATTCTATTTTGCAGAGCTGTTTTGGAAAAGCCCCAAATATCTTAGCATATGAAAAAGTCTCTGAGAAGTTCCGTAGTTAAGAAATGCGGTAAGCCTAGTTTAGGCAAGCGGTCTTCAAATTTATGTGAACACAGAACTTGTGTGTGTGCGTGTGCATGCATATTCATGTGACATTTGTGTACATCCCTCAGAGCTGGTGTTCTAGAGAAGATTCTTTGAGAAAAGTTGATAGAAAAATCTTGCTCCCATTCATTGTGTGGCTTTTTTGACTCAGAATACTTATCAATTATGGATAATTTCACCTTCCTTCTGTCTATTTGCATCCGATATATGAGTGTAAGTTTTTTTATCGAAGTGCAATTGACATACAACAAACTGCATGTATTTTAAGTACAATTTGATAAATTTTGACTTTTGCGTATTCCCATGAGACCATCACCACAGTCATGATAATGAATGTATCCACCTTGAAAGGCATGAACATTTTTTTTTTTCTTTTTTTAAGGGCCACACCCACGGCACATGGAAGTTCCCAGGCTAGGGGTCGAATTGGAGCTGCAGCTGCCAGCCTACACCACAGACACAGCAACACCAGATCCGAGCCGAGTCTGTGACCTACACCACAGCTCATGGCAACATCGGATCCTTAACCCATTGAGTGAGGCCGGGGATCAAACCTGCATCCTCATGGATACTAGTTGGGTTCATAACCTGCTGAGCCACAACGGGGACTACCAATGAGCATTTTTAATATGGTTGTAATCAGAGTATTGCATAATCATTTTAAGTAGCACTGACCTAGTCTGTATGTTTAGATCCTGGTGAAATAAATAATTCAATGTTAAACCCTTCTTGGTCTCCAAAACTGGATGGGCCATTTAATATAATTTTCTTATATACCAAAGCATAATAAAAGGTATGTAAATGAGTACTTTGATGTATTTATGTTTAGATAACATGGGGACATTGAATCTGTTTCCTTAAGTATAAAAAGCTAAACCTATGTCGTAGAGCCATTGTAAGGATTGGATAAGATACTAAAAAGTGTAAAAGTACATAAATGATGCCTGGCACATTATAGGCATTTACTGAACCATTTCTTTCCTTCCCTTCCTGGTACTTTAACCACTCCCTAGCCCCTCCCAGGGGTCAGACATTAGATAGATGGCTATTGCTCTAGGCTGGGTCAAGTGTTGCCAGGCTTAAAGGTTGGGAAATGACCCAGATCATTGTATTAGAGCATTTTATTTGACATAGCTCAGGTATGGGAATCATCTTGGTTTTTCTCTTACCATAAGTTGGTGGCTTATTGGTAGCAATGTGTATGTGTCCACAAGGAGGCCAGATCAGCAGATGAAGCTTCCCTGAGTGTAGAGAAAAACTTGCTTTAGGTTTTGGGCATTTTTAAAATTAATTTGTAACAGTTACCTTTTTTAAGGTTAAAAGTCATAGTATCTATTGCATTCACAGAAGACTAATTTTGAATTCATATTTTACTTAAAATTAGAAGTAATCTCATTATTTGTATTCATCTCACTTGGCAGTTATCTGTACTCTTTAATTTTATATGTACACTACCTATATATTATATACTACTTATGTGTATATATTGTATGTTTTTAATTATATATTATGTATATTATTAAATGTGATTGAGGTGACTAGACCATCTGTGGCTGAATAAGAGGAAGAAGAAAGTATCTAAGCCCAGAAAATTCACATGTTTATTTTAAGGCAGAAAAAGTTGGCATATGTTGGTTTGGACAGTATCTCATTATGGAATTGGAGATCTGAAAGGGATATTAAATTAGAAGCAAGCCTATCCTGGGTTGGTTAACCAATAAAAATTGGGTTGACTGTTTCATAGTTAAACAGTGGGGCCACATCTGGAATTTATTTATTGATCTTTCATGAACTTTCTGTTTAAGCCTCTATTGCTTTGAATTGATATAGGTTCCCCCCCCCCCCACTTTGTTTAATAGGTTGAATTTGGTTTTGGCCATTTTATTTTATTTTTTTTATAAATTGGCAGTGCTTTCTAAAATGTTTCCTTTTGCACTGCCTCCAAAACAAAATTATAAACAGGTTGACTTCTATTCTGATATAGTATAAAATAGTGTTTTTACTTTTCTGACTTAAAAGGTGTCTGGTTTGGAGTAAGTTTTAATGTTGAGTCTTAAAAGATGGGTACTCATTTCTTCTCATTTCTATCACCTACAAAGAATCATGTTAGCTTTTAGGAAAGCGTGGAAGCAGAACCGTGTGGCTGCAAGGTTCCCTGTGTGTAGTAATAAACTATTCAGTGCCTGTGGTAGGGAACCTGGCTTGTAGGGTTGAAACTTCATGGAAGCCATTCATGAACGCATCAGCTTTAGAGGGTATGTACCAAGTACCATGATGATTCTCAGTGTTGGAGATGCAAAGATAAATAGGCTTGGAATAAAAGGCCAATTTTTTTTAAAGTATTAGTATTTTCAGTACTGAATTATGAGACCTTGTGAGTAAAATAATAGGAAGCGAATTACCTAATTTTAAGTCTTTGAATTATTGTCTTTGGTGGGTATATGTCCCTGGTTTCCCACCAGTGGATCCCATTAGCCTCACCTAATGCACTTGGCAACCATCATGCCCTTTTATTCTGTGACCTGAGGTGATTCTAGTGAGAAATACGCACACACCATATATTTCTTAACTTCCTTGCTTCCTTTTTTTCCTGCCTTCCTTTTGCTTTCTCTCCTGTGATCTCAAAGTCAAGGGGAAATGAGGTTGCTCTTCACAAGAAGGTACAGGTGACTTCTAGGGCAGAGCTGTTTCTGCGCCAGGCTGTGCAAATCACACCTGCCCATGCGCCATCTGAGAATGACGTGAGCCTGAGCAGGTCTCTCTGGCACTGTCCTCAAGTGACCCCACCTGACCCGTCGACTCTGTGCCTTGCCCAGCTCCCTTAGCTGCTGGCACCAAAGAGAGCTTGAGATAAAAAAGGAGAGTTGGTTTTCCAAATATGGGCCCGAAATCTTCCCTTCAGAGCTGGGCCTGGGCGTAATATGTGGAGAATCCCTCCTCTCAGCAGAAATGGAGAGGACCGTTCTACACTGTTTGAAACAAACTCCCAGGCTGTGCTAGCTCCCCAGGCTCAGTGATGGAAAGTATTTGGTGCTGTGAACAACTCAGTTTAGTCTCTAATCTGTCTTTTCAAATCTATTTTACAGCCAGTGTCCTCTAACTCCCTCCACATTACCTTGATAGGAACTTGCTTCAGGCTCAAATAACGACAGAAGGTGTGTTCTTCACAATTGTTCAAGTTTTGGGGTTTACCCTTGAAGATGGTACGGCATTGGTAGTATTTGGTTTCCTTTTCCAGATGACTGTTGCTGAGCAACTGTGTGCAAGTCATGGCGCTCTCTGCTTTTATGTGGTTTCTTGGGAGGTTAGCAACATAGCTCTGGGTTAAGGAGAGAAGTTCTTATTAACTCCTGGAAATTTTGGAAGTTTCAGCTTAGCTCAAGGTTTACTTTTTTCTTTTTTTTTTGGCTTCACCTGCCGCATATGGGAGTTCCCGGGCCAGGGATGGAACCTGCACAATGGCAGTAAGCAGAGCCACAACAGTGACAATGCCAGATCCTTAACATGCTATGCCACAAGGGAACTCCTCAAAGTTTACTTCTTACTGTGGATGTTACTCTTGTGAATGATGTCCAATCAGGGAACAACACTTAGAACACTTAGCAAGTTCTTGAATCAGGATTATAGAATCTGTAGAATATAAAGAATTCTAGAATAAAAGGTTCCATAATGTTTACTTTCATTGTAAAGAATAAGGATATTTGGGTGCCATATTAGGATTTAAAAGCTCCTTTATTTGTGTTTCTGAAAGCACCTGTTAAGTGCCTCTAATCCTCTTGAAAACCTGTATTATTCTGGTTCTCACCAGACTGTGAGTTCCTGGTCATCAGATGCCATGTCTTATTCATCTTTGTTCTTTTAGGCTTTAGTGCAATGTCAGAGTTGCCAGATAAAGTGCAAGATGTGCAGGGAAATTTGAATTTCAGATAACTAACAATGAAGTTTTGTTCTAAGTGTGTCCCATAATCACATGTATTATTAAATTTGAATTTTAGATAAGTGACAAATAATTTTTTAATATAGCTATGTTTCATGCAATATTCAGATTTAATTGGCCATCTTGTATTTTTATTTGCTGAATTTATATAGGCAACCCTATGTAATGTCTCTTAGTTAAAAACTAATTTTTTGAATCCAAATAGGTATAATTCTATAATGCAACTACAACTAAGGCAATTCAGGGTGTTCACTGGGCTTGTAGGATGGGAATCACAAATAGGAATAATTATTCTCCTTCACAAATAGCATTTGTGAAGATGAGCCATTTTACCTACAACAACTGCATAGCCTTGAGCCTCTGAGCCAGCTACAGAGCACTGAGCCTCTGAGCCAGGCACTTCTAACCCAAGGTTTTTATAGTAATAGTGAGCAGACATTTCAGGAGGTGGTGCATATTAACTAATAAAGGAGTTGTCTGGGCTTATGGAACTGTAGTTAAGAGATACTGGCCTCCTTCCTCCTTTCTGCTGCTTTTCTTCTTCTGGGTACAGCTCTCCAGTGCTCCCTTCCTTCCTGTAAAATGGGACAGGGCCAGCAGGACAGGAGTTTGTCATCCTTTGAGCTAGAAGGAGACCACTTCCTGGGAGGTGTGTGTATTTGGGATCAGTGTATGTCCACAGTATAAGTACATAAGTATGAACGGGTGGTAAACCCCCATTTTTATAGTAGGAGAAACTGGAGCAGGTAGGGATGAAGTCAGGGGCTTCAGAGCAGATACAGGCTCACAGACTGAGTCAGGCAGTTGCTGTTGCAGAGGATAGAATTAGGACCTCCCACCTCCTTTGGCTTAAATGGATTTTTTTTTTTTTTTTAGGCCATCTCCCCACCCACAAAGTAAGACTAAAAAAATAGATCTGGGTATAAATGTTTTTGTGGAAATGTAAACAGTTCTGACCTAAAGTACTTGGAAGTGAATGTCCTTATCCCAGAATGTAAATTTGACTCATTAAGACTAAAAGCAATAATAGCCCAATATAAGAAACCCTTTAACAGACTCTGTTCTGATGTCAGCCAAATTAGAGCTTTGCATGGTGTGGTATGCTATGTTGGCTCTACTCTATTAGGGGGAGCGAAAATAGCTCTTTCTCTAGACTTGAGAACCAAATCAATGTATGGTTATTAAAAGCATCGGTGGCAAATGGCCATGGAAGTTGGAATCTCAGCCTTTATGAAGGGTGATGGTATCCTAAGAATACAGAATTTGCAAAGAAACAAAACCTTCCCACTGGATTTAAAGCTATTGAGACCAGCAGATGCTAGATAGAAAACTTTGTATGCTATGTGTTTTTGTTTTGTTTTAGAATTTATTTTTATTTATTTTTTTGCATAGTCATCGCATCCACTTTATTTTATTTTATTTTTTCCCCACTGTATGCTATGTTTTAAGTGGTCATGCCAATGGCTTGTATCGCATACCAGGCACTGCTGAAACCTCAGCTTTCTGGAGCGGAGTATCTCTTGGGGGTCTCCCACAGTTGTCAGAGCCAGCTCTCCTTGACAGGAAGCTGACACTGCACCCCCACTCCCTGAAGCTCTAAAACTGGGCTCTAGGAGGTGTTTCTTAAGAACAGCCAGCCCTTAGTAGGGATCTTGATTGACCTGGAGTTTACACTTAAGCTTCAGCTTTGCCCAGAGAAAATATTTTCTCTCCTTCACTGGGAATGGAGGATATGGTGATCATGCTTGAAGTCTCACAAGCCCAAGCACCTTTGTTTTATGGGCTTCATTGAAATTTCCTATTTTCCACTTACCTTAGTTTTAACATTACTGCTAGTGTTTTGAACAGATTAACTTCCTGCATTTGTTTTTATTTTAAGTTCATTCTTTGGTTAAAGTGTTACTCAGTGAATGGGAAGAGAAAAGGCAAGGAAAGGGGTATACTATGAAAGAATACAGTTTTACTTCCAGTTCTGTTTTGTACCAGCAGCTGGGTGCTTTCCACTTTCTAGTCCCTGGTTGTTTCCCAGCACATTAAAACTCCGTTTTTTAAGAAATGTGGCTAAACTTTAGATGGCAACTCCACACGGAGAGTTTGCAGAGGCTCTTTGGTGGAATCCAGACCTCACTTTTAGGAGGATTCACCTGCATCTCTGCATTTGTGGGGTGTTTGTTTGCTGACTGTTAGTCATGTCCCCTGAGACTCAATGTGCTTATCTACTGGCATATGACTCATTTCAGTGACAGCAACATGGCAAATATGAAGCACTGGAGGAATACTACATATTAGTATTTGGGATCAGACAACAAAACTAGCTCTTGTTAATCAGTTACCCAAATCACAATCATAGCACAAATGAAAAGGGCAGATTCTTATCAGCAGAATTGAGCATACTGAAAACAACCAAAGCTTAATGAAAAAGGAAAGCAAACCTTGTACTTTTTGCTATAATTCACCTATGGAGTTCCCTGGTGGCCTAGTTAAGGGCTCAGCATTGTCACTCTGTGGCTCGGGTCACTGCTGTGGCTTGGGTTATTCCCTGGCCTGGGAACTTCTTTATGCTGTGAGTGTAGCCAAAAAAAAATTTCTTTTATCTAGGTATAGAATTTTCTCCTAAACCTTTGAGGGGAACTGACATACATAACCCTGGGTGAGACTTTGGGACTCTGAAGTACAGAGGTTCTCTGTAAGGAAAAGTTAATTGACTGGAGGTGACTAGTCCCAAGGGTGGTAAAACTGTTGATGGAGTCTTCGGGGGTGTATGTGGAACCTGCTGGGGAAGGGAGTGGCTAGTTGGGAGCCAGACTGGGAAGGAGAAGAGTTCTGTTGAGGTCATGTGCATGGTGAAGGACTAGGTGGGTTGGTGTGTAGTGCAGAAGCCTGGGAATTCAGGGTCTCCTGAAAATATTTTTACTAATAAACTCTGTAAATTTGGACATCTCAACTCTCTTGTCCTGTGTCCTAATCTTTAAAACAAGGAGCTGGATTAAATGATCTTTAAAGTCTCTTCCACGTTAAAAGTTCTGCTCTCACCTGGAAACACACCATTAGGAAAATAACAGCCGCTGCAGTCTACTTTTCTAATATGGGAAGTATTTTCAGGTTGAGTATCAGCAAAAATTACTGTGACTAATATTTTATAAAATGTGTAAAGCGAGAAATTACTAGTGTGTATTGTCACACCTGAGTGTAGCTACTTGTGTTTCAGTTAATGGAAGAGAACTTTAAGTGACTGTTAACTTTTACCAAGGGGGTGCAGCTGAGCATTAATAGTTTATGTGTGCTAAGTAGTTTACGAGCTGGTTGGTGCCACTAGATTTACAAGTTTCCGTGTAATTTTTGGTCTTGGTGGCCTCACACCTAATCAAGAATATATGATTCATATAAAATCATCTTCATGCGAACAGGCACAGTGTTAGCTTTTCAACGTGGTTCAAAGTAAAGATTCCAAACACTGTTAGTTTAAAGTAATTTAATTTCCTTTGCTTTTCTAAAAGTCTTTACTATTGTAAGAAAGTCTAGGGGCCTCTTCAGAGACCCAGCTGCTTTCTGCCTCAGCGTATTTAAGGAAAATGCATTTTCTCAAAGTGGAATTTTCCCTAGGTCACACCAGGCAATTAGGGCTTTGAGCCATAAACCATCTCCTAGGGTTGGGTTCCCTCTGAAAGGGAAAGGAGAGAACTTTCTCCCTTGCTAGAAAGTAAAGCTTATCTACCCCTACCTGTTTGCAGTTTAAAGAAAGGAATAGTTTATCTCTACAGAAGCATAGCACCCTTGACTGCAGTAAAGCAGCCACTTAGGTGCTTGTTTTGTTTCCAGGAGACACAGATGCCTTTTCAGCCTGCTGGAGACTCTTTTGGTGCCAGATTTGAGCTGGATTCTGAGAGAATAATAAAGGTATAAATGTGAGGCTGGGTAAATATCTTTATTATAACCCTATATTATATATATGTGTATATATAGAGAATATATAAAATATTACTATATAGTAATATGTATTACTATATATTATATTACTACATTGCTATATCATAGTGATAAATACCACTGACACAGGATTATGTATGTCTCTCTAGGTATATGTAGATACATACATACATATGTGGGTGCATGAAGGAATAAAAGTCAATAAACTGTGAACTTTCAGAGTTAATTGTTTCAGAATGTTCTGCTTTCAGCCGTGCATCTTTACCTTGATATTTGGGGAAGAAGTATTAAATTCAGTCAGTTTGCAGTTTAAGAGAAAAGTAAGTGTAACGGCCCTTTGAAATCAGAAGTCTCCCTCTCTCTTTCAAAAAAAAAAAAAGTTGTTTGATTTCACGACTTTTTCCCCAACCAGTTTCATGTGGGGAGGCCCGCATTGCATTGTGTTTGATAAAAGGAGTTGTGTGGACATTTAATTTTTTTGTGTTAAGTAGTCTGTGGGCTGGAGGCTTCCTCTGGTTGTCTGCGTTTTTCATGTGTTTATTTTTAAAAAACTTCTAATGTAAGGACAAAATGCTTTCTCAGTTCTCTGTTAAATATTTTACTCGTTGGTTAAAAATGACTATCCAGCTCTATTATTAGTCAGAGGGCTTCCCATCTACTCATGAAGTATTTCAGTGTCTTAGTTTTCAGTTAAACGGTGAGGGGGGTTTTGTGTTCCCTGGGAGTTCTGTTTGCTCTTATACTTGTGTTTCTTTATAGTAATGGCTTTCATTTTTATTCCTTTGCTTGAGACAGAGAAGGGGAAATGAAATTGGATGACTTTTTTTTTTTTTTTCATGCTTAAGCCTGACTGGCTCTTTGTCAAATGGGCAGTAAAGACACTCCCTCAAAATGGCTAATGTGTTCAACCCTGTGTGAATTGGGGTCATAGTCCTCTCCTTGAAGAATAGGAGCAGTGCTGTTATGATAAATGTGCTGAAAATGATAAAGGTAAAAGTACAGCAGGACACAGGTGGCCGTTTTAAGCCTTTTGGTGGCAGGTGGGACACCCTCTGAGTCCAGCTAAAAGAGACAGAGAAGAAAGGGATCAGCTGGTGCAGCCCTGGCCGTGGGGTTAAGACACTGGTCTCAGATGAATTTCCAAGCAGTTCAGTTCCATCAATATCCAGGTTTTGTTCTTTCTTTTCTTACCTTTTATCATAGGAGGAGGGGAGATATCCCCAAATAGGAAGGGATCTTTGTGTACTGCTTTCTATCCTACTTGTGTGTGCCATACCAAGTACACAACCCCTCTCAGTGTCTGGATGTTTTTCTTCAGCATGCATGTGGTAGGAAATTAAGGTGCTGTATGGGTATACTGAGTATACTAAAAAAGGCCATCAAAGAACAATTTGGCTTTAGACACCTGCTATTTGAAGTGGTTATATAGTAGAAAGGAAGTATTTCTTTCACTCTTGATGAGCAGGAAGAATTTTGGTCAGTACACGTTTTCTGAAGGTCTAGAATGGCAGGGAATTTATTGCAAGATTTATGCCATGAGGTGTCTTCTTGTTCAGGCAGTTAATATGTGACAAATTTAAATACAGGTTATTATTGTTTCTTAGTATATAGCCACTAACTGTCTTATCAATCATGAATTCCTGTTCTACTTTATGTTTTCTTTCTGTAAGTGAATCCCTTTATATATTTCTGATAATCTTTCTCAAGGTATTTCTAACAAGTTTATTGGAAACAACCACCCTGTGGCTTTTCCTTCCAGGGACAATAAAATACATTTGTTGGCAATGTGTGAAAGTACAAAGAAGAAAATAAAAATCACTTGTAATCTCACCAATTCTATGACAGTTGGGAAGCCAGTGGGGGTTTTTGAGCTGAGAAAAAAAGAATTTTTAAAGAAAAATTTAATTAAATATTTTTAAAAGACTGCAGAGGGTGTGCCACGGACAGGTGAAGGGGAAGGCAAGGAGGGGAGGTAGGACTATTATTGCAGTAGCCTAGGCAGGAAGCAATGGTAGCTCGGATACATCCTAGCATTATAGCTGGTGAGAGGTGGTTACTATTTAGATCTGATGAGACGATAGAGCTGAAGGGTTTGTCAGTAGGTGCTGGGTTCTGAGAAAAAAATTAAAGAAAGACAAAGGGTTTTGGCCTGAACAACCAGAATGCTGGAGTTACCATTTATTGAGCTGGGAAAGGCAGGGAGAGGAGGAGATTTTGATGGGAAAGTCAAATTAAAGTGAAGTATGGGCCCTGTGTAATTTTTTATTTTGACTTATTCAAAATTTTATTGTCTCATTCAGTGTCTCCAATGCTTTTTCACAGGAATAAGTGTGTATTTGTCAATAAATCTCAGGGCAACACTAAGCTTAAGATATGAAAACCTTAAGTCAAGGAAAGAAACATTCAGGATAAAGATCAGAAAAGGCCTGTGAGGAGACAAAGCATCCCCAGGAGCCTCATATCAGCCATGGCAGGAGGGTCTTGTAAAAGGCAATTTAATTAAATTGTAGGCTTCTAATTGAGAACCCTGCTCCAGTCAGCCTCACAGATGCCCTTTAAGATCTTTTGTTCATGCATCCAGCTCTAACTGGGTGTTTCCAGGTTTGGACTTAGTTGCCTGACGTGTTCTGTGGTGGGGCTAATATTACTAAAAAGGAGTATGGATTTTCTTGTGTGTCATAGACAGATCAGTCCTAATCATCGTTACAATATTAGTTTGTACTGTGAAATAGCTCTTTTTTTTTTAATAGAACCGTTTCTGCCTTTTCTATGAACTAACTTAGAAAATTCCATTATTTAGTTGATCATGCCTGAGTAAGAATGGCAATTTTGAAGCAAAATGTTAAAAAAAAAAATCCACTTTATTTTCTTTGCATATGGCCGAAAGTGGGCTGGTTTCCATCTCTGTCTCTAGCTTTAATGGAAAAAGAACCTATGTACATTCAAAATATCAAGGGAGGTTATAGCTTACTCCATTTTCATTGTCCTCAGAATCTTCCTCTTATTTCAGCTCAAATGAGTTTTTCCCCTTCCTCCTTCATCTTATATTTATTGTTGTTGTTCATAACTTCACCCAAGAGTTCTTTTATTATTATACTGATAGTATTTGGGCCTTCTTTTATCTTTTTTTTTTTTTTTTTTCAGGGCTGCTCCTGAGGCATATGGAGGCTAAGGGTAGAATTGGAGCTGTATCCACTGGCCTACACCACAGCCAGAGCAATGCCAGATCCTGCATCTGTGACCTAAATCACAGCTAATGGCAACACCAGATCCTTAACCCACTGAGCGAGGCCAGGGATCAAACCTGCGTCCTCATGATACTAGTCAGATTTGTTTCTCCTGCTCTATGACGGGAACTCCTGGGCCTTCTTTTAAAAATAAAGCAACAACCTAAGTGTGCCCAGGATTAGATCTTACATTTGCTTATTTAGCAGTGTTGATGAGCCTCCCTCCGTGCCAGGTACCGTTTGAGGGCCTGGGGATGAAGCAGTGACAGTCAACACCTCAGCTGTCCAGGAGTTGAAAACCCAGTCTGGTATGTGTGTTGGGAGGATGGGTGGGTGATCAGTAACCCAGTCTGCAGATATACGACTTGAGTTTTGAGTGGGTATAAGGAGTGTCAGGACAGAGGGAGTGCTGGGCAGTATGAGGGATTATCTGAGGAGACATCTAAAGCTGAGATCTGACCTTGCACCAGCCTCTTAGTTTATGACAGAGAAGGTGGATGGAAGCCAGCCCTGACTCTGCAGAATTAAAGCATCCTAATTGTGTAGGTTTAGATCTTTTCAGATAAGGGGCTGGTGCAAGAATCCTGTTAACTTTAAACAATGACAGGAGGGATGTACATGCCCATGCATATTTTATTTGTATTTTTTGTAAAGAAACCTGGTTAAGTGTGAACAGAGTCTTATTTGAAGAAGATGGTACTGTTTCCTATAGGGAACAAATAGCACATTTGAAGCCTGCCTCTGGTAGGAACATCTGCAGGGCTTTTTTCCCCCATTTTTAAGAGAAGGAGTCATGTTGGGACAATGATCATATGACTTAGAATCCTATCATTTTTAGGGCTGAAATGGAAGAACTTTTGGGGACCAGTAGTCTGATTTCTCCCATTTCTTTGAATGGCAAAGCTGAGAAATGGATAAGCTCTGCCCTGGGTTTCCCTGCTGATTAGTGGAAGGGCTGACACTGGTCCAGGGTTCTTTTCCTCTCCATCTATGCCACTTTTCTGTGTGAATTAAACCTATGTCTCCATGCCTTTCAGCATGACATCCATGCAGTAAGAGTCCAGAGAAGAACACATTTTTAATTATTTTAAATTAATCCTACAATCATTTATTAAATGTCTCTGCTTTTTATAGTTTGTCCTCTTTATGCATACTTCTGCCCCAGATAATGTTAAGAGAAAGAATTCTTCAATTATTATCTTTCCCTTTTTTATGTGTTTTCACTAATCTTACTGTAACACCTACATTGAAGAGAAATGCTGGCTCTCATTTTCAGCCTATTAGATATGGGTGACTAAAAAGTGTTTATGGGGAGGGAGCACGAGGTGACATCTAGGGGAGAAATGACCATGTTTCTCCTTCCCCTTCCCTTCTCTCTCTTCTTACCCTTCCTTGCCTTGGCCCATCCATCTTTTGCTCTTAGTCTTTCTCTCTCACATTCTTATATGCAAATCAGGTACCTAGTTTTGTTTTGTTTTCACAGGGTTAAAACCTTGCTAATTTGTAAGTCAAAACTGCCAAACCACAAGGGAATAATTGAGAGAGAATATGGAAGGGCATGCACTACTTTTGGGGCTTATTTCATTCCACATAATGACCTTGAGGTTCATCCACGTCGTAGCATGTGTCAGAATTTCCTTCCCTTTTCAGGCTGAATAATATTCCATTGCATGGATAGGCCTCATTTTGCTTATCCATCCATCAATGGACATTTGGGTTGCTTCCACATTTTAGCTGTTGTGAATAATGCTGCCATCAACATGGATGGAAAAATACTTCTTTCAGATCTAGCTTTCCACTCTTTTGAGTGTATACTCAGAAGTGAAATTGCTGGATCATACAGTAATTCTATTTTTAATTTTTTAAGGAAACACTATGCTATTTTCCACAGCAGCTACACTGTTTTACATTCCTATCAATATATGTTATTTTCTGGTTTTTGATAGTAAGGCATCCTAATGGGTGTGAAGTGGTATCTCTTTGTGGTTTTGATTTGCATTTCCTAAATGAAAAATGTTGAGCACCTTTTTATGTGTGTATTGGCTATTTCTATATCTTCTTTGGAGAAAATCAAGAATTTGCTTCATTGCTATTTAAAATCTTTTGTCCTAAATGCCTAGCAGGATAATTTATTTGGCCATCCGCTTCAAGAACATATATATAAAGAGCTTGCCCAAATTAGCAGAGCATTTGCATCATCATTGAAGAACTGCAGTGTTATGAACATCTAGTTGCTGATTACATATTGATAACAGTTCCTATTTCAAAAAGCTAAATGAATATTTATAGGCAATGCTTAGTTATATTTTGCCAGAGTCACAAGGCCACTATTCCAGTATTGCTCTCCCTAACCCAGTTCAACTTGCATAAAAATACCTAAAATTTTTATATGTGGAGCTGTGCTTAGTCTCTACATTAGGCAGAATGAAACTCATACACGGGTAAAAAGCCAGTTTAAATAAACAATGAGATGACTATTACTGTGGGGGAAAAAAGAGAAGAAAGGTGGGCTCACTTACAGAAAAATGAGGAAATTCAGAGGAGAAAAAGCAGTCAGAAAGGAGGAAAAAAACAAAGCCAGTTTCACTTTATTTTTTCTCTCCTGCATTAATGCTGCACATAAAAATTTTGAGTTCATGGAGAGATGGATCACTGCACCCAGGAAGTGTTTAAAATAGAAAGCTGTGTGCTTTTTTTTCTAACGAGTTTATAGTTATTGATAATTACAACTTTAAACAGCCCACAGATGTAGATTTTTCTTTGAGTGGGACACAGTCCAGAATCTGGCACTACACAAGCTACACATTTCGTGGGAAACAACAGCATAGCTTGAAATTTGCATTTTAAATAATAAACTTCCCTCCTGCACCCTAGCCTGCATGGAATTGAGTTTTGTTTTAAAAGACATCCTTCATTTTGCTTTTTGGTTTTCTTCTCTTCTTCCCTGTCTGTCTTGCAAGATATATGTTGTTTTAGGTCAGATACATCTTACGTCAGAGTTCAGCAAACATTTTCTGTAAAGAGCTGGATAGTAGATATTTTCAGCTTTGTAGGGCATAGAGTCTCTCTGGCAACTATCCAGCTCAGTTGTAGCAAAGTGGGGAAGCAAAGTTGTACCATTTTGGAAAACAGCCATGGGTAATCTTTCAAAGACTGGCCATGGGTGTCTTCCAATAAAACTTTATTTACAAGAGCAGGCAGTGGGCTCAATTTTGGTGGCCCCAGTTCTAACTAGTCTCAAGGGGCATCTGAATACACGGTTAATGAAAGCTGTCTCTGAAGGTTGATTTTTTTCTCCACGGTATTCCTTGGGTCCCAAATATGCTTAAAGGGTTAAATCATCTTTAAAAATTTTATTATAGTTGATTTACAGTGTTCTTCAATTTCTGCTGTACAGAAAAGTGACCCAGTTACATATATACACACACATTATTTTTCTCACATTATCCTCCATCATGTTGTATCACAAGTGATTAGCTATTGTTCCCTGTGCTATACAGCAGGATCTCATTGCTAATCTACTCCAAATGCAATAGTTTGCGTCTACTAACCCCAGATTCCCAGTCCATCCCACTCCCTCCCACTATTCCCAGCCCCACCCCCACCCCCCGGCAACCACAAGTCTGTTCTCCATGTCCATGAGTTTTTCTGTAGATAAGTTCTTTGGGCTGTATATTGATTCCAGATGTGTGATATCATATGGTATTTGTCTTTCTCTTTCTGATTTACTTCACTTAGTATGTGAGTCTTTAGTTTCATCCACGTTGCTGCAAATGACATTATTTTGTTCTTTTTTATGGCTGAGTAGTATTCCATTGTGTATATGTACCACATCTTCTTAGTCCATTTGTCTGTTGATGGACATTTAGGTTGTTTCCATGTCTTGGCTATTGTGAATAGTGCTGCAATGAACATAGGAGTGCATGTATCTTTTTGAATGAAGTTCTGTCTGGATATATGCCCAGGAATGAGATTGCTGGATCATATGGTAGTTCTATATTTAGTTTTCTGAGGTACCTCCATACTGTTTCCTATAGTGGTTGTACCAGTTCACATTCCCACCAACAGTGTAGTAGCATTCCTTTTTCTACATACCCTCTCCAGCATTTGTTATTTGTAAACCTATTAATGGTAGCCATTATGAACAGTGTGAGATGGCACTTCATTGTAGTTTTGATTTGTGTTTCTCCAGTAATTAGTGATATTCAGCATTTTTTCATGGCCTGTTGGCCATCCATATATCTTCTTTGGAGAAATGTCTATGTAGGTCTTCTGCCCATTTTTCAATTGGGTTGTTGGTTTTTTTTTTGCCATTGCATTGTATGAGTTGTTTATATATTTTGGAGATTAAGCCCTTGTTGGTTGCAGAATTTGCAACTATTTTCTCCCATTCTATTTGTTGCCTGTTTTTTTTAATGGTTTTCTTTGCTGTGCAAAAGCTTGTAAGTTAGATTAGGTCCCATTGGTTTATTTTTGTTTTTATTTCTATTGCCTTGGGAGACTGACCCAAGAAAACATTTGTGCAGTTAACGTCAGAGAATGTTTTGGCTATGTTCTCTTCCAGGAGTTTTATGGTGTCTTGTCTTATGTTTAAGTCTTCAAGCCATTTTTAGTTTATTTTTGTTCATGGTGTGAGGGTGTGTTCTAGTTTCACCAATTTGCATGCACCTGTCCAGTTTTGCCAGCACCACTTGCTGAAGACACTTTTTCCTATTTTATACTCTTGCCTCCTTTGTTGAAGATTAATTGACTGTAGGGGTCTGGGTTTATTTCTGGGTTCTCTGTTCTGTTCCATTTGTCTGTATATCTGTTTTTGTACCAGTACTATCTTGATTACTGTAGCTTTGTAATATTGTCTGAAGTCTGGGAGAGTTATGCCTCCTGCTAGTTTTTTTTTCCCTCAGGGTTGCTTTGGCAATTCTGAGTCATTTGTGGTTGCATATAAATTTTTGGATTGTTCTATTTCTGTGAAAAATGTCATAGGTAATTTGATAGGGATCACATTAAATCTGTAGATGCTTTGGGTGGTATGGTCATTTTAACAATATCAATTCTCCCAATCCAAGAACGTGGGCTATCTTTCCATTTCTTTGAATTGTCTTCAGTTTCCTTTTTTAATGTTTTATAGTTATCAGCATATAAGTCTTTCACCTCCTTGGTGAAGTTTATTCCTAGGTGTTTATAATTTGGTGGTGTGCAGTTTTAAAATATTTTTTGTATTCCTTTTCTAATACTTCATTGTTAGTCTACAGAAATGGAACCACTTTCTGGATGTTAATCTTTATCCTGCTACTTTGCTGAATTCCTTGATGAGTTCAAGTAGTTTGTGTGTGGAGTCCTTAGGGTTTTCAATGTATGATATCTTGTCATCTGCATAGAGTGACAGTTTTAACCTCTTCTATTCCAACTTGGATACCTTTTATTTCTTTTATTTGCCTGATTGCTGTGGCTAGGACTTCAAATAAAATTTGTGAGAGTGGGCATCCTTCTCTTGTTCCAGATTTTGGCAGAAAGCCTTTTAGCTTTTCTTCATTGAGTATTATATTGGCTGTGGGTTTGTCATAAATGGCTTCTATTATGTTAAGGTGTGTTCCCTCCAAACCCACTTTGTTCAGAGTTTTTATCATGAATGATATTGGATTTTGTCAAATGCTTTTTCTGCATCTATTGAGATGATCGCGTGGTTTTTGAATTTTGTTAATGTGCTGTATGACCTTGATTTGTGTATGTTGAACCATCCTTGTGAACTTAGGATGAATCCCACTTGGTTGTGGTGTATGATCTTTTTTATGTGGTGTTGGATTCGGTTGGCGAAAATTTTGTTGAGAATGTTTGTGTCTGTATTCATCAGAGATTTTGGCCCATAGTTTTGTTTTGTTAATATCTCTGTCTGGTTTTGGTATGAGGGTGATGGTGGCTTCATAGAATGTCTTTGAGATTATTCCTTCTTTTTCAACCTTTTGCACAAGTTTAAGAAGGATGGGTATAAGTTATTCTTTGTATATTTGGTAGAATTCATCTGTGAAGCCTTCTGGTCCTGGGCTTTTGTTTGTACAGAGTGTTTCTATTACATATTCAATTTCAATTCTTGTGATAGTTCTGTTCAAATGATATATTTCTTCTTAATTCAGTTTTGGCAGGCTGTATGTTTCTAGAAAGTTGTCCATTTCTTCTAGGTTGTCAAATTTGTTGGCATATAATTACTCATAGTATTATGTTTTTTTGTTTGTCCATTTTGTTTACCCTTTCAAAGAACCAGCTCTTGGTTTTATTGATTTTTTTAAATTGTTTTTTGAATCTCTATTTTATTTTTTTCTCTGATCTTTATTTGTTTCCTTCTGATGAATTTAGGTTTTGTTTGCACTTCTTTTTCTAATTCTTTTAGGTGGTAGGTTAAGTTGTTGATTTGAGATTTTTCTTCTTTTTTGAGGAATGCATGTATAGCTATGAACTTCCCTCTAAGAACTGCTTTTGCAGCATCCCGTAGATTTTGAATGGTTGTGTTTTCATTATTGCTTGTCTCAAGGTATTTTTTAATTTCCCTTTGATTTCCTTATTGACCCATTGGTTTTTTAGTAGCATGTCCTTGTATTCAGGTTTTTTTTCTCATTTATTTTTCTGTGGTTTATTTCTAGTTTCATGACACTGTGGTCAGAGAAGATGCTTGAAATAATTCCTATACTTTTAAATTTGTTGAGGTTAATTTTGTGCAGCAGTATGTGATCAATTCTAGAGAATGTTCCATGTGCACGTAAAAAGAATGTATATTCTGGGTTTTTTGGATGCCATGTCTTGAAAATATCATTTACGTCTAACTGTTCCATTGTGTCATTTAGGATCTCTGTTGCCATACTGATTTTCTGTCTAGAGGATCTGTCCATTGATGTGAGTGGGGTGTTAAAACCTCCTACTGTTACTGTATTCAGTTTCTTCTTTCATGTCTATTAGTATTTGTTGTATTTATCTGGATCCTCTTATATTAGGGGCATATATATTGATGATTTAATATTCTCTTCTTGAATGGATACTGTTGTCATTATATAGTGTTCTTCTTTGTCTTTCTTTATGGCCTTCATTTTAAAGTCTATTTTGTCTGATATGAGTATTGCAAGTCCTGCTTTCCTGTCTTGTCTTTTGGCATGAAATATCCTCTCCCATCCCCTCACTTTCAATCTATGTGTGTCCTTTGCCCTGAGGTGGGTCTCCTGTAGACAGCATATTGTAGGCTTTTGCTTTTTTATCCAATCTGTGTCTTTTGATTGGAGCATTCATTGCATTGACATTTAAGGTAACTATTGATAAATATGTATTTATTTGCTTTTTAAACCTTGTTTTCCAGTTGATTCTGTTTCTCCTTTGTTCTTTTCTCTTTTTTTGGTTGGAATATTTTCTTTTTATTTTATGCTTGTGTCCTCTTCTTTTTAGTTTTTGTGAATATAATGTTTGGTTTTGATTTCTGGTTTCCCTGTTTTTCAAGTATGTTAACCCCTTCCTATATCTGCTTGCTTTAGCCTGATAGTCATATAGGCTCAAACACATTCTAAAAAAAAGTGGGGTCTTGATTTTCTTACTTTCCTTCCCCACATTTTATGATTTGGAAGTCCTTTTTTAATATCTTCATGTTTGTCCTTTTCCTGTTCCTTGTGTTTATTGTCACCTTTACAATAGTTTTTTTTTTTTTTTCCCCATTTAGATCTGCATACTGGCTTATTTAAGTGATTGCTTTCCAATTATGATTTCCTCCATCCTATTTCTCCTTACTTCTTTTTTTATTTAGAGGAGCCCTTTCAGCATTTCTTTTAGAATGGGTTTAGTATTGCTGTACTTTTTTAGTTTCTGTTTGTTGGAGAAAATCTTTTTTTTTTTTTGCATTTTTTAAAAGTTTTATTGAAGTATAGTTGATTTACAAAGTTTTGATAATTGCTGCTGCACCACAAGTGATTCAGTCAAACATATACACATCCCCATTCTCTTTGAGATTCTTTTCCCACATAAATTATCACAGAATATTGGGTAGAGTTCTCTGTGTCATATAGCATGGGCCCATTGGCCAACCACTGCATATGCCTCAGTGTGCATATGCCAGTCCCCAAACTCCAGACCTCCCCCCGCCACCTGTCCCATAAGTTTTTGAAAGTTTGTGGGTCTGTTTCTGTTCTGCAAATAAGTTCATTTGTATCCTTTTTTAAAAAAAATTCCACATATAAGTGATATTATATAATGTTTGTCGGTCACTATCTAACTTAATATGATAGGTCTAGGTCCATCCATGATGCTGTAAGTGCCATTATTTAATTCTTTTTATGGCTGAGTAATATTCCATTATACATATGTACCACATTCTCTTTATCAATTTCTATGTTGATGGACATTTAGGTTGCTTCCATGTCTTGGCTTTTGTAAATAGTGCTACAGTGAACATTGGTGTGCATGTATCTTTTCGAATTATGGTTTTCTCTGGATAGATGCCCTAGAGTGGGATTGCTGGATCATATGGTAGTTATATTTTTAGTTTTTTGAGGAATCTTGTTGGAGAAAATCTTTATTTTTCCTTCTGTTTTAAATGATATTCTTGCTGGGTAGGGTATTTTAGGCTGCAAATTTTTCCCTTTTAGAACTTCGAATATATCTTGCCACTCTCTTCTGGCCTGCAGTGTTTCTGCAGAGAAATCAGCTGATAACCTTATGGGGGTTCCCTTATAATTAACTCTTTGTTTTTCTCTTGCTGCCTTTAGAATGGTCTCTTTATCTTTAACCTTTGCCATTTTTATTACAATGTGTCTTGGTGTGGGACTTGTGAGTTCAACTTGTTTGGGGCCCTGTGTGCTTCCTGCATCTTGATATCTGTTTCCTTTAGATTTGGAAAGTTTTCAGCCATAATTTCTTCAAATATATTCTCAATCCCCTTTTCTTTTCCTTCTCCTCTGGAATCCCTATTATGCATAGATTGGCCCACTTTATATTATCCCATAGATCTCTCATATTGCTTTGATGTTTTTTCATTTGGTCTTCTGTCTGCTGTCCTGATTGGGTGATTTCCATTATTCTATCTTCCAAGTCACTAATTCGTACCTCTGCATTATTCATTCTGCTCATCAGTGCCTTTAACTCAGCTGCAAATGAGTTTTCCAATTTTTCTTGTCTCCTCCTTAAATTTTCTAATTCCTTTCTAAAATAATCTGCATTACTGTTCTTATCCACTCTTAATTCCTTCATGTTCACTCTTAATTCCTTCAGTATTTGCACTATCTCCTTTTTGAACTTGGTGTCTGTTATACAACAGAGATCTGTTTCATTGTTTGCTCCTTCAGGTGATTTCTCTTGTTCTTTTAACTGGGAATAGTTCCTGAGCTTCTTCAGTTGGCTTATATTTTTCTTATTCTGTGAGTTTGGGGAAAACAACTACTGTAGTCTTGAAGGGCTGTTTATATGCAAGTGTGCCTTTGGGTATTTTGTGAGGGCTTACTATTTATTTTTGGTGTGAGGGCTGCTGTTTTAGATGCTTGCTGTCTCTTTCATCAGTGTGTGCAGGCTGTTATCCCATTGATAGGGTGCTGTGTGTTCTTCCAGGGAGATGAAGGCACTGGGCAGGGCTAGTAGCCAGTGCCTGGTTGCTGTCCAAGGATCCACAGGAAGGTGGTGCAAGCTGCTCCTAGTTGCAGGGCCCTGGGAAGTGGCAGTGACCCTCAGGCAGGGTGGGCAGCTCCCAGAGTGTATGGCAGTGGCAGCAGCAGGGTATATGCATTCCCAGCAGCAGTGACAGCAGCAGTGGGTGGTACTTGGTGCAGTGCCCTCCTCTGTGCCAGCTTCTGAGGTGACTGGGTACGCCGTAGGTGGTGTCTTTTTGCTGACCCCTAGTAGCGTTGTGCCATGCCCACCTCTGCAGTCTAAGATGACTGAGTTTGCCTCTGCCACCTCTGGAGCCTGAGTCTCAGCATTCAGCCATCTTCTGAGCATCTCACGTTGTGGTGTCCTGGGAGGTGGTACTGATGGTCTATGTGGGTCTCTCTGCCTTGCCCTCCTCAGTCCATGCGCTGCACTTTTCTCTGAGGTTTTGAGGTCCCTCCATCTCAGCTGATCTCCCCATCAGTTAGGTGGTTTCCCAGGGCATGGATTCTTTTCCTCTTTCATAGCCCCATCTCAAGAGTGCAAGTCCTGTCCTGATCCTTTTCTCTCTCTCTCTCTTTTTTCCCCTTTTGTTCTACCCAGTTATGAGGAGAGTTTCTTGCCCTTTTTGGAGATTTAAGGTCTTCTGCCAGCATTCAGTAGATGTTCTGTGCAGATATGAAGATGGGTTTTTTTATGTATTTGTGGGGGAGGTGAATGCTGCATATTACTCCTCCATCATCTTGACCCCACCCCTGGTCTTTAAATTTTTAATTTGAAACCTTATTCAATGACCAGAATCTTGAGGGAGGAAAAGGGAAAAGCTTTATAAATATTTATAACTGCTAAAAAATTTCCATGACAAAAATGTGTTCTCATGAAAAGATAGTTATATAGAAATTTTGGAATTCAGTTTCAAATTTCATTTCCTTGCAGAAACATCTTCATTGTGAGGAAAATTAGGGAATTAATGAGCAAATATTTCCAGAGCATGAACTGTAATGCTTTTCTGGGCCCTGAGGGCAGCTACAGGGATGGCTGTCACACACTTTCTGCTCCAGGGTGCTTATCATCTTGGAAAGATTCTCAAGACCCATGAGAGAGGATATATATATATATTTTTTAATGTGTTTTGACATTTGGGGGATATTTTATTTTAAAGTAAACCTTTTTGAAGTACAATTTACATATAGTAAAAATCCACCTATTTTAAGCATATGATAAATTCCATGAGTTTTGACATTCACCCACCACTGCAATCAAGATATGGAACATTTCTGTCTTCCTAAAAGATGCCCCAACCCTCTCCCCACCAAGCCCCAGACAACTATTTATCTGCTTGCTGGCACTGTGGATTGGGATTGTCTGTTCTAGGAGTCACGTGAATAGAATCATAGAGTATGTACTCTCTTGTGTCTGGTTCAAAGGTTACCAAAATTTTCTGGTTCACAAGATCTTTAGAGAATCAGTCATTTTTTTCTTGGTGTCACAAGTCAAAAGAAATACCTAACAGTTCCATTAGGTCCAGAGAACACAGTAGAAGTACTTGACATGGTGTTTAGTTGTTGCTGTATTTCTCTCAATAATCTAAAATACTCTGTGGTATCTGTGAGTTCACCATGGTGCCCTAGAATGATGTAGTGCCATGTTTGGTCCCAGACACCTAGCTTCTTTGTCTCAGCATGTTTTTGAGATATATCCATGTTGTTACACATGTTAGCACTTTGCTCTTTTTTTTTTTTTTTTTTTTTTTTAACTGCTGAATACTAGTCCATTTTGGAAAATACTGTATATCTATTTACTTGATGGGGGCATTTGAGCTGCTTCTGTTTTTGTGCTATTATGAACTAAACCATATAAGCATTTATGTGAAAGTCTTTGTCTAGGTGGACACATATTGTCATTTTTCTTAGAATTATCAGACCATGTGATAAGTGCATGTTTAACATTATGAGAAATTGCTGAACTTTTCCAAGTGATCATACTATTTCACGCTAATCAACAATGTATGAAAATTGTAATTACTCTAGTACTCACCAATACTTGGTATTGTAAGTTTTTTAAAAAGTTTTAGCCATTCTACTAGGTATATTGTATGTCTGAGTGTGATTTCAATTTGGATTTCCCTGATGACTGATGATGAGCATCTTTGCAAGTGTGCTTATTTGCCATTTGTGTGTGTATGTATGCAAGTGTGTATAAGATGTTTGTTCAGATCTTTTGCCCATTTTTAATTGGGTTGCTTGTCTTCTTATTTCTGAGTTATAAGAGTTTTAAAATACTTTCTGGACACAAAGCTTTTTTCCAGATATATGTATTATGAAGATTTTCTCCCAGTTGGTGGCTCTCCTTTTCATTTTCTTAACAGTATATTTTGAAGAGCAATTGTTTAAAATTTCAATTTTCAGTTTTTATCTCATACTTTTGTTTTTTGGCCTTTTCAAGATTTAAGATTTTCACCTAAATTTTCTTCTAGACGTTTTATAATTTTAGCTTTTACATTTTGGTCTAGGATCCATTTCAAGCTATTCTTTGTGTATGCCATGAAATAAAGGTTGATGTTCATTTTTTTCCATGTAGATATTTAGTTATTTCCCTACCATTGTTGAAAAAAAAAAAGCTATTCTTTCCCTTTGGGATTAACTAGACCCTTCTGTCAAAAATCAATGGACCATGGATGTGCTTATCTCTTTCTGAACTCTGTTCTGTCCCATTAATCTATGTCTATTCACATTACCTTGATTATTATAGATTTACTATAAGTTTTGATATCAAGTAGTATTATGGATAGGATGTATCTAAGTGTGATTTCTTTCATCAAAACTTTTTTCAAATGCTTTATTCTGGTTACTTCTGTAAGCATATTTCTTTTTAGGCTTGGACGTTAAACTGACCTTAAAGGTCAGGAAAGTATACTGAGAACATAGGACAATGATCTTGCTTCAGTGTGAACTGTGATGATCTTGGGCCTCAGTTTTCTTTCCATCCATAAGAATCCTTTGACTCTAGAATAGCCCCCACTAATGTCCCATTTAAATCTAATAACCTGTCATTGTTGGTGGATCATAAATGGTTTTCTCTTTTACTTGTGCACTTTGCTGTGATTTAGGTTTTAAAAACACAAAACAAAAACAATACTGAAACCAGATAGCTTCATGAAAACTGTGGCTGACACTTAATAATAACTTAGTACTCTTTTTTTTGTTTTGTTTTTTTGTTTTTTTCCTGTCTTTTTGCCTTTTCTAGGGCCGCACCTGTGGCATATGGAGGTTCCCAGGCTAGGGGTCTAATTGGAGCTATAGCCACCGGCCTACGCCAGAGCTACAGCAATGCCAGATCTGAGCTGCGTCTGCGACCTACACCACAGCTCACAGCATCACTGGATCCTTAACCCACTGAGTGAGGCCAGGGATCGAACCCGGAACCTCATGGTTCCTAGTCGGATTCGTTAACCACTGAGCCACGACGGGGAACTCCTTAGTACTCTTTTAATCAAAATGCTTCAGGAAAATCTTGATGCTGAACAGGACTCTTTCATTTATTTTAGGAGCTTTTACAGTCATTAGGCTTTTATCTTTGTGTTTCCCAACACGTAAGTCTAAGTTATTAGCTCTTGACTAATGGCTACATGGACCATAGGCTGTGGAGCCACCTCTCATATTGGGCCCTATGGGTAAATCTCAAGATTGGAGGGAGCTGGAGGTCATCTAGCTTCCCCAATCTTCAAAGTATGGTCCTTGGACCAGCAGCAGCCTGAGCATCACCTGGGGACTTGTTAGAAATGCAGAATATCAGGTTACACCCCAGACCTACTGAACCAGGTATGTGGAGGTTATGTACCTTCAAGGTTGAGAATCATCTCTGTGGCCTTCCCACCAGACCATCTGGCCTCTAGACACCTCTGAGGGTAACCTCATTAGAGACAGTCTGTTCCACCTGTGGATACTGTTCAAGCTTCTTTTTTCTCTTGATTTCCACCAGGCCTCCCGTCTGTATTTCCAGGTAGGAAAAGACATCCGGAGAAAAGTAGGAAGGGGTGGCTTTTGTATCATGGCCAACATTTTCAGAAACACTTAGCAAACTTACATTTCATTGACTGGACTAACTGTTCCATGGCTCCCAGACCTTCAGGGTTATCTGTGAAGGCAAGAATTTTAATGAGCACACAATCTTCCCTGACACACAGCCCAGGGTCCTAGAGTATGGAAGAAGAGGAGAGGGAATATTTACTAGGCAGCCAGGGGTGTATGCCCCCCCCCCCACACACACTTTTGTGTTGTGTTACAGTATTTCTGGAAGGTACCTAAGGAATGGATAACAGTAGTTACCTCTTCGGAATAACCTGGCACTAAAAAGGAAGAGGGACGTTTATTTTTCACTTTACATTGTTCTTTCCAGCTGAGGTTTTTTGTTTTTTGTTTTTGTTTTTGTTTTTGTTTTAAACAATAAATATGTGTTAAGTTTAAAGGAAGGAAGTTGATAGGAAGTTGACAGAACCTCTGGGTACAGCTGTCCAGCCAGTTCCTCAGAGCCTGTGGGCTTCAGCCTCAGCCGTAAGGTGAAAGGTTAGATTAGATCCTGTCTTGCACTCCTGTGTCTGAGCCTCCTCCAGTTCATTACAGAATCTCCAGCAACCAGAGAAGGGGATTAGGAATCAGCTCCTTTAGTCACAAAAGAAGCCTAACATCTTGGAGATTATTTAATTTTTATTGTGGGCTGAATTATGTTCCTCTGACCTCCAGATTGATATGTTGAAGTCCTAACCCACAGGACCCTAGAATGTGAATGTATTTGGAGAGAGAGTCTTTAAGAGATGATAAGGTTTAAATGAGGTCATGAGGGTGGGCCCTAATCCAGTAGGACTGTGTCTTTATAAGAAGAGGAGATTTAGACATAGACAGACACACACACTCACATGGCCATATGAAAATATAGGGAGAAGGCACCATCTCTAAGCCAAGGAGAGAGGCCTCTCAAGAAACAATCCAGTTGACACTTGGATCCATGGGCTTCTAGCCGCTAGCATTGCAAGATAATCTTTTCTGTTCTTTAAGCCTCCCAGCCTGTGGTATTTTGTTCCAGGAGCCCTGACAAACTGATAAAGTCTTCTATCCATTTAAACTTCTGTGGGGATAGTTTTGTATATTTTGCAGAATCTCCAGGATAGCTTGAGATTGCACTAGACCTGACTACTTCATCTATTCCCGCCCCAGGTGAAAGCTGGTCCCCAGAGAACCTGGAGATATTGAACATAGGCTGGGAGCAGGGCTGGGTCTGGGGCAAGAACAAGCAAGTGTCTGTTACTGAGAGGCCAGTGCCAGCCTCTCCCCAGGGCATCATTGCCACACGTACCTCATTCCCAGGTTCCTTGGAGACCTGATTCCAGCTTGCTCATCTCTTCTCTGATCCGTCTTCTAGCCTTGATCTTCAGAACTGATGGATACTCTTCTGCACTCTTGCAGGGCCTCTGGCTGTAAAATCCATCTTGACCATAAGTAGTTTTGCCTTTTAGGGCCAATCTGTACCTAGGCAACTGATGAGATTTGAAAGTGGAATCCTGTTTTATAAGAATTACCTTGTGATACCTATTGGCAAGAATTATATTCCACTTTTGATGAAGCAAGAAGGGGTGGGTTGAAGTCCTATATTCAACCCAAGTGGGTGTGGGTGTGTGTGTGAGTGAGAGAGAGAGAGAGAGGGAGGGAAGGAGGGAGAGGGAGAGAAACAAACCCCTGGGGTTTCACATGTTCTCTAGCCCAGCAATGAGCCAGATCTTGGCCTTGACCAGCACCAGGGGCCACTGAAATGGCCTGCAATCTTCCATTTCAGGGAGATTGAATCTTTCCTGAGGCTAAATGAGGGCCCAGTTCCAGAGCTGCAGTGGGCAGTGACTGTGGGATGGTCTCTACCTTTCTAACAGATGCTGGATGACTGAAGGTGAACAGAGGTTGGCCTCAGGGCCCTCTGCTTCCTGCTGAGCTCCTCAGAAGGAGGCTGGATTTGTGAACCCTTTGCCAGCCTGTTTACCAGTTTCTTCTCACAGAAGCACAGAACATGGGTAGGTCTCTACAGCCTCAATGATCAGCATGTTCACCTTGCAGACACACTACTGTTGGAGCTGAGAGCCACACAGATAGAAATATTTAGGTCTGGGTAAACGACATGTAGCTGTGAGCTCCTGGAGGTAAACTGATTTTTGCTTAGTGAGGAATGAAAAGCACTTTTATTTATATGGAAAATTAAATCACACTGCTTTTTGTTTGATGTACCATTGTTTTCTCACTCTAGGGAAATGCACCATGAAGAGAACAGAGTAACAGGCCTTTGATGCAAGCCCTCAGCTTTGTATTATGCTTGACAGAGCTGAGTTCTTTGAAGCCCAGAGAGGCAGATGCATCTCTGGATAGAGGGTTTTATTGGCCATAAAATTTTTTTTTCCACCCTGACTGTTCTTCACACTAAGCGTGAGAGTGTGCACGCAGATAACACTGTACTTGGTGCCAGTGGATTCGATGCCTCGTATGGAGGCATGGGGATGGATGGATTAGGGAAGTGATGGCGGGTGGCCAAGGAAAGGCCGGGCCATGTTTGTTTGCCCTACTTAAGAGGCTGTTCTACTTCATGCTAAATTTGCGAGATGCTTAGCTTGAGAAGCCTAGAAAATTCAATAGAAAATACATTTTCACAGTATTTTAAGCCGGAACAGACTATTTTAAGCTGAACAAACCCTGGAGATAAACCAGTTCAGCCTCTTCCTTTTGTAGCTGAAGGCCTGAGGCCCAGAGGAGTCAAGGTTTGTCAGGAATTTGCAGGGACTTAGCTTAGCACCTGGATCGGAACCCAGTCTCAGTGCCAAGTTCCCTGCCCCTTTCCTTCTAGCAAGGGTGCTCACGGAGGCCTTGCAAAAGCATTTCCCTGGATGCAGAGGGATATGTTGTTGATCTTAAAGCCAAGGTTTCAAAAGTGTTTTATAATAATTTGTTAGAGCTACATAATTTGTTGCAAATAACATAGTCAATGCACAAAATGGATACTCTCAATAAAAGCCATTTATTAATTATTATGTTCTAGTGAGAGCTCTTGAGCTAATTTAAGGGGAAAAAAGCAGGATTATGTCAAAAATAGAGCCATCCCCAGAATCCAAGGAAAGGAAATCCCTCTGTCCCAGGACCCTTGTCTCCACCACTCCCCGCCCCACTCCCACCCCCACCCCCGCCCCCCTGCCCCGGTCCCAGTCTATTGGTAATCTCTGTCCTGTCATTTTACTCATCCATCACCCTCTCTCCCACCTCCACTCCTTAACTCAGACCCCTGCTTTTTTTTTTTTTTTTTTTTTTTTTTTAAGGCCGCACCTACAGCATATGGAAGTTCTCAGGCTGGGGTCTAATTGGAGCTGCAGCTGCGGCCTGCACCACAGTCATGGCAATGCTGGATTTGAGCCACATCTGTGACCTATGCTGCAGCTTGTGGCAACACTGCATCCTTAACCCACAGAGTGAGGCTAGGAATCAAAGCCACATCCTCACAAACACTCTGTTGATTCTTAACCCTCTGAGCCACAACAATAACTCCTCAGACCCCTGTTCTGTCTCTTGATTCCCTGTCCCCACTTCAGTCCCTGTCTCCCATTTTGGTCCCCCTCCCATCTTCTGCCCTCTGCCTCAGGTGTGGCCACCCCTCAGATCATCTCTCTCTTTCCCTAAGGACTTGCCCCATTTTTCTTTCTCCCCTCAGACCAGCTTACTCTGCAGCTCACACCTGACCCAAATGATTGTGCCCGCCCCTCTCTTTTCCAGGCGCACCCTTGGCCCAATACACTAATTCTCCCACCCTAATTTCCAATTCCCCAGGGACCCATCCAATCTGCTTGCTTCAGCTTTTCTCACCGGGCTTCACGTCATTGCCACACTTAGGAATTGACTGTCTGTGGGGCTGGATAGCAAGCCCAGGTCGAGTTCTTGGGCCAGGCTCCTGGGGGCCTCAGGAGGGCTGGGGGAGGGAGCTGGCCTCACGCTAAGCACTTGTGCGTAAACGATCTCATTGAGTCCTCACAGCAGCCCTGGGATGGATCGTCCTCCACAGGGATGTGGAAACTCAGGCCCAGCACCAGTAAAGCCACTGCCTGGGACCCACTGCTGGGAGGTGGCTGAGCCGGGAGGCAGCCTCCAAAGTCAGTCCTGTACCCCCCTCCTCCTCATGCTGGCTTTTCTGAAGTTAATCAGTGAATCCCTAATAAGTCAAAACACTCCACTGCTGAGTAGACCCACTGTCTTTTGCATGTGTTTAGACATTACTATTAAGGCATCTGGGCTATCAGTACAGGCTTAATATTGATAGGATTTTATGAAAACCTTGCTTGGGCCCCTTATGGTATCTTCCATGGCTTCACATGCTTGGGGTCCCAGGAGGATTTCTTTGATCTAGGTCAGGTCCTTGCAGAAACACTCAAGTAAGGTTTAAACATCATTAGTTGGTTTGTGACATTTTTAAAAGCACCTCCTTCCCATTTAAAGAACATATGATGTTCCGGAATATATCAAATATTGATTAATCAGTGGTGATTGACTTGTATCTTCATAAGCCCTGGCATCAGGATAGATTTCGTATTGACCTAAGAATTAGAAGCCTGTCTGGGTGCTAGGAGATCATCCTTACACTATCCTCCTTGCTGAACAAAGACTGTTAAGTCTTTCCCTGAATTCTGTGAAATTTGCTGTGATGAAATCTAAGAACCCAGCAATGCGAGTGGGAGTAGGCGTCATAGCAAGTGACCTTCCATTTCTACTCCCTCCTCCTTGTTCTTTGACCTCCTGCCACAGGGGCCTTGGAGGCATCCCGTCAGCTTTGTACGGAAGCTGCTAATCCTCCAGCAGTTCGTTCTGTCTCCATCTGGCAGCCTCTTCCTCTCACACCCAAGGCCAGGCAGGCAGTGGCCTCGGACCCCGGTGGGCGGCCAGTGTGAGCATCTGCATGACTGATAGGCTGATACTGTCCGGTTCTGACTCAGTGTGTGCTTTCCTCTCCTCGAAGGAAGAGGGCCAGGGAAGGACAGAGAAACCAGAGGCCTTTATTTGCTGGAGAGCTTTTCTCCATCACCTATGATATTTTTTTTATTAATCAAATGTGTGATTTGGGTTTGTGAAATCATCTGGTAGCTTCTCCTTTTGGATTGTTTAATTCTGTATTGCACATGGCACCTCTGCTGGAGTCTGGTGTCACACTTGACACTTGACCAGAGGCTGGATTCCCTGACTGGCCAGCAGGCTGAGGTCTGCCACAGGGCACCTCTCAGAGCAGGAAGCAGCTCCAGGGCTGGGTCTGGGGAGACCACAGGATCCCCTGTGGGCACATAAACCTACCCTCCAAGGAGCTGCAGGATTGTTTAGGAAATGGGAGTTGGCAGTGGTGGCCAAAACCAAACAAATGAAATGACCCCTAAAAAAAATACGAATGTGTGCCATGAGTCCATTTGTGTAAAATCATGGGAGTGGGAGAGAAAGACATTGAAATTCAATGAATAAAGAAATTGGGAACAAATATAGTTCTCACTGTTATATGTCGGTCAGACAGTATAGTATCAGATGAAAGAAAGGACTGTCACACTTAAGCTTATGGTGTGATTCTGCCTGGTGGGAAAGAAAGCAACCCCCAAAGCCCCTGGTGTGTGAATATGCTTTATCCGTGTGTCTGAGCCAGGACAGACATACAGAAGGAGCCACACCACTCCAACCCTGGATACTTGGGAGAGGGGTGAAGGGGAGAAAGGGATTACAGCTTCTTCTTTATATATTTTATGGTAATTTGCTTATGAAAAGCAGTGTGTGATAACTTTGATAATTAAAAAAATAAATTTAGGGAGATTTTTAAAAAATCAAGAAACCTGGGGAAGAAAAGGGGAAAAAATTAATGACTGCTGGGGTAGATTATTTTAAGTGTTATGCCTAATAGGTAGTCTGTGTAAATGGTACAAACTTAAGGCTTTATGGGAAAAGGGACATTGCTCCACAGCGTCTGATTCTCCTTCTGGAGGCAGCCAGTTGCATCACATTCCTGAGTATCCTTGCAAGGCGCTCTGTGTTTTTACAAATATATCTTTGCAGGTAAAAATGGAAGAGAGAGCCCCTCTCCCATAAAATGGCAGCATAGTATAAACACTGCTTGGGTCTTTTTTTTTGGTGGGGTGGGGCGGGGGTGTTGGTTTTTAGGGCCTCGTCTGTAGCATATGGAAGTTTCCAGGCTAGGCGTCAAACTGGAGCTGCAGCTGCCAGCCTACACCACAGTCACAGCCATGTGGGGTATTTTTTTTAAGTTAAAAATATTTACTGGACATACTCATACGTGTAGAGTTGTCTGACTCCTTTTACACTGGTTGTATGATATTCTACTATATAAGCTGGTTTTATTTAATCAGTCTCCTGTTGAGATAGCATCTGAGTTGTTTTCAGTCTCTTACTTTAGAAACAGTGCTGAAGTAAATACCCATGACTGTATCCTTTGACATTTATGGGTATATTCAGAGAATAAATATCTTTATTTTTTATTTTTTTTGTCTTTTGTCCTTTTAGGGCTATACCCACGGACATATGGAGGTTCCCAGGCTAGGGGTCTAATCAGAGCTGTAGCCGCTGGCCTACACCACAGCCACAGCAACACAGGATCCGAGCTGCGTCTTCGACCTACACCACAGCTCACAGCAACGCTGGATCCTTAACCCAATGAGTGAGGCCAGGGATCGAACCTACAACCCCATGGTTCCCAGTCGGACCCATTAACCACTGAGCCACGATAGGGACTCCCGAGAATAAATATCTTGAAAGGGAATTGCCAAATTTCTCTCCAGAGAGGAAGTGCAAATTGGTACTTCTTTCAGAAAAGTGTGAAAGTGCTAGATGTTCTTTAGAGCACAGTGCTGCCTTGGAGGTGGATATACTATAAAGGCAGCAATAGGGATTTTAGGGAAGGCATTAAAAAAGTAAGGGCCTTTTAAACTGCTCCTCTAAGGTGCTTGCTTCTCTTTCCAGAAGTTATTTTTGCTCAACCCTCGGTTTTTATGTTTCAGATTAATAAGGATGTGAGGAAGACATATACATTTAATGGACTGCTGTTATATAGCAGGCATTGGGTTAAGTTCCTTGCAAATATCATCATTTAATTCTCATAGCACTCCTATGAGGTATGTGTTTGGCATTAACTATCCACGGTTCACAGATGAAAAAAAAAGAAAAAGGAGGCTTAGAGAGGCTCAGTAACTCCCCCAAGGTCACATGGTGGATAAGTGACAGAGCCAGCTTTCTGACTTTGTCAGAGTACTCATGTTCTTTTTGATATTTCTCCTTCTCTCTTAGAAAATTAGAAATCTCTATCTCTGGCATTGCAGAAAATCTAGGGATGCAGTGAGTGAGGTATAGGAGACTGGTATCACTTATGGTTGAACTATGGATGTGTGCCATTGCTTGTACCTCAGAAGCCCTTTAAATAGATTTGTGGGGTGTACAGAGGAAGTTTGCTGATGGATTATATGGATTGTTCTTAACATCCAAAAGGGCCGTGTTCCCCAAATTCTTCTACCCTGAAGGAGAATCCACATCCTGGGGCGGCAATGCTCTCAATGCTGGCTCGGCTTCCAGATTGGACCATGAAGCCCACGTAACCTACTGTGTGCTGAAATAGTACTGGTGGCCATAATGTCTTGGTACTCTCAGACCACAGCAGAATGCACAGGTGAGGATGTATGGACAGATAAGGGGGTTAGAGCCACAGCAAGGTGCAAAACAGGAGGGCAGTGACTCCCACATCTGTGACCTGGGATGGGGTTCAGGGGCATGGCTGCACCAAAGATACAAGGCAATAGAAAGCTTGCTTAGGTGGAACTGTTAAAAGCATGACTACTAAAAAGGATGGGGCCATTTATTATTTTTGAAAGTCAAATGTGTGTAAGTTGGCAACTGTCTTTACTTTTTGTTTCAATGGCTTTATTAGATTAATAACCTCTGATACAAATGGACTTCAATCAAAGAGCTTGGATATAATTTGTAATTTCTCAGCTCAAGAAATAAGGTGATTTTTCTTCCCATAAAATCCAGGGTAAATTTTCTCACAGGTGGTAGAGATTATTATATGGTACTTATTCATTTTTCTGATCTTTAATCAAAAGTGGTGTAATTTTCAGAGTTCCCCCTGTGGTGCAGTGGATTAATGATCTGACTTGTCTCTGTGGCAGTGCCGGTTCAGTCCCCAGCACTGTGGAGTGGATTAAGGATCTGGCATTGCTGCAGCTGTGGTGTAGGTTGCAGCTGTGGCTCAGATTCGATCCTTGACCCAGGAGCTTCCATATGCCATGGATGCGGTCAAAAAAGAAAAAAAATGTGGTGTAATTTCCACTTGAGGGAAATTAGATGATGGTCTTTTGAGCTAATGTTGTGAATCAGCCACTAGATTACTTTGTTCTTTAAGACTGAAAGGAGCCACTGTCCTTATGTCTTCCTACCCTTAGCCCTCTCTCTTGGAGGTTCGGTGGGGTAGTGGTGGATGAAGTAAAGCTTGTGTCTCATTTCTAAGCGTTAATACTCTTTTTTTTTTTTTTGTCTTTTTAGGGCTACACCTGCAGCATATGGAAGTTCCAGGCTAGGGTCGAATCAGAGCTGTAGTTGCTAGCCTACACCATAGCCACAACAATGTGGGATCCGAGCTGCATCTGCAACCTACACCACAGCTCTTGGCAGCGCTGGATCCTTAACCCACTGAGTGAGGCCAGGGATCACACCTGCATCCTCAAGGATACTAGTTGGCTTCATTAACTGCTGAGCCATAACGGGAACTCCCAAGTGCTAATACTCTGAAGCTACCAATAGGCAAAGAATAATTTCCTCAGATGGAAGAAGCAGCCAAGCTTACAGGTCTCTAGTTCGCTAGAGGTGGGTGGGAGTATATTTACCTTAACCTTGCCATGGATGTCAGCTCTTACACATTGGTCCTTCTGCAGCAGACACTGGTGTGTTTCCATATTATTACCACTTCCTGAAAGTTTATAACCATAAATTATTGGTAACTACTTTGATCTACTAATAGCCATTGGTAGGTAGTCACCTGCTAACTATTATTAGGTATTAGATACTATTTACTATTATTACCATTAGTACTTTCTATATGATTGAGTATATCTTCAGTTTGAGTTTCATCTAATAGAATATATATATATTTTTTACAAATATCACAGTGAAGCACAAATGAAACAATCATATATAACAGCTGAGAAAAATAACTCAGCAAAAAGATGCATGCTTTTGTCACATTTCTGCCTTCTATGGATTTGATCTGAGATTCCAGTTTTTCAGGTTGAAAGTAATAGGATGTGGTAAATGAAATTTATTCTTCCCAGAACCTGTCAAGCATTTTTTTTTGGGGGGGGGGGGTGTAGTCATGCTGTAACACCAATTGTTATTTCCTAGTGATAGTTTAGGTTTTTAATTAACTATAGGGTTTGTTTTGCTTTGTTTTTTAATTGAGGTATAGCTGAGATGTAATTGGCATATAGTAAAATGCACAATTGAAAGTGTACAATTTGATAAGTTTTGATATACGTATATACCCGTAAAACTATCACCACAGTCAAGATGATGAACAATCCATCCTCCTCAGAAATTTCTTCTTATTCACTCCCATTCCTTCCTGTCCAGGCAACCACTGACCTGCTTTCTATTACTGCAGATTTTTTTGCATTTTCTAGAATTATTATATAATGGAATTATACAATGAAATATACAAATACACTTTTTCTTGGCCTGGCTTTGCTTACTCAGCAGTAATTTTTTTTTTTTTTTTGATTCATCTGTGTCATGTATGTTTCCATGGTTCATTCCTTTATATTGCTTAGTGTTTCACTCTATGGATACACCACAGTTTATCATCTCCTCACCTTTTAATGGACATTTGGGTTGCTCCTGGCTTTTGGCTACTTCAGTTGAAGCTGCCATGAATATTTATGTATATATCTTTGATTGGATTTATGATTTCTCTTGGGTAAAAATCTAAGTGTGACTAGCTGGATCACATAGAAGGTATATGTTTTATTAACTTTCCAAGAAATGCCACCAGTGGTGAATGAGAGTTCCAGTTCCTCTATATTCTCACTAATGCTTGTTGCGTTCAGCCTTTTTGTTTAGACATTCTAATAGATGTGAAGTGGTATCTCATTCTGGTTTTGGTTGCATTTCCTTAAAGATTAATGATGTTGAGCATGTTTTCATGTGCTAATTTACCATTGGTACAGTTTGGATAAACATCTGTTCAGACATTTGCCTCCCCCTTTTTTTTATTGGTTAGTTCCTTCTTATTGAGTTTTGACAGTTCTTTACATGTTCTGGATACAAGCCCTTTTATTGGATGTATGCTTTGCCATTCTTTCCTCTCAATCTGCATCTTACCTTGTCTTTTCATTCAGTGTCTTTGGAAGAACATATGTTGTTAACCTCAATGATGGGCTTACTATTTCGAAAGAAACTTATTCTATTCACAGTATCAAAAGTACTTTAAAACTTATAACCACACTTCCACTTTCAGCTAAGGATAGAATAAAAGAGACTGTGTTTACTCTTGCATCTGGAAAAAAATGAAAGAACAAAATATATGATGATTTTTTTGAGGCCCTGAGCATCAGGTGACAAAGGACAATGATCATGAGATACGGGAATGAAATGAAGTGAGTCCCGTTTGCCCCAGCCTAGTGCCTTGAGAGTGCCCAGGCTGTAGTACAGAGAAGGGAGCTGAGACATACCTCCTAATTAAGGGGCCCAGGGTGACTGGTGTTTGCAGGACAGAGAACTAGAGAGGAAAGAGAACTCCAGAGGGTTCTCTGGAAAACCCAGCAGGGTGCTGATCAGCACATGTGTGTGAACAAACTATCTGAGACTGGGGAAAAGAAGGGGGGGTGCTTAGATCTGATTTCCTCCTACCCCATACCCAGAGCACTAAATAACTTATAGTACCTCCACTTCCCTAGTCCCCTTCCCCCACTCTAACCCATTCCAACTATAATTTAGAAGAGGGCGGGGTTTTTTTTTAAGCTACACTTAACAGGTTTCCCTAAGTCTTGTAATTCTTCAAATTTAGAAAACATTTCAAGATGTTGGCATTGGAGTCTCCCCAAATGGATCTTGACTTTGACATGACTTTCTCTTTAGTTCGTAAAAGATGCAAGAACCAGGTAAAACAGAAAAGCAGAGTGGCTTCTGGAGCAGAGCGCTTCCAGTTTCTGTGCCAGGCCTGGCATATGGAGGAGACAGTGATGGGCTGGGAAGTTTGAACACTTGCCCCAGCTGGCCATTTGTGTCCCCTTGGGAAGAAGAGGGGGTAGTCTGTGGCCCTCATGGCCTGAGTGTGCACCCCACTAGTGTCAGATTTGGAACCACATCCCTGAGAGAGCTTGAGAAGCCGCTTTGTAAATGCCGTCAATTTCTGGACTCATCAAATGACCAGTCACTTATTCACCATCATCTCATACCTGCTATGGGCCCGGCACTGCTTTCATTGCTTGGATCCCACAGTGAACAAGAGGAATCCCCATACTTGTGATGCTTACATTCTAGTAGAGGAGACACGCCATAAATTAATACATGTTAGGTGGACAGAAATACCATAAGAAATATAAAAGAGGGGACAGAAAGTGGGTGACCAGGAGGTGGGGGTGCTGTTTATACAGGGGGGTCAGGGAAGTTCTTCTTGAGGTTTTGATATCTGAGCCTGAACAAAGCAGGGATGGGGAAGCTCAGTGATTAGAATGAGGTCGTGAGGTAGGAGTTTGCCCTGCAAGGAGGCCAGTGAAGCCAGGGTAGGAGAAAGGAAATGACATAGGACCCTGTAGATGTGTGAGTGACAGAGGAGGCGGTGGAGGGTCTGAGCCAAGGAGTAATGTGACCTGATGTGCATTGTGAGGGAGCCCCTCTGCTTCAGTGGGGAATGGACTGTGGGGGCAGGGGGTGGCAAGGACCAAGGAGCTGATGACATGGTAGGATGCCAGTGGGTCTGAAGCTGGAACAGGATGCAGCGATGTATTCAGTGTGTGGTGTGAGAGAAAAGGGGAGGGAAAAATGACTCCATTTTTGTTTGTTTGTTTGTTTGTTTGTTTTTTGTCCAAAGTGACTGAAGAACAGAGTGGACGTTCACAGACACAGGGAAACCTGGAAATGGAGTAACTTGGTGGGGGGTGGAGCCAGTGGGAGTCAAGAGTTTGATTTTGGGCACGTCGGTATCCAAGTGACAGTGTTTAATAGGTAGTGGGATCTCGGTGTGATATCCAGGCAAGAGCTCAGGACTGGGGGTGAACTGAGACCATGGCCAAGCAAGCAGACCGAGCTGCCCCCAGAGGTGGCTCTTTCCCCTGATGAAGCCAGTCCTGTTTGGGGGTCTCATACATTCTAATGGGTGTAAACACTTTCATGTTTATTTCTTTTCTTTGTGCTGAGGCTTCATTTGGAAGCCAGCTGTGTACCTCCTTGCAGGAAAAGGTGTATCTGAAAGATAAGAAAAATAAAGACTTACATAATTCAAAAAAAATTCTTTCTTACCCAAAGAATTTTAAGGTTATAGATTTTCATTTGGTCAGACAGTTTCTATGCCATTAACTATTAGGAAAAGAACTACTCCTATTTAAGACTGAAAATGTGATCACTGGTTAAAAAATGCATGTGCATATTTCTCAAAATAAATAACCTAGAGTGGAAAAAAATGCTTTCTTGTTCACAGTTGCAATCTGGGTTTTTGTTTTGTTTGCTTTTTAGGGCTGCATCTGTGGTATATAGAGATTCTCAGGCTAGGGATCAAATTGGAGCTGTAGCTGCTGGCCTACGCCACAGCTTATGGCAATACTAGATTCCCAACCCAGCCCACTGAGAGAGGCCAAGGATTGAACCTGAATCCTCATGGATACCAGTCGGATTTGTTTCCATTGCGCCACCACGGGCACTCCGCTTTTTGTTCGTTTAAACTGGCCTCAGGTCCAGGCTGGATCTTCTGGGAATGAAAACTTGGATGAGGGCAGGGGGGTAGATAAAGAAAAACTCCTGCTGGAAGAGGATCCGGGCTGGAACAGGTTCCCCTGTGGTGTCTGTGGGTCTGACTCTTAAGTTTGTGGGGTTTTTCAGGGCCCTGTAGGGGCTTCTCAGAGAAGCTCCCCCCTCACCCAGAGTAATTCACTCCTCCTCCCCACTACCTTCCTCCAAGGGAAATGAATTTGCAGGAATTGTCATCATCTTGCTTGTTTGGAGACATGAAGCAAAGGATCACTCCTAAGGACTTCAGGTCGTTCCCTAAGTCCTTCAAAATCAGGTCAGTTTTGACAAGGCTGCCTGGTCAGCATTTCAGCTTTCAGTTCAGGTCCTAAAAGTTCCTCCCATTTTCAGCTGAAAGGAGAACGCAGGTTGGAGGGAGGCAGTTTTAGTCTGAAGGCTTTTGGGAAACTGTCTGCATTCACTCCTCTGAGCCTGGAATGGTTTCCAGTAAGAAGTAGGTGACAGGCTATCCAAATAAAGAGTAAGCTTTTGAAAGCACTCCAGTTCAGCGGCATGGGGGCTTTTTTATGATCCTGACTTGCATGTTGAGAGCAGGAAGGCCAGAGCTGGGTTTGGGCTCTGTTCCTCCTCCCTCCCTCCTCGCCTGAGTGCACTTTGATCTGTGAAGCATGTCTCATCCTCAGCCAAGTCGGCTAGAACTTTATCCAGAGCAGGAAAAGGAGAAATATTTTTCCTTTCTTGGGTGGATTTGTATTTATATTAAACCCTTAGCAATGGTGATGGAGCCAAGTGGCCGGCACAGCGTCTGAGGCGAGCTGGAATGAATGAATGGCGGGAAGAGGCAGGGCTATGTTTCCCTGTGTCCCCAGTCAGCTCTGACTTGGGTCAGATCTAGTAAAGGTCAGTAAGGAAAGAGGGTGGTCTAAGACCTCAGAGGCATTTTGCTGAGGGATGTGCTCGTACACAGGGCCATTGATGCAACAGGTCGAGCTGAGCCAGCAGCTGATAGGCTAACCCCAGATCATAACTCCAGTGAGGTATCTGTATGTGTGTGAATGATTGGGTCACTTTATTTCTTTGCATGTCATCACTAAGAGTATAAGCTTGTAGACCACCTCTGAAGCTCAACCTTCTCGTAGTGTGTTACTAATTTACCTCCATGAATCTGTCTATACCTTTTTGGACCAGCCCTTGCCACTTCTCAAGGCTATTTACTTTTTTATTTCTATTTCTTTTTTTTTAATTGAGGTGAACTGATTTAACATTAGGTAAGTTTCATGTTTCCAATATTGTATTTCTTCTATGTATGCTCTACAGTGCTCACCACCCAAACTTTAGTTTCCATCCATCACCATCTATTTGTTCCCCTTTGCCCTCCCTCCATCCCTTTCTCTCTGGGAACCACTATTCTGTTGTCTGTATCTGTGTGTTTGTTTTTATTTATTGCAGCTTGTTCACTTATTTTATTTTTTTACATTCCACATGTGAGTGACATCAGATGGTATCTGTCTTTCTCCGTCTTACTTCAGGGCAGCGAATTTTTACAATAGGCTTACCATCCATATGAAAGCTTTCTTGCCCTAAAGCCCCCTTATTTAAGCTTCAAGTAGTGCCTTGTGGTTCTTTGTTTCTAGGATACAATGTGACTCCTCTTTGGCCATTCTAGAGAAATTTTGTACAGAATCTAAAGACAGGATCTCTTATTCTTGTAATATGGCGATTTGTCCTTTATCTGTGCGAGTCTGAGGAAGTGCTGATACCAAGTGTACTGAACGTTAATATAAAACAATCTTTTATTGTACACCATTGTAGGCACCTCAGATTCTGGCAACGTCCCTGGAGTAATTCTCCTACTTATTAAATTAATAAGTGCCACAGGAGCCAGGTTCACCTGTTGTCCCAGAATGTTTATCCTGGCCCCTAGGAATATTTATTTTGTGTCTGTTGGGGCCTCACACTTCAAAGAGGAATCTTCCCACAGTTTCTTCCTGGCATATCATCCCAGTGCTGCAATGGACACTCGGAGAAGGAAGCTCCTCAGGGACCCTGGGACTCTTTCTGCAGGTGGAGGAAGTCTAGGCAAAAGAGCAGCCTGGAGAAGGAGGTGATGGGGGGGCCTTTTGTTCCACTGCAGGTGATGGAATGGGGGCCTGGGGGGTGGGGAGGGAATTTCAAAGAGCCAAGCATGAGGAAACGGTGGGGAAGAAAGGTACAGAGGATTGCACATGTACAAATAAAAACACACAAAAAGAAAAAGACATTAGGAAAAGGAAATGTAAGCTTGTAATGTGAAGGAAGGAGATTTGCAAAAAAATTTGTCAGCAAAATTTTTACCCCTTGAACTTTTGCCAGATGTTTACTCTGAAGTCCTAGCTCTTTTGATCCGGAAGAGACCTGCATGCTGATCCATCCAAGAGGGGACCCCTGGACCAAATGCCACTCTTTTTGGTGTAGCATACTCAAGATATTTAGTCACCTCCTCTGTCCCTCAAACAAAAAGCTTTTTGTAATTAAATGCAAACATTACTCTGAGGAGAGTCATCCTCTGTCAGGAATTGGGTTAAACAGTGAAAAGCTGGGCCTGTCTGCACCAGATGGAACACCTGCCATAAAAAGAAAAATTCAAAGTATCCGGTCACTTGTGCCTGGCGTCAGGGGCAGGCTTGGCTTCCATTGCATTACTCATCAGGAGCATCTGAGGGCTTTACAGGTTAGCTTCATTGTATGAGTCAGAGAAGAAACTAAGAATGTGGCCTTCGTTTTTCCTTCTGCCTCTGTCACCACTGTCACCACCTTGGAGGATGTTGGGAAGAAGTCGAAGTGCTGAAATTTCATTTGCTCAGGGCAGCCTAATTAATGAGAGGCCATGAAGACTCGCTGAAAATAGGTAGTGAGCTGTATCCTTAGCTCAACGTCATCTCCAAGAACCCCAGCTGACCTGCTTCTGGGGTTCTACAGAACTTGGCTTGTACATTGTACTTTCTTAATGATAAGACTTGACCAATTGTCCACAAGCCTTCAAGGATAGAAGGTCATTTCTGAGTGATTTAAAAAAAAAAAAACAAAGTCGCGGCATTTAGAGTCAAAACTGGACTTGAGAATTCAACACATCTTGGAGCCAGAAATGCCTTTACACTGTCAAATTGCCTAGAACTCAGTGGCTTCCTATATTTTGAAGACTGGCAGGGCTATATATGATGAAAATGAAAACACAGTTCTGAAAGAGATCCACAGTGTAGGGGACCACTGCAGTTTAGGGGACCACTCTCGTGGTCCCAGGACTCCCTACGAGTATATGGTGTGGCCAAGGGCTGGAATGATATCTGTGGGCCCCCCAGCTGACTCCCCAGTGGCTCAGCAGTGTCTCCCAGGGCACCTCTCCAGTTTTGATGGTATCCTAGCTGGCTTCCTCACTGATTCAGCAGCATCCCATGGGATAGCTTTTCAGGGACTCTCAGTTGGTACTCCATCCGGCTTCAGTTCAATAGCATGCTCCCTGCCTTCCCCTCCCAGACAGCTTCCTGGGGAAATTTTCTCACCTAGAGGACAGTTCCCTGCCAGCTTCAGCCAGCTGACTGTGGACCAGTCTGGTCTGGGCAACCCAGCAGGCTTTTCCCCCATTCAGGGGCTGCACCATATCCTATCCATTCAACAAAGTCTAAATCTCAGCTTTGCTGTGGCCTCCTCACACCCAAGTTTTTCTTTCTTGGCTGTTTTTCTTCAGCTGTAGGGTATTCTGTAGAGTTCACTCTTCTTTCCTCTTGGAGTAAATTCTATATAATAGGTTAATAATTATTTATATTAAACCTTACTCTGTGGTTGTCCGACTAGACCCTCACTGATCAGTACAGCCAGCAAATCTTAGCCAGAATTGGAACTAAAGCTATCTGATTCCAGAACTAAACTACTTCGTATTATTTCTCTATGAGCAGAAATTTCGTATACATTAACTTGATTAGTGTTTTAGATTGCATTTACATTTTGTTATTTCCCCCATGTTATTTTTTTAATTTTAATATTTTTAAATTTTTTCTTTTTATGGCTGCACCTGCAACATATGTAACTTCCCAGGCTAGCAGTTGAATTGGAGCTGTAGCTGAGGCCCACACCACAGCCGGGGTAACACTGGGTCCAAAAGTATCTGCGACCTATGCAACAGCTTGTGGCAAATGCTAGATCCTTAACCCACTGAACAAGGCCAGGGATCAAACTAACATCCTCACACAAGCAGCATCAGCTTCTTAACCTGCTATTATTACTATGTTTTTTAATGGAAATGGCTACCAAATATTCTGATAATTAGCAGGAAAAGATGAACTAATTTCATTTATCTCCTGTTTATTAAAAAAAAATGTACCTACAAAACAGAAACAAACTCACAGAACAGATTTGTGTTTGTGCCAAGGGGGAGAGGGAGGGAGGGGGATGCACTGGGAATTTGGGGTTAGTAGATGCAAACTATTACATGGAGAATGGATTAACAATGAAGTCTTGCTGTATAGCACAGGGAACTATATCCAGTCTCCTGGGGTAGACCATGATAGACAATAACATTAAAAAAGTAAAAAAATAAAATAAAATAAGACTTGTTCTGTTCTTCTATAGGGGAAAAACAGCTGATGAGAGTTTGCTAGCCTTTTTTTTTTTTTTTTTAGGGCCCCACCCGCAGCACATGGAGGTTCCCAGGCTAGGGGTCTAGTCAGAGCTGTAGCCACTGGCCACAGCCATGGCCACAGCAACACAGGATCTGAGCTTGCGTCTGTGACCTACACCACAGCTCACAGCAATGCCGGAGCCTTAACCCACTGATCGGGGCCAGGGATTGAACCCGAAACTTCATGGTTCCTAGTCAGATTCGTTTCCACTGCACCACGATAGGAACTCCTTGCTAGCCTTTTAATGCCAGAAATCTTGAGACAGTAATTAAGTCAGTGTAGTTTTTTATAACTTTAATGGGCACCAGGAGACTGTGTAGTGGCCTAATAAGCCTAAGTAGATGCAGGAGTCTATTCATCGGGCTAAATTTCTGCTTCTTCAGGAAGACTGTAAAAACTGCATATGAACAGAAAATCTCCAACAGAAGAGAAAGCATCAGCATTTAAAGCTGGCATCGCCCTTCAGTGTAAAGCAAACTTGGTCTTTTTTTTTTTTTTTTTAATTGACTTGAGCATAAAAATAAACGGATAACCTCAGGACCATTTAATCTTGAATGATCCATTTCACTCCAAATTCATTTGTGTTCCTTGTCAGTTTGTTTCTAATGAGAACGTATATCAAATTTACTTCCTACATAGAAATATTGGTCTCATAATTTTTTTTGTCTTTTTTTTTTTAGGGGTGCACCCATGGCATATGGAAGTTCCCAGGCTAGGGGTCAAATCGGAGCTGTAGCCTCCAGCCTACACCACAGCCACAGCAATGCCAGGTCCGAGCTGCATCTGCGACCTACACCACAGCTCATGACAACGCCAGATCCTTAAACCTACTGAGAGAGGCCAGGGATTGAACCTGCAACCTCATGGTTTCTAGTCTGATTTGTTTCTGCTGTGCCATGACGGGAACTTCCAGTCTCATAATTTTTAATGACTACAGAGAATTCTGTCTTCTGAATGTATCATAGTTTTCCATCATTTCCTCTTTCTTGAATATTTGAGAGGGTTACCAAGCTTTCACTGTTTTATAAATAGGGTTGCTATGAGCAATCACTGTATAATTTTTGTCAGAAAGAAAGGCTCACTTCCTTGAAGCAAGTTCCTAAAAATGGAAATATACCAAGTCACTTGTATATTCCTCCTTACTCTATTTGCAGTGTATTTTATATAAATACAACTTTTTTTTAACCGTTCCTACCAATTTTGGGGATTTTTTTTTTTTCTACCCAGCAGCATATGAAGTCCCCAGGCCAGGGATCAGGTCTTAGCCACATTCGCAGCCTACACTGCAGCTGTGGCAATGCTGGATATTAACCTACTGTACCGGGCTAGGGATAAAACCTGTGTCCGGGGCTCTGGAGACACCACAGATCTCGCTGTGCCACAGTGGAAACTCCTGGAATTGTCTTTTATGTGCTTTTGCTAGAGATGATAGATGTGTAATATATCTAAATTTTTTTTCATTTGAAGTTTTCAAATTTCTGGCGAGGCGTTTTGCATGGTGTTGTGATAATTTATAGTCTAATCCTTGTGTATTGTTTTACTATAGAGAATCTGGGTACTTATATATTCAAGTGAATTCTTTATATTTGGGAGAGTTGGCTTTGAAAAAATCTTATCACTATAAAATAGTGTCAAGAACGTATTTCGATTCCACAACATTTACTTTTCTTATGTATCTAATTTAATCACCACGGTAGTGTTATATGCTGTTAAGAGTGAAGTCATAGTCCAGGGTTCAAATTCTAGCACTGCCTCCTCCTCTTTGTGACTACTGGCAAACACTTAACCCCCGAGCCTCAATTTCCTCTTCTATATAGTGGGGATAATCATTGTTTCCCACTTTATCAGGTTGGCATAAGGACTAAGAGAGAGAATGCATTTATAGAATTAGTGCATAAGTGCTTGATAATTATTAGCTGCTCCAGTGATCATCAGTTTTCTGGGGTTAATTTGATCTTTAATTTGATGTACATGATAGCACATCACTGCCCTCCATTCTGATAATGAATGTTTCTGGTTCTTTTTTTTTTTCTTGTCTTTTTGTGTTTCTAGGGCCACATCTGCAGCATATGGAGGTTCCCAGACTAGTGGTCCAATTGGAGCTGTAGTTGCTGGCCTACATCACAGCCACAGCAACACGAGATCTGAGCCGCATCTGTGACCTAGACCACAGCTCATGGCAATGCCAGATTCTTAACCCACTAAGCAAGGGCAGGGATCGAACCCGTGTTCTCCTGGATGCTAGTCGGGTTCACTAACCACTGAGCCACGACAGGAACTCTGTTTCTGGGTCTTTGAGTCAGCCCTCCTCACACTTCCAGGTCTTTTCCAATCCTCCAAGTCAGTGTTAGTTTGTCCTCCTCCTTCATTCTCTGTCATCTGATAATGACTTCCTTGGGGGCACCAACCACATAGGACCATAGTTCTCTTTTTGTGTACTTGACTTTCTCCAGTGCTGAGACCCTCACACCAGAGGCCTTGCCTTAGCTTCCTGTATCCCCGTGCCTCCTGCAGTTCCTCAGACAGTAAGATCTCCCCATTAGATGCTCAATGAATAGCTGTACTTTAATTTGAAAATCAAGTTTGTGTTAAGGAAATTTGAGACAATTAGCTTCTATTTTAGTAGCTAGCACATGTTATGGACCATTCTTCCTATTGATAGGATAAGGGTCTTTTTTGAAAGGAAAAAGCTGTTTTTCTTATTTTCATCTAGCAGCTGGCAGCTGGGCACATTTTCTTCAATCCTCAGAATCCTGGCCCCATGAGGTAGCTTATTGGAGTACGGGGATGTCGTGGAGCTTGTGAAATGTTCTATTTCTTGCTCAGTCTTCCACAGCATCAAGTGAATTTTTCATATGTATGAAATTCCTCGATGCTTCCAACTGTCATGCTGTTTCAGTGGCTGGCAACGCAGCCAAGAGTAGGACCCAGACAAAACCAGTGACCTGGTGCTGTGTGACACTGGGAATCTGGGGTGAGGGGCACTAAAGCTCTTGGTTTAATAGAAATTGATAACCAGTGCTTAGTAGTCAACTGCAAATTATTTCATATTTTCTGGCAAACTAGTCTTTTTCTCAACAAAACCTACAGTATAACCAGCAAAGAAGCCAGATGTACAGGACCCGGTGTGTGGGAGGGAGGGGGGTAGGGGGGGGGCTTGACATCTACATTTGTTATCCCTGGCAATCAGGCTGCTGCAGGCAGAAGGAGCAGAGGTCTGAGTGAAACTTCAACCAGGAGATAGTTCTCAGAGGAAACCAAAAATTCCCAGTCTGGGCTTGAGCCTTGGGAGTAGTCTTAGGATGGAAAGTAGAAATTGAAAATAGCAGATGAGGAAGCAGGGGAGAACGGTGCAGGTCTGGTTGTTGAGAACATCATCCTGGGGTAGTTCTAGCCCCATGGTATGTGGTGGATCGGTTGGCTTAAAGCTCTCTTTGGGTCTCTGAGCAAATCTGTTTAAACTCAGAGAGCTTCGGACTTGTAAAGCGGTATTTGGACTGGATGACTTCCAGGCTTGTCTGCTGTAACAGAAAGGGCAGGGTGCTACAAGTAAGCAGACAGTAGGGAGGAAACTAAGAAACGGAAGGCATCGCTGCTCTTAGGAATTTGATGATCTGGTTGGAGAGACTGTATCCAGGGCAGGCAGCATATGCAGATTTCTTTTGGGTCTTGCAGTGATCCAGTAAGTGAATGATCTGTTTTGCGAGCCCCCGTCACTCGTGAGATAGCAGTGTGTTGGTCCTTTCAAATCTGCACACATACCTGCACCGGAAGTCCTCTTGCCCACATGAAGCTGGGCTGTTTACCTCGATACCACACCTGTAGCTGGCTGTGTTTCCAGGTCATTAATGCAGGGCTTTTGTTGCAAGGCTGCTGCGCCTCCCATCTGCCCCAACCCTAATTAGGGATCTTGGCTCAGCTTGCTGAGATATCGAGATAATGATCTCTGGAGCCTGTCTGTGGAAAGGAAGGTGAGGAGAATAGTGGCAGATGCTTTGTCTGGAATGATGGCCTTCCTACCATCACCATTAGAACATTCTCCATGGTGACAGAGATGAGAATTAAGGCAGCGCCTGTAAGAGCAGGGCCAGGTTGGCTCTGGTTGCACATTTGTTCTCCGGCTCCACCATCTGCAGACCCCTCGCTTCCTCCCTGCCTGCCCTGCTCTCCCCCTGCAGCGCAGGATTTCTCTCTAATATGGTCCCATTTTTTGAAGGCAGATCTCACTAATGCATTTTTCTCTCTCCACCTGCAGGGGAGTTGCTGAGTCAGCCCAGACCAGAAGGAGTGGCAGAGATCATCTGCCCCAAGAATGGCAGTGAGCGAGTGAATGTTGCCTTGGTTTACCCACCCACACCGACTGTGATCAGCCCCTGTTCCAAGTGAGTTCTGAGTGCCTAGCCCCTGTCTCTCACTCCAGAGCCTGCAGTAGTTTGTAAGAACCAAAAGCTAAGTTAAGGTACCTTTCCACAAACCTTGATAAGCTCCCCCAAGATAGACCTAATTATCTTAGCAACAGCAAAATCATGGCTTATACAACAAACTGAATTCTCCTTTTTTGTTATCTTTTTTTTTTTCTGATAAAAGAGCATTTTTAAACAGCTTTCTTGAGCTATTTTTCACATATTATGCAGTTGTTTAAAGTATATTTGCACATATATAAAACCAAAAAGAGCTTTTTTTTTTTTTTGATGGAGAGTCTAAATTCTGTCACTGTAGAATTAAGGAGGCTGTTGCTTCAGGAAAAAGTGAGGGCTCATTAAATAAGAAAAGCTGGCAGGAAATGTGTAGTGAATCCTTTTTTCCTGTGGGTCTCTGATTCTCTATCAATCCTTGATAATCAGAGGCTGTGTAGTTTGCTCCCACCTTCTCCAAAATGGGCTTAAAGACATAGAATGCATACATGTGAACTAACTTTTGGGTAGAGTGTTAACTTAGTGTTAAATTCAGATGAAAAACTGAGGTAAAACTCATCTGTTTGGTTTTTTTTTTCCCTGTAGTGTTAAGAACTAAAGAGGCCACTTTTAGACTGAGACGAAATACCTTTTTATTGCAAATCTTGAAAAGTAGCAGCCCTTGGTCTTCTTGGACCTCTTTTTACCTGGATGACATCCACGACGTATTTGTGCAGGAAACTTCTGGTTTTCTTCCTAGTTGACCACACAGAATGATTTTTTTTTTTCTTTCGTTTTGTTTTTTAAATATCTAAGCTTTTTATAGGGAGGTTTTTTAAGGTAATGTGCACATAGAAGTTCACATTTGAGAATAGTGACCTGTCCTGGCATCTTGGGAAACTTGCTATCAGGCTGCATTCCTGAGAGGTGTGTGTGATAGGAGCTCCTGTCTCTATTCCTCCAAGTGTCAGCTTTCCTGCCCTTGGTGTGCTCTCTGCAGGATCGGGGGACTACAGGGGCTTTTTCATTCATTAGCTGCTGCCCCTCTTCTCCAAGCTGGGTCATTAGACAGAACATCCCTAATCCATCTTTGCTGGGAAACATCACTAAACACCCAAGGGAGACTCTTATCTAATGCTCTTCTATTGAGAATGCTTTTTAAGGTAACGTGCACATAGTATAATTCATCACTAATATGACCCTTGTGACACTGTGAGACCTTGAAGTGCTTCTTAGGATTACATAGTAACTTCACATGAACCAGAACATACCCCCGTCCTGAACAACAGAAATGTTCCCGTTCTTTGAATGGTGGTACATGGGTCTCTTTCTTTCAGATACGCAGAGACTAAGGATAAAGGGACTGTTACAGAAACAGCAGGGTCTGTCAGTGATTTTTCCTTCTTTTCTTTTCTTTTCTTTTTCTTTTTTTGGCTGAGCCCACAGCATGTAGAAGTTCCCAGACCAGGGATCAAACCTGCACCACAGCTGTAACCAGAGCCACAACCAGAGCTGGATCTTTAACCCACTGTGCTACCAGGGAATTTCTTAGAAACAGGAGGATCTGGAATGGAGGGAAACAGTTGTTCAGTAGGCTCTGCATGGGTACAGATATTCCTCAGCCAGGAGAGATGGTAACCTCTTGTTTTGCCACAGCTGCATGGCATTTAAGAAGTGAGATAGAAGTAGGAGTTAAAATACCCATTTGCACGAGAAAGCACAGTGACGCTAAGCCAGTGTTATCAGTGTTTGCTTATGGGCTTTTTGTTGTGCTGCCACAGAGGGACATTTCTACCAACCTACAGAAATGCTCTCACTTCCTCTCTCTCCCAGTTTATCATACCTAAAATGAACAAGTAGTGTAAGGTCTTGCATAATCAGAGCCTCATGGCCTGGGACATCTAGATGCTGGAGGGCATCCCTTTAGGGGTTGAACTACTTTTGACCTAGCTGTGAGTAGTTTCACTTTGAAATGGATTTTTAAAAAATGGTCTCATACAATGGATGGCAGGTTTAGAGGGCAAGTCTCAATTCTAAATGAAGGAGTATTGTTGAGAATAAAATGAAAACATAATCCAGGCCCTGCACAGCCCAGTGGGAGCTCTGATGTACAAGTAGATGGCGGTGTATGGGAAGTGGGAGACTTGCAGGCTGATGAGGAAAGCTGTCCCAGGAGGTGGTCATTAGGTCAACACAGCTTGAGCCTGAGCCTGAGAGTTCCTGAGAGTTAGTTTTGGAGTTTCGGTAGGCAGTAGAAATTTGGAGACTGGAGCTATTGCCCTGGCTTTGCAACTCCTGCTTCAGTTAACTTAGGCAGATCACTGGAGAGTGATATTTTACTCCTCTCTCATCCCCTAAACTGCAGGTCAATGGTCAGGATCAGGCTTTCTTGATCAGGCATGTGTATTAGAATTTCCAGGGCCAGGCTCTAGCCATTAAGAAAACAAGAGTCATGCGGATAACTGTCACATGTGGGTGCCTGTTCTGCTGAGATCCCCTCTGTGGCTTCCAGGGTGACCTTGCTGGCCAGTGAGCCTCATTTTCATATCATTATTCTTAATTATTAATTATCTTAAATAATTATACCAGGATGATAGGCATCAACCAGGTAAACCAATATTATCACCCTACTTTTAGGTCATTGACCTAGATCTTACAGGTGTTTCTAAAAAGGCATTCCAAGCTCTTCTTTGACCAGCTGAGCGGTCAACTGAGACATGTCATTAGCGTCTGCCTTTGACCACATGTAAAATAATGGTGCTACTACTATGCATTTTTTAAGGAAAAACCATTATGACTCTTAATTGATTGGATCTTCCTTGTGAATTCCAAGCTTTTCTATTTCTCATTTAAAAAAAATTTCAAGGTGTTTTTATTCCCCTAGAGAGAGCGAGAGAGTAAAGGTAAACAGTGATTTAAAAACAAAACAAAGCCATGACTTCCTCTCATAATTCACCTTGGATGGTGAAGTCCCTCAGCATTCCACTGGGAAGAGGTTATGTGAATTGAATGAAATCCTTGTCCTTCAGCATCTCACCCTCCAGAGAGAAACTTAGCAGCTGAGTGACTTCTCAACCCCTTTTCTGATTATCAGATAGAAATATGAGTCATTTCCATACCTTGGCTATCCTGGGCTGATTTTCAAGGATATTTGCTTTTGAGATGAGATGAAAATTCATCTGGTAGCAGATTTGTTGGGTTGCTTTGAAAGATTATGACTTCCTTAAGGATATAGATTCTGCCTCGTACATTTTTTTAAAAAAACCTTGCTCATTCAATGATGATTCTTCCTATATTCACATAGCTATGCTACTGTCACCACAGTCTCATTTCAGAACATTTTCATCATTCTAAAGAGAAATTTCATGCCCATCTGAGGTTACCTATGCTTAATATAACACCTAGTTCTGTGCTGACAGTAATTATTTTTAGTGCCACTTTCAGGGATGGTTTTAAAACTGACAGCACTAACGGCCTGAAACTAGCCAGAACATAGACGGGGACTTGAACCCACAGTTTTAAATCAGAATCACTCACCTGATGTCTGGACTCACTGAGGTTCAGGTTCTTCATTCCTCCACACAGAAGGAGTTCAGCTAGAGACATAGTGATAGGCAAGAAATAGATTTATTAAGATAGGAAGCTTGTGATAGATAAAAGCTGGCAGGCAAGGAGGCTCTGCCCCAGGATCCTGTGGGCTACAGTTTTATTATCCAAGGGAAGTAGGGGTCGGAAGCTCCTCCTTAGTATCCATATCCAGTAAGATGTGTATTCAAATCAGCAGAAGGGTGGTCCTCAACTCCTACCCTTGGTCTGAATCTGAATGTAGGCCTCATCCCATGCCCCACCCAAAGTCTCCTGCCTTCACTAGTCAAGCAAGCCTGCCTCATTCTGATGGCCTTCTTCAGCAGTTACTTTTTTATTTTTTGGATTTTTGGCTTTTAGAGCCACACCCATGGCATGTGGAGTTCCCAGGCTAAGGGTCAAATTGGAGCTACAGCTACTGGCCTACACCAGAGCCACAGCAACTTGAGATCCAAGCTGAGTCTGGGACCAGCTCACGGCAACGCCGGATCCTTAACCCACTGAGCAAGGCCAGGGATCGAACCCGCGTCCTCATGGATGCTAGTCGGGTTCGTTAACCGCTGAGCCATGACGGGAACTCCCTGAGCAGTTATTAACTTACAGTGATCTCCCAGCATCCCCTAGATTTCCCTATCTATGATCCTTTATTGGGACTTCTACAACTACCCATGCCTACTCCATCCCTATCAGTTTTGCTGGTGTTGGTATTAAACAATTTGTGAGTTTTAAAGAAATTCATATGCACACTTGTTATCCCTGGTCCAATTCAGTCTAAAGGCAGCAAATTAATGTGTACCCTCCCAACTGCCAGCCCCTTGTTTATTGGAAAATAGAAGGGAAATGGCATTTCTTGGAGGGAAGTCAGCCTCCTTTAGAACTTTCTCTTAAAAAAAGTATAAGTAGTAATTTTTTCCAAGCATGGATTTTATTTTTTAGAGCAGTTTTAGGTTTACGTGAAAATGAAGACGGTACAGAGAGTTCCCATTTACCCCCTGCCCTCGCCACACTCACAGCCTCCCCCACCATCAACATTGGTTACACGCGATGAACCTACATGGACACATCTTATCATCCAAAGTTTATGCTTTACATTAGGGTTCACTCTTAGTGGTGTGTGTTTCATGGGTTTAGACAAATGTAGAATAACATGTATCCTTCATTACAGTGTCACACACAATACTTTCATTGCTTTAAAAATCCTGCGTCCCCCCCTTTGTCCCTCCCTCCCCTCTTAACCCCTGGCAACACTGATTTCTTTTTTTTAAGCTTTACTGAGGTATGATTAACAAAACTGTAAGATATTTAAAGTGTATATTGTGTTGTTGATACCTGTATATATCATGAAGACTCCCACCACACAGAAGGAGTTCAGCTAGAGACACAGTGATAGGCAAGAAATATGTGAGAAGAATGTGTTAATTAACACATTCTTCTCACATATTTATCCTTCAGAATTTGAGTGGCAGCCTAACTGTCCCTTGGACATTAGGGACAAGCAAACCTATACTTTCAGTGGGAAAAAGAGAAAGTAGGATCATTTTTTAACATTTACTTTTAAAATTTTTATGTATGACTTCTCATCTCCATCCTGTTGCTGTGCAGGTTGAGATGCTTAATATTCCAATTCAGAAAGAAGTGTGAACTCCTTTACCATTTGCCTTTTTTTTAGATACCTGATAGAATATATCTCTTTCTCATTTCCAAAGAGATTTGTCTGATTTACCAATTAAAGCGTAGAGTCTTAGAAACTGCCACTTAACTCAATTTATCTATTGATTTTCATTTCAAGACAGAATCCAAAGTTTAGCATATGAAAATTTTTTTTTTTTTACCTTAAGACATACTGGAATGCAACCCATATTCTTCCATGTGGTTTCTTAATGGACTGGTCCTTGAACATACAGGAAATGGAAATGTATCATTTTTATTTCCTGACGGTTGCCATCTCTCTTGTGGTGCTACATGTCTGTGGCACGGTGGGACTGAAAAAGGAAGTTAATTTTGATTTTGGCAGATCATGTGTTACAGAATTTTAAAAAATGGTCTGGTTTGAAGATTGTTGGGCAAAGCTTTCTTCCTTTCCAGAAAGGGCAGCTAATAATAAAAGGCAAGGCTAACACTGCATTTCAGAACTACTTTTTAAACTTGGATTATTGCACATATACTGTGTTTCAATTCAAGTAAGATTCCTGCTAAGAATTCTCCAATGTATAGTGATTACTTTGCATAGGACTTTCGGCAGTCACATTGTGATGACATGAGAATATTTAAGATCAATTCATATAAGCCTTTTGCAAAAAGTAGTATAAAGATTCTGTGGCCTTTATCTCACCGAATAAATCAGGTGAATTATGTTTAACTCCACTCAGATTAGTATGGAATTGATTTAAAAAAGAATTTTTTTAAGGATTGAATTTAGCTTTATCACAGTGGAGAATTTTGCACTGATCTCAGAATTTTGAACCATGAAGAGTGGGGGTGGGATGGGATTTCAGAAGGAAAGTAGGCTTTAAATGTGGAGGTTGCCTGTGGGGTGTATCACATTGATTTGCATTGATATGTTTTGTTCTTTGTAAGAATAAGACAGCTCATTGCCCTGCTACTTTTACAGGCTGGGGCTAATAGTGTTTCTTTGATTATTTAGTCTCCCGTCAGCCACATTGATACTGGAATTTGTTCCCTCTCTGCTTAGGTATCTGCATACTTTCTTGGACAATTAAGTGGAAAAGATAGTGCTTCTTTCCCTTATGCCATCATTTTTACTGTCCCCAATCTGTGACTTTAGGAGCACCAATTTTTAAGGGTAAGTCTCTGGGAAGCAGAGAGCATTTCTTAAAATAGGTGAGGACTTCCTAAAGGCCTTGGTGAGTTTAGGGAAAAAAGGGGGTTGGGATGGGTTTGGGATGAAGAGATTCCAAAGAGCAGGACATTTTAAGATTAGAAATCTTTTACTTGTCCAGAATCAAGATTTATTTAGGAATTAAGAATAAGAAAACTGCTCAATTCTTTGGCTCAATTTAGTATAATGTATATATCGGTAACCTTAGATTCTTTTTGGAAAAAAAAAGTCATTAAAAAAATGTACTCTACTGTTATTTAAGAATATAACATCAGGATAAGCCCAAGTTGATTAATACAACAAACAGCTTTTTAAAAGCAGTGTTTATATTTCTTTTCTTTAAGGCATTTTGATAGGCTCTGGAGTTATGCTTCCTGAGTTTGAATCCTCCGATTTGCTAGTGCTGTAACAAGTGCAGATTTAAGGAAGCACTATCTCATGGGGTTGTTCTGTGCATTTAGAGACCATTGTAGGGGAAGCCTTCAGCATTAGTCCTTACACAGAATAAGTGGCACTTGATAAATCCGGTTGCCGTTATTTTTACTAGAAACATAAGCAGCATACACTGGGGATGGCGTACAAAGGTAGTAATAAAAATTTCAAAATGCAAATATACATGCTAGAGTCTAATCCACTCACTGACTTACCTAGGATTGCATAGCTCATTGGTTGAGGTGTCTACACAAGGCAGGTAAACGCGTGTATAGGAGAGAATGTTGCTTCACCTTCACATCCACCACCACAAAGCGGTCAAGGTGAAGTACATGATGATCTATTTATGAGGCCACCTGCAGTCTCTGAGTAAACATCAGTCTCTAACCCGTCTTTCTGGAACAAAGAGGACATGAGTGGGATCATTCATATTGAGGTTGAAAATGCCCAGTGCCTGGACAGACTTTGTATAGTGTGGGAGTGGAAAATCAGAGATACACTAAGGCCGACAGATCAGGAAATGACTGCTGTGGGGAAAAAAAAGTGTATTACAGTTCCTTAGAGGAAGGGGCACACCATGCCATGGGGGGGGGGGGCTGCCCAGGGAAACACCTGTGTGGCCAGGGGCCAGCGGGAGAGGAAAGTGTGAGTAGGAACCTGCATTGTGGTTTTTGCGGGAGGTACAGGCAAGGCAGGGGAGAAGGCATAGGATGGGCCAGTTTGGATAGTTTCCATGGACTCGGGGGCATAAAGACAGTCCCCACGTTGTCTGGAGCGTGGCCCTGGCATGATTAGGGTAGATGGACTGCAGCCTGGAGTGTGAGAGCTTGATAAAGCAGGTGGTTGGGGGTGTGGGCTCTGGATTCACTGGTTTGCAGTTGAGAAGCACAGTCACACTTAGGTTGTTGACTCTCTCTGGGGACTAGCTGGCTGATGCTGGGAGGGGCATTCCGCCAGGGTGGGCGAGGCCCTGGGGGTCAGAATTTCAGAATACAGAAAAGACTTGCTTAATGGTATAGCTTCCTTTTCAGCCTAAGCTCCACATACCTTGAATGCTTTTGCCGCATCCTAGGAAGAGCAGGTTCCATAGCCTGAGAGGAGGCTGGGCTGAGCCTCCCCATACCGACCTTTCCTTCAGCTCCAGGCCTCTGTCTTCATCATCCTAGCTGGCAGCTCCCTTGGATGTTCTGTAGGCTCCACAGGTGTGCGTTCTGTCTTCCTCCCCCAGGGCTCTCCACGGTCTGTGCCTCTTGTCTCTGGGGGTGACATAGCCTGGCACCATCTCCTAGGCTGGGAGTCTGTCCATTCAACACCTCCTTTTCTTCCCTCCCATAAGCAGCATTCCACTAAGAACTGGTACCCCATCTTAGCAGTGTGTCTCGAATGAGGGAATTCAACTACCGAACTTTCTCTTCAGCCTGTGCTTTCATCCAGGTCCTCCTGTCTCTGCCCTAAGACTGAGTCTCAACTGGCATCTTCCTCCCTAGTCTTTTTGGCTTTCTATCCAATGCCATCTTTCAACATCAGACCCCATCACTTCTCTTCCTACTTTAAAAGCCCTGAATGACTTCCTGCTGATTAGGGGCTCAAGTTCAAAATCCTAGGCACGACACACAAGGCTTCCCCATCGGACCCCACCACCCTTCTGATGTGTGACACCACCTTACTGTGGGAGGGTTAGCCAGGCTTAAGCTCTGGCTGGCTCTCAGTTCACCACTAGCTGCTTCATATGTCGTTTTTGAGAAGCCATCCTCAGCCCTTCTAACTGTAATCAGCCATTCTTTCCTTCACATCTCCTTTTTATACATCTCCTTATGAAGAGATGGTAGTGATCACTACTCCTTATGGTAATAATCTCATAGTACCTGGGCTGTTTTTCTGCCTGTGACTTTTTCATCACATCTTTTTTTTTTTTTTTTTGCCTTTTCTAGGGCCAATTCCTGCGGCATATGGAGGTTCCTAGGCTAGGGGTCTAATCGGAGCTGTAGCCACTGGCCTACGCCAGAGCCACAGCAATGTGGGATCCGAGCCGCATCTGTGACCCACACCACAGCTCACAGCAACGCTGGATCCTTAACTCACTGAGCAAGGCCAGGGATCGAACCCATAACCTCATGGTTCCTAGTCGGATTCATTAACCACTGAGCCACGACAGGAACTCCTTCATCACATCTTATTCCTCATTCATTCAGCAGATCTTTGTTGAGTATTTGCCCTCTACTAGGCATTAGGCCAAGCATTGTGGGTACAGAAATAACTGAGACCCTCAAGAATCCAGTAGAAATGGGAATCAAAGGCACAACCAGACAAACTTGTGTCTGATTCCAATTGAAACATGACACCTCCAGCAACAAGTGTATCGAAGTCCTGTAGGCACAGAGACGAAAGCACTCTGCCAGAAGAATCGGGAAAAGTTCCAGGAAATAGCATTTGAGGTGGATCTTGATGAGGGCAAGTTTGAAATGGAGGCATAGTCAGAGGCGGGGAGGCTTGTGATCAATGCTTTTTTCCCTTACGTGCCTAAACAGGAAAAAATGACATCCATGTGCAGAATGCTCAAACCAGTTTTCCTTTTTTCCCTTTGAACACTGGGGTATTCCCTCTAGCTGTCCTTGATTACATATGCTTGTGTTTCTCAGTCTTACGAGTGGCTCAGGGGAGCAGACAGCCAGACACAACTGTCTGCCTTTCCCCAGGTTTGCTAGAGTCAGTAAGAAAAGCATATGCATAGCACCTCTCCCACTCAGAGCCAGAACTCGCTCCACCAGCATTAACCACTTGGCTGGCATGCGTGTTTTCACGCTGCCATCCTCCTTATGGTTAGATTAATTATGTTATTACTTGAATTTGAGGCAGTTTTCAAAACTTTCTCTACTGGGAAGTTTAATATATTAATAGGCCTTCAAAATGTCCACATGGCCAAGTGCCAGAGAAATGTGAAACTATCCCCAGGGCCCCAAATAGTCCAGTCTTCCTTTCAGTCGTCAAGCATACTTTGGCGTCAAATAACCCTCTTTAAAGGGCCCGGCCCTGCCGCTCACTGGTGTGTGTGCCCTTGGGGAAGTTATTTAACCACTTGGACCTTAGCTCCTTTCTTGGTGAATGCAGAATAAGGGAAAGCTTACCTGATGGAGTGTTAAGAGTTAAGGACTAATCAAATAACACAGTATGGGGAATGGTGTGATTCCTGGCATGTAGTGAGCATTTAGTAAATGGAAGGTGTCTATTTTTGGTGATGTTGTTATTGATATTATGCTCAGCCAGTTCTTGTGTGGGCTGGAGAAATGTCTTAGGTAGATACTAAATTATCAGTTTCCATAAAATCAGGCAGCTTCAAGAGAGAGGCAGGGTGGAGGGTGGGGAATGCGGGTGGTAAGCCCTGTACCTCTTTGTATGTTTTATTAAGTGTTGCCACAACACTTTAACTATGTTGCAAGTCATTATAGGATAGCTAAAATATGGGGGGGGGGACGCTTGATGTGTTCTTGTCTGACCATTTGGTCTGAATGGAATGCCACTTTAATTACCTGAAGATACGTGGTTTCTTCATTTTATATTCATCTAACTCCAGCTTTTAGTTTGACAGCCTTTAATTCAAGTCAAATCATGCTTTTTAGTCTAGATAGACACCCACTCTCACTTCTTAGTACATAGGCCTACTTGCAGAGGGTAATTTTGTGTGTGTCTGTGCGTGTTTCTTGAAAGGAAGCAGTGCTGTGTTTAGAGTTCAAGGTTCTTGATCAGAAATCTAGTTAGGCTGTGAAACTACAGTGGAATAGGTAGAAAGAGCTAATTTGTCTAGTTCTCTCTTTATGTCTGAACTTGGTGTCATAAACAGAAATGTTTGACTAGGTTTCTAGTAAAAAGCCTCTTTCCTTTGTAGAAACATTAATTGCCTGACATTTGCAATTTTACACAGAGCTCTAGAAATAGATATGGATATCTGTGCCAAAAAGATTTATATTGTGATTTGTTCTTATAACTGAGAGTATCATTTCCTATTTCCTTTCGTCATTTCTGTGCTTTCTTCTCATCTACCCACATAGGAAGAACGTTGGTGAAAAGCACAGAAACCAGTGACTTTTATATGGCTGTGGAACTTCCATGGAGAAAAGAGCATCAGAATGTACCTGGACCATCTTTTGTACCCGGCAAACCCTTCACGCTCCCAGGCATATTCTGTGACTTCAAGTGCATACGTGTTTGGGGTGCTTTCAGGGGAGGAAGCACACCTAGCCTGTAGACAACATGGGGAGGGGCAGGGGTGGGTAAGGATGGGAGAGAATATGGAGCAAATGTTTTACAACCTGAACCTCAGAACTGTGATCCTCCAGGGAGAGCGCTACTTGAAGAAAAGAAAAAAAAAAAAAAAAAGTCGAATGGCTTCTCAGGGATTTTGTTTTCCATGCACATATAAGCCATAGTTCCAGTACAGGTGGCAGTATTTAGAGCACTCAGATTTCAGTTCTGTTAAATGTGAAAGAGCGATCAACTGACCATTCATTGCTGTTCCGTAACTAGTGTAAAATATGTATATGTTTATCTTTATTTTTATAATATGCAAATACATTTAAATTTATACAGGTTGAAGCTTCTAGCGTTAGTTAACACTGGGTGCAATATTCTGATGAGAACTGTGCCAAGATGGGGCTGATTTCTTATTTTAGCATAGGACCTTTTTGTTTTTATTCTTTATCCTTTAATCCTTTGCAGATTAAAAAGAAAAAGATCTCTCTCTCTCTCTCTGCCCATGGATGAAGTGTTGGTTCATAGAGGTTGGCAGTAATCAGCAAGAACTTTAAATATATGTTTCAGGCAATGTCCCCTCCCCTCCTTTTACATAAAGATCCCTGCCTATAAACCACTGGACAAGGTAACAGGATTATTCCTTTTCTTTGCCCACTAGTGCCAGGCAGTCTTCCTTGCTCTAGGCTTTGTGATAACTGCGAATTGTCACTGGGTGATGGTGTGATGGAGGCCTGGTGTTAGGACTCTTCAGGGGAGGGGGATTAAGGAATCCACAAATCCATGGAAAACCAGAGTCTTGCAATAGCTCAAGATAATCAGGAGTCAGTTCTGAAGCATATATATATAAAGAGCTCTGCTAATAAGTTTTTTTTTTTTCTTTTTAGAACAGAGTCTGTGAAATTTAGCAGAGCACTCTGAAAGCCCTCCACATCTGGTCAGACCTTAAGATAGGGCATTGCCTAATTGGAGAGCATGAGCCCACTTTGGCTATTTATAATTACAGAGCCTCTGATTGGATGGTCTACTGCCAAGAACTAGTAAAATCCTAGTTTTAAAATCTCCATAAAATGCAACTTAAAAAGCCAACCAATGAAATTGCTCTCTCTTCTTCTCCTCATCGGGGCCAAACAGCATCTGCAGCGATAGTAACACATTCCTTAAGGAATGTGCATGACTCTGTTTACATCTGCCGCCTATCCATGTTGATTGAAAATGTGTAAAACTATTTCTCACCCATGTAAGGCAAGAAAAAAATGAGTCCACTGGTATTATTCTTTTATAAAGTATTGACTCTTGGAATGCCACAGTATATGAAGTCTCCATGTATTTTTACTTTTTTTTTTTGGCCGTGCCTGTGGCATGTAGAAGTTCCTAGGCCGGGGATTGACCCATGCCACAGTAGTGACCTGAGCTGCTGCAGTGACAACACTGAATCCTTAACCCACTGCGCCACAAGGGAACTCCCAACGTCGCCACATATTTTTAAAAGAAAAAAAAAAAACAAAAAAAACAAACAAGCAAGTGGCTGCATTGCAAAAAAAAAAAAAAATCACAAATTGAATTTTTGTAGATTATTTTGTGCCCCAGGAGTTAACTTCATTAACGCCAGTACCTCCAGTTAAACAAGCATGACATCTTATAAAATCAAATGGGATCAGACTATTTCCACATTTTTATACTTGAATATGACACCTCAGATTTGCAATTTCATTTTCTTTTAGAACAGTCACAAGATTAATCTGGTTAATCCTTTTGTCACAGTTCTCCTGTGCGTGTGCATGTGCGAGTGTATGTGTGTGTGTGTGAGTGTAAACTGAATGGCGACATTTAATTGCTTTATGGATCACTGAATTGTTGGGCATAAAAGTTTTTTCAATTGGCACGAGACAGTTCCTAAACTGTCAAATTAAGTGACTTTGACTAGTCTTTTGAAAAGACTCTTAAGTGTGGACTTCAGGCTAACTCCCCAGGGGACCATATTAAATGGGAAAAAAAAAAAATGCTCCTTTGGGTGACATACCCTGCAAAGTGTTTGCTCTTAATATGAACATAGATGCCCACATTCTTAATATCTGCTATTTTTGGACAAGTGATGTTTTGTGCTGTCATCTGAACCCTAGAGAAGCAGTGTAAGAAGAAATCTTGGTGTCACATGTATTTTAGCAAAAAGGTCATCATGATAGAGGGTCATGTGACCAAAAGCAGCTCCGGAAAAGCATAAGAACTTGCTTCAGGATTGGGGGAGGGTCAGAGATACAGAAAACACTCTGCTCTATAGGAATTTTCTTCATCTCTGCAGGAAAGTCCATTTTCTCTTTCAACACCTGGGAAGACTCAGCCAGGGAGGCTGACAGGCAATTCACGAAGCACAAGCGGAATCTTTCCAACAAAGTTTTGTCCCTTGCCTTGCAAACAAACGCCCTCCAAATTTGTTGTGGTTTCTATTCCTGCATCTTGTGGTATCAAAACCACTTCCTGGAATTGTAAAAGCGCTGCCAGAATAAATGTTTTTCCCCCTTCTAAGGGAAAAAAAAAAAAAAAAAAAAGAGTGCTCATATATGACACTTGTGCATTGGACTCTTCTGAATGAATAAAATGGAAAGGGTTTGGTGTAATTCCTGATGGGGTGTGTGTTCTTTTTCATTGTGAATTGTAATTGTGGTTTCCTATTTAATTGTCGTAACTAGGCAGAATTTAAAAAAAAAAATCAAAAAGTTTAATAAAAATATAAAGAAATGGTTAAGCAGTTATATTTCCAGAGTTTAGTTATTTCTGGTTTTGGTGGGTTTTTAAGTTTCAATTTTACCAGTTAGGGGATCCCTGTATTTTTCATTCTTAAGTCACTTTTGAGCCAGGGGAGGTGGATGGTGGCAGCTCTGGTTGGGGATTGAGTCCCCAGGAGGAAATGAAAGAATCTCTATTTCAAACTCTGCCTGTGTTTTCAGGCTGAAGAGTCAACTCGACTATCATCTGTCTCTTAAATCAGAACCTTTTTTTCAGATAGCTGCTTTATTCCTAAATCAAAGCTTACACATTTGCAATAGGTTTGCAAATTCCCTTTCTCTGGTCTTTCACGGCCCCAGGAGTCTGCATTTGCAGGCTGAAGGAGTTGACCCTCAATATTGGATCAGAGACTTCTGTTCCCCCTGTGCTTTTTCCAAAGGACACTTGAGAAGACAAGGAAAGGAAAAGCAACAGCTTCTGGGGAAGGACCTGCACAGACAAGCCCTCTCCTGGGGTGCTGGGCATTGGGGCCACAGGTAAGAGAGAGCCCTCTCCATGGGGAGGGCCTCTCTGTGAGACCCCTGAGAAGGTAGGTGAAGTCCTTGGGTGCCCTGACTCTTCCCCCTGCCAGTGGAAAAGCTGAAACTACATGCTGATCTGAATTTTCAAGAGTAAGGAAACAAGAGTTGTGCCCCCAGGTTGGGCTGGCTCTGATGGCCATATCCAGGTGAAGCAGTGTCCTCAGGCTCAATGCCACCACTGACCCCCGCCTTGGAGAGAACACAAGGAGCATAAACAGTCAAATTTGGGCTTCGTTTTTCTTTACCAGGAAACCTGGAGTTACTATTTTTTGCTTTTTTAGGGCCATGCCCACAATGTATGCAAGTTCCCAGGCTAGGGGTCAAATCAGAACTGTAGCCACCAGCCTACGCCACAGCCACAGCCACGTGGGATCTGAGCCACGTCTGCAACCTACACCACAGCTCACAGCAACACCGGATCCCCAACCCACTGAGCGAGGCCAGGGATCGAACTTGCATCCTCATGAATATTAGTCAGATTTGTTTCTGCTGTGCCAAAATGGGAACGCCTAAATTTGGAGTTCTTTAACTTTGTTAAGCAGATCGCAGACAAGCAGATGTCCCTGGTGACTGTTAGAAATGCATTATTCATCACACACATAGACCCTTCCCTCCCAAGGCTATCTCACCAATTTAAGGGTAAGCTTTTGAAGTAGATTCCTGGTTTGTTTTGAATACACAGTGTCCCACAAGTGGTGAGTTTAAAAGCCCACCATTTCCCTTGCCCGTGACTGTCACCCAGTAGTCTTGGGCAAGTTCACCTGGCAGAACTTGCACTGCTACACTGAGTGCGGTGGGATGGGGAAAAGGGGTGTGGAGTTGCTGGAAGGGGGTTTAGGAAGCGTGTGACCCTTCGACATTATGAGGTTCGACAGCCTGAGAAAATTCACCTGGTAACAGAAACTCTATTTGAATATTTTAAATCAAGAAACATTTTCAGCTTTATACACAAGAAATAATTTAGAATGAAGTGAATATTATTCTCAACACAGAGATGAACTCAGTATTCCCCCACCTGCTCCAGGAAACATTCGTGTCTCCTTAGGCATTCCTCTATAAAAGAGGCCTGAGAATGAGTAAGTTTGAGAAAGCTGCACTAAGTAAAACGAATTTTCACTGAAGGACTTGGAACTGTTTAGATGCTGATATAAATTGTGCATGGCCAAAAGGAGAACAGAAAACATTTCCACAGGTGCTGGAGTGTGGAAGGAAGGTTTTCCCCAGAGTCCACTGCGGACATCATCCGAGGCGAGTGCTTCCAAAGCACAGGACGTCAAGTGCCAATGTGACCTGGCCCTTGCCGTTGAGGCAGATGGAGCCTCAACCAGTAGAGAATCAATTCTTAGGTTCTTAGGAGGCAGGATTGGCAGCTAAGAGCACTCCCTCAACACTGCCTCTGTTTGAATCCTGGCTCTGCTGTCTAGTTGCCTTGTGCCTCAGTTTCCTCCTGTGTGAGATGGAGAAAACCATCTGCCTCACACAGTGTGATGAGTATTAAATGAGATTCTATGTGTAAAGGACTTAGGATATAGTGCCCTAGTTCTGGTCATCAAATACAGCTAAGTTATTCTATTAATGTGCATAGTTATCTTTTTTTTAGAGGAAGCTGGTCTCAAGTTCTGAGTCCTTGACAATATCTAACTAAAATCTTTAACAATTCATCAAATTTACTAATTGGTTTTCGTACTACTGATAAAACATTTGCTTAATTTTTAATTTTTTTTTAACCACACCTCGTGACAGTTCCCGGGCCAGGCATTGAACCCATGCCACAACAGTGACCATGCTGGATCTTTAACCACTGAGCCACTAGGAAACTCCTAAAACATGTGCTTTAAAAATGAATGCAGGAGTTCCCATCACGGCACAGCGGAAACGAATCCAACTAGGAACCATGAGGTTGTGGGTTCGATCCCTGGCCTCACTCAGTGGGTTAAGGATCTGGCGTTGCCGTGAGCTGTGGTGTAGCCAAATCCAACGGCTTGGATTTGGCATTGCTGTGGCTGTGGTGTAGGCCAGTAGCCAAAGCTCCGATTAGACCCCTAGCCTGGGAAGAAGCTCCATAAGCCACGGGTGCAGCCCTAAAAAGCAAAGTAAAAACAAAACAACAACAAAAAAATGAGTGCATTTAGAAAGAAATACTTCCAATGTATTAAAAATCTGTTAAGTGAATAAGTGCAGGTGGTATATAGATACGGAAAGAATAGTGACTAAATGGCAAAAATAATGAAGATAATAGGTGAGCATCTGCATTATATAATGGAGGGGACCAGTCTAATGCCACCTACAAGGAGACCAGGCAATTTCCCTGTAAGTCTGAAAGCCTCCCCCACAACTCCCTGCCACAAAAGCTTTAGGAACCATTTCCCCCAGTTATATCCCCCAGTTATAAAATTTCTAATTTCCAATATGGCTAGAAAACTGTATTAAAAGATTACAGAAGAATGATTATTAGAAAATGACTATTTCTTAAATTTGAAATTTAAACTAAGTTCTACATGCTTACATATTCCAGTGTGGCTGAACTTTTCCTATAAATCCAACCAAATCCAACTGAAATCTGAATGGGAAAATTCGATTTGTGAAAATGTTAATGCGGTTTAGGAAGAAGCCCTTTTAGGTATAACACTTTTTCTGTGAATATTTTACTGAAGCCAGACTGAAAAAGTGAATTCATGTGTGTCACTCATCAGAAATCAAAGCAAAGTCTCGATAACCGATTTGGTACATGTCAAACAGAACAAATTGATTGGATTCATTTTACAGTCACTCAGGCCTTGAGAAATCACGGCATGAAATTAAGTTGGGTACAGGCCACGTGCCCAGTGAGTGTCCGGGGGTAGATGTCATGCCTGGCAACCCAACGTTACAGTCAGTCTTTTCTCCTGCTCTAAAAAGCATGTTGAGATGGCAGATGAACTTAGTGGAAATTCTCCCAGCAAAGCAAAGTGGGAGAAACTGTTTTGTTTTTAAAAAGAACCACAGAGAATTATTTAAAATCACTGGAGGAGTTCCTGTCGTGGCACAGTGGAAATGAATCTGACTAGTATCCATGAGAACGCAGGTTTGATACCTGGCCTCGTGCAATGGGTTATGGATCCGGCATTGCTGTGAGCTGTAGTGTAGGTTACAGGCATGGCTCGGATCCTCTGTTGCTGTGACTGTGGTGTAGGCTGGCAGCTACAGCTCCAATTTGACCCCTAGCTTGGGAACCTCCATATGCTGCAGGTGTGACCCTAAATAAATAAATAAATTGTAAAATCTCTGGAAATTGTGCTGAGAACATACAGCAAATGCAGAAATAGTCATTTAAGAAAAATCTATTGTATGTAAGCTCAGCCAGTGTCTGTAACCTTTGAGCCACGACATCCTTCACTGCTCCTCCTCCGTGTTCCAGAAGTGCTTCCCTGGGCCCTCTGTTCAGCACAGATGCGGCCAAGAAGATGGAGATTCTCTCCCCTCCATTCCCTGTCTGGAGCTACGGTTTCTCCTTGGGAGACACAGGCTGCTGGTGTCTCTCATCCTCCCCAGCACTTTATTGCAGGAACTCTCTTCCAGGCAAGAGTGGCTGAGAGACGAGGGCAGGACAGACCAAGAGTTCTGGGGGCTCTGCTGTTCCCACCCCAGATCTCAGGTCAGGTGGGGACTCCACCCCAGGAGAGGCAAGCCAGGAAGACAAGGGGCGACCTCCAGGAAGCCCAGCAGACAAGCCAGGAAGACCTCCCTCAGCACCCACTTGCAGAGCAGGGGTGTCACTCTCAAAAAAAGAGAGTCCCCACCCTCAGTTCCAGTGCAAGGGTACAGGGTTTGCCCAGGGGAAAGGTGGCCCATAAAGATGAAGACCTCCACAGCTTCAGCTGAGGAGCCTGACTTTCTCTGGGACAGAGCCCGGAGAACTGCATGCCAAAGGGTGCTGTCAGAAGCAATGGAGATTTGGTGGAGAGCAGTGAAGGGGGCCAGTAGCCCCATGATGCAAGTAAAACAGCAGAGCACCCAGGAGTTTAACAGAACCCGGAAAAAGCCAGGGAGTGTCCTCCTTGGATCACAGGCAATTCTGGAGGTACTTAGGCTGCACCACTCAGGAGTAATCAGAACAGGACGTGGGGCAGACCTCAAAGCATCCCCAAGCCACATATAAGCCCATCCTCATGGGGCAGAAGCTTAACAGGCGCAAGGAGCTCAAACATAACCTCTGAGCAAAAACTGAACAGCAAGCTTCTCCAACCCAGTAACTGCTCCTAGGAAGCCAGGTTTGTAACTAAAGTCACACATATCTGGGAGCCTGGAAGACTGCAGGTCCATGACAGAGACCTCTCTGGAGTGATCAGAGAGGGAACTCAAGCTGCTAGTCCTTGGCTGAATGTGGAGCCTGAAGTGTGACAGCCACCTACAAGTTAGACACACATCCAACAGTAAAGGGTAAAAAATCTAACTGGAGTTCCCATCGTGGCTCAATGGAAACGAATCTGACTAGCATCCATGAGGATGCAGATTTGATCCCTGGCCTCGCTTAGTGGGTTAAGGATCCAGCAATGCTGTGAGCTGTGGTGTAGGTCGCAGATGTGGCTCGGATCTGGTGTTGCTGTGGCTCTGGCGTAGGCAGGTAGCTGCAGCTCCGATTCACCCCTAGCTTGGGAACCTCCATATGCTGTGGGTGCGGCCCTAAAAAAAAAAAAAGACAAAAAGACCAAAAGAAAAAAATCTAACTGATGAAGGGGATGAAGCACAACTTTTGACAGTCAGTGACTTAGGCAGAGCCGGAGTAATCCCTTGGAAGCCAGGCCAAAAGGTAAGAATAAGGGGAAGATCTAAGCACGGACATGAAAGAGCCCCCAGTAAAGGAAATTCTGTTAAGTAATGATAAAGACTGCACAAAGGCATACATCTCCTTTCTTCTCTTTACTAGTTTAAAACAACTGTACAAAACAATATATACATAATATGTATTGCTGGCTCTATAAGGTAAAAATAGCACAAAGGAGGTGGGTGGAACGAAGCTGCACTGGAATAAGGAATGACACCAGATGGAAACTGAAATCCAAAGGAAGAAATGAAGTGAGACAAAAGGATAAGTCGGAAAGCTTTTATAACAAAAGTTATAGTGTATACTCTTTCTTTTAGCAGCTTCTTTAAAAGGCAGGTTATACAAAGTGATAACTATAACCATGTATATATTGTAACATGTGGATGTAATATGTATAAGAATAGCACAGAAAAGTTTCATGGCAAGGGAGGTTGGAGCAAACGTTCTGTATTTCACTGAAACTAAGCCAGTATAAATCTGAAGTAGATTCTGGTAAGTTAACATCTTTATTGTAAGATTTAGAGCACTCTTTTAAAAAGGAGTGCATATCAAAAATATATTTAAGAAACCTTATTCCTAAGAATTCCTTTATTAGGAATTAAAATGTTATATGAGAAAATAGCCACTTAATGCAAAAGCGGGCAGCAAGGGAGGAATAGAGAAGCAAAAATGGGATGAAATATAATAGAGAAAATCAGTATGGCAGACACACATCTAACGACATCATTAATACTAAATCTGAATGGACCAAACTCAACCACAACACAGATGTCTGACTGGATTGAAAATTATGCTTTGAGGAGTTCCCGTCTCTCGTGACTCAGTGGAAACAAATCCAACTAGTATCCATGAGGATGTGGGTTCAATTCCTGGCTCCCCTCAGTGGGTTAAGGATCTGGCACTGCCATGAGCTATGGTGTAGGTTTCAGATGCATCTTGGATCCCAAATTGCTGTGGCTGTGGCGTAGGCTGTTGGCTGCAGCTCTGATTCAACCCCTAGCCTGGGAACTTCCATTTGCAATGGGTGAGGCCCTAAAAGCAAAATTTAAAAAAAGAAATGCTTTCTACAAGAGGCAGATTTTAATTTAAAGATACAAATAGATGGAAAGTAACAGGATGGAAAAACGATATGCCAGGCAAACAAACAATAATCATAATAAAATGGGAGTGGCTATACTAATATCAGACAAAATGGACATTAAAATAAAATGTTACTTGAAACAAAGAGGCACCTTTCATTATGAAAAAGGATCAATTCATGAAGCAGGAAAGGAAATTTGAGACATGCACAAAATATAAAGATTAAATAACACAGTGCTAAATAACCAATGGCCAAAGAAGAAAACAAAGGAAATTGGAAAATGCTTTATGACAAATGAAAATGAAAACAACATATGGAAAGTTATGAGATGTGGCTCAGGCAGTATACGCAGTTATAAATGCCCATATTAAAAAAGAAATAAATCAATAACCTAAACTTCACTTCCACAAGATAGAAAAAGAAAAGCAAACTAAACCCAAAACAAGCAGAAGGAAGGAAATAATAGCAGAAATAGATGAAATAGAGAAGAAGATAAAATCAACAAAACCAAAAGCTGGTCCTTTGGAAAGTTTAACAAAATTGACAAACCTTTAGCAAGACTGATCAAGGAAAGTTCAAATTTGAGAAAAGACTCAAATTACTAAAATCTTAATAAAAGAGGGAACATCATTACTGACCTCACAGAAATAAAAAGCGTTGAAAGGGAACACCATGAACAATTCTTTGCCTACAACTTAAAACAAAATGGGCAAATTCCTATAGACACAAATTACCAAAGATAACTCAAGAAGGAATAGGAAATCTGACTAGATCTACATTAAGAAAAGGGATTGACTCGGTAATTTCAAAAATTCCCACAAAGACAAGGACCCGATGGCCTCACTAAACATTATACCAAATCTTAAAATAACTAATACTAAAAACCCTTCCCAAATCCTTCCAAAAAATAGAAGAGCATTCTTATGCTGCAAACAATATCATCAACAAAGTGAAAAGACAACCCAGAATAGGAGAAAATATTTGCAAATAATACATCTGTTAATGGACTTCTATCCAGAATATATAAAGAACTCTTAAAACTCAATAGTAAAAGATAAACCCAATTTAAAAATGGAGAGGATTCGAATAGATATTTCTCCAAAGAACATGTGCAAGTAGTCAATAAGTAGATGAAAAGATCCTCAATATCACTGACTATGGGGGAAATACAACCCAAAATCTCAGGTACCACTTCACATCCATCACGATGGCCATGATAATAAATAAAAGATGACAAGGGTTGACAATGATGTGGAGAAATTGGAACTCACACATTGCTGGTGAAATGGTAAGGACACTTTGGCAACAAGTTTGGCAGTTCTTCAGAAGGCTAAACATAGAGTGACCTATGAGTTGAGTGGAGGAGTGGACCATTCATAATAAATGCACACGTCCATCCAAAAGCTTGTCAACAAATGTTTATGGGAGCACAATTCATAATAGCCAAAAGGTAGAAACAACCCAAATGTACATCTACTGAGGAATGAATAACTATAATGCAGTATATCCATACAATGGAAAATTATCTGGCAATAAAAAGAAACCAAGGACTGCTGCAAGCAATCATTTGGAGGAATCTTAATGGTATGTAAAAGATGCCAGTCACAAAAGACCCCATATCGTATGGTTCCATTTCTTCTTTGTTTGTTTTTTTCTTTATAGCTGCACTGGCAGTCTATGGAAGTTCCTGGGCCAGGGATTAAATCCAAACCCCAGTTGTGACCTATGCTGGATCATTTAACCTATTGCACTGGGCCAGGGATTGAACCCATACCTCTAAGGCAACGTGAGCCACTGCAGTCAGGTTCTTAACCCACTGAACCACAGCAAGGAGCCTCTATATGGCTCCATTTATATGAAATATCCAGAATAGGCAAATATGTAGAGGTTGCTTAGGGCTGGAGGGAGGAGGGATAGGAAATGACTGCTAGGGGGTACAGGGTTTCTTTTGGAGGAGTGTATTAGGGTCCTTTAGAGAAGAGAACCAGTAGCATTGTACTGGAATGTGGTTTATTATAAGAAAGTGGCTCATGTGATTATGGAGGCTGGCAAGTCCGAAATCCATAGAGCCAGTGTCCCAGTTTGAAGGCCATCCGGCTGGAGAATTCTTTCCTATTCTAGGGCCAGTCAGTCTTTTGTTCTACTCTGGCCCTCAACTGATTGCACGAGGCCCACCCACACAAAGGAGGGCAAGCTCTGTTATGAAAGTGGAGGGCATGGGCTTCCATGAGAACAAAGGCAGAGTGTGATGGAGCCAAACTGAGAATGGAGTGGTGAGTCTTTCAAATAAAGACATGAACTAGAATAAAATATTTGGGGGCACGGAGTTGTTAGGCAGCCAGCCAGTGGCAGAGTAGAGTCTGGGGACGTGAAAGGATATACAGCCAGCAGCCTATGCCCTGATAAAAGCCTTCCAGGATGTTTTGCCTACTGGATACAGTTCCAATTTCTTGTCAAATGGCATAAATCTAAGGTCACCCTATTCCCTCTACAGAGCTTCTGGAGACAATCAGTGCAACCACACACAATTCTAAGGGAAACACCTGGGCCCACGTTGCCTGGTGCCCCTCTGCCAGTCCAACATCACTAGTTGAAGTAGCTATGAGCATCTGTGTGCCAAAACTGTCCAGGCCAACCAGATTCCTGCTGGAAATGGGAAAGACTGCGTGCCATTGTGATCTGGAGAGCGGGGTCAGGCGGGTGGTCACAGCCACTTCCAGACCAAAGTTAAGATGGAGTACAGACCTGGCTGGAGCAGAGGAAGCTGGCTGAACACTGCAGAAAAGCATTCCAGAGCCACACCCCCTGTGACTGGGTCTGGAGACAATCAGGGACCCTGGTTCCAAATCAAATAAATTCTTGTTCCAGACCAAATATATTCTTAAAGTGACACACCTCCATGAGCCCCACCCATCCCTGGAGATAACTAGAATGGATCCCTGCATTTGTACCCACAGTACCTGGTGGCAGCAGGAACCCCTTCCTTGGAACTCCTTTACTCATTCATGGGCACTCACATGCCAGCTGCTGTGTGGGGCACTAGAGATTCAGCACTAGCTAAGGCAGCCCAGGCCTCTGCATGGAGCTGATTTATTCACACTGGATCACCCTCCTCCAGCCCCCTGCCCTGAGCTCCCATACCCCCAGCAACTCGGCTTTGACTCACATTGAAAAAGGTTCCTATCCATAGAAATCCCTTCACCTGCAAAATGCCGCCCCCTCCTTGCAGCCTCCCAGGATCTCTCAGGCAAAATTAATTCCCCTCTCTTAGTACTTCTGTGACCATCATGGCACTCCTGCCATCCTGTGTCCAAGTTCAAGTTATTTTCATACCTCTCTTACCTTCAAGAACTTGAACTCCTGGAGAGCAGGAACTGGGCCTGATTCCTATGGCTGAACCTTCCCCATGGGATCCCTCCAATGCATATTGGTTAAACCAAACTACATGCAACCTATGAGGAGCTGCGGAGAGAGAAAGTCAGGAGGACACACACCCTTTCCTTATTCTCAGCTTCCACATCCAAGTACGTGGTCAGAGTCCTCCACTGTCACCCTATCTCCTAGCATAAAATTAACATAGCGACGTGTCTATAGAGACTTAGGTGCAGCTGCCTTCCTCCAAGTCCAAATTATCCTGAGCTCAAAGACAAGCTAGTTGCTTTTCAGCCCTGGCACGTGGTCAGTACTGCCCAGCTAGGAAAAGGCATAATGAAATACTTTCAAATGCTCTGAACTGGCAAAACTGTGTTTATACAATTACATGCAAACAAGCTAATGGGATGGCATTGCTGAGGTTTAATGGTGCTGGGTCAGGAAATTACCATTTCCTGCTTAAATGTTTCACTGCAGACTGATACACATCTCATCAGAAAAGACTCTTGATTTGGAGCTATTCCTTCATGCATGGGGAGGGGGCTTGCAATAAATAAGAAGGTAGGGAAGTGAGTTCTTAAGTGAATTTTATTTCCTCCTGAGAGATGCATATGAAGGCAAGTGGATTTCTGTCAGCATCTGGGCTGCACCAGGAAATTCCACTAACTATGTGCAGGTGGCAGCAGCATAAATAATAAAGGATGCCTTCTCATGTGTCCAGGCTTCTCTCTGCCAAAGCCCACTAACCCGGCCAAATCCATGGGCATGGGCCAATGGATACAGCTAACACAGTATTAGAGCCCTGAGCTTGCAATCAGGAGGCCTGGTTAAAAACCTAGAGAGCTGAGAGTTCCCGTGGTGGCTCAGTGGTAACGAACCCAACTAGTATCCATGAGGATGTAGGTTCGATCCCTGGCCTCTCTCAGTGGGTTAAAGACCTGGCATTGCTGTGAGCTGTGTTGTCGGTCACAGACGTGGCTCAAATCTGGCATTGCTGTAGCTGCGGCATAGGCTTGCAGCTGCAGCTCCAATTCAACCCCCTAGCCTGGGAACTTGCATATGATGCACATGCAGCCCTAAAAAACAAACAAACAAACAAACAAAAACAAACCTAGAGTTCCCCTAACTAGCCACGGGATCTGGAGCGTGTCACTGGGCTTCTTTAGCCTTAAATGGCTCATCTGTACACTCAACTGTTGGTTAAGGTTCCTTCCCCAGTTTGAGTTGGATCTATGCCAATTCATTCCACTGTTGTCCCATGACTCGAAAATTACCGGAGCCAACCCATCCACATGTTAAGGTCATGGTTCTAACTACACTGATCCACACACATGCTCTGACCTGGTTCTCTGTGGAACTAACCCTGCATCTATCATGCAGCAGCCTAAGCTAATGGGGTTTGGCTGGGGCTGTGACAATGTGCCTTGTGCTCATACACACAACTGGGGCACAGCCTCTAGAACTACTGTCTCCTTAGCTACAGTGACTAAGAGGCAGTTAACGAACCAATTCATGACATCACTGGCCTTCCTGGATTTTATCATGGTGTTATTTGGAAACTCAAGTGAAAAGAACCAAATGTTCAAGTTCTTAAGTGGAGAGGCTGGATGAGTGATCCATTTTCTGTGCAAGGGTGATCCCATATAAAAATGAGGTGGCCATTCAACACAGAGGAAAACAGTAAATCTGGCTTCACTGGAAATGTTCACACCCTGGGGCCCCTCTAGAATGCTGTTCTTGGAACCCAAAGTTTTAAAACCTGGACAGACTAGACTATGTGAGGCATTTCTGAGGCCAAACTCCCCATACAGAATCCAAAACAGACTTGTATGTACAAGTCTTTAATATACAGATGTCAAAGAAGTTGCTAAGAAGGATCATATCAGTAAACACCTAATTTTTGACATTTTGTGTCATCGGCTCTGTGAAAATCCCCCCACAATGTGCTTTTCAAGTTTGCCTCTTTGCACTCACATGCTGAGGTCATGGCAGTAGAAGCTGTACCACTCTGGAGAGCAATTAGGAATAGCTATCAAAAGCCATCAATGTGAGGTCAACAGGCACTTGAAAAGATGCTCATCATCACTATTAGAGAAATGCAAATCAAAACTACAATGAGGTACCACCTCACACTGGTCAGAATGGCCATCATTAAAAGATTGCAAATGATACATGCTAAAGAGGGTGTGGAGAAAAGGGAACCCTCCTACATTGTTGGTGGGAATGTAAATTGGCAGCCACTATGGAGAACAGTACGGAGATTCCTCAAAAAACTAAACATTGAACTACCATATGATCCAGCAATTCCACTCCTGGGCATATACCCAGACAAAACTCAATTCAAAAAGACAGACGCATATGTTCATAGCAGCACTAGTCACAATAGCGAAAACATGGAAACAACCTAAATGTCTATTGACAGATAAATGGATAAGGAAGACGTAGAGTATATATACAGTGAAATATATATATATATATATTCAGCCATAAAAAAGAATGGAATAATGCCATGTGCAGCAACATGGATGGACCTAGAGATTATTATAGTAAGCAAAGTAGGTTAGAAAGAGGACAAATACTATATGATATCACTTATATCTAGAATATAAAATAAGACAAATAAATTTATCTATGAAAGAGAAATAGACTCGCAGACATAGAGAATAGATTTGTGGTTGCGAAGGGGTAGGTGGGGTGAGGGACGGAAGGATTGGGAATTTAGAATTAGCAGAAGCAAACTAGTATATATAAAATGGATGAACAACGAGGTTCTACTGTGTAGCACAGGGAACCATATCCGATATCCTGTGATAAATCATAATGGGAAATAAATAATATATATGTGTAACTAACACTTTGCTATATGGCAGAAATTAATGCAACATTGTAAGTCAAGTATACTTCAATAAAATGTTTTTAAAATCAATGTGTCCAAATTCTATCCAATTATTAAGAATCTATCCCAACATCATAGAGATATAGTCAAAGATCTGTGTGTAAGAATGTTTCTAGCAAAAATTTAAAGGAACAGTGGGGGAAATGATTCAGTATGATGGGAAATGTCATTAAAATGATACTCAAGGAGTTCCCATTGTCGCTTAGCAGAAACGAATCTGACTAGTATCCATCCAAGAGGACATGGGTTTGATCCCTGGCCTTGATCAGTGGGTTAAGGATCCAGCATTGCCATGAGCTGTGGTGCTGGTCACACACGTGGCTTGGATCTGGTGTTGCTGTGGCTGTGGTGTAGGCCACCTGCTACAGCTCCAATTCAACTCCTAGCCTGGGAACCTCCGTATGCCGTGGGTGCAGCCCTAAAAAGCCAAAAAAAAAATGATACTTAAGAATGTAATATATAATAATTTATAATAATACTAAAAAGTTTTGCTACAATTCTAAGGGGAAAATAGGTCACAAGTTTTATATGTAACATTTTTCCAACACTTGCAAGAAAAAAAATACACAGGCAAAAAGTGTCAGACAAAATGCTAACCAATTACTTCAGATTTGAGGAGGTGGGTGATTTTTTTTCCCTCTCTTCTTTCCAAATTACCCACAATAAGCTTTACCTTGAAATTATAATATCATTACCAAAAAACACGTGTCCCTTAGGTGACCACCTCCTCCCTTACTGGAGATCTCTTTGTCCCCCTTTTCATCACACCACAGCTTTCTCCCTATAGACACAATGGAAACAAGAAAAACAAAGCCACAGAATTCACTTTTGCAAGAATCATCAAGGTTAGCATGCACCCAAACCATAACACGTGCCCTTGATAATATGCCCAGAGGAGAATTCCACCCCGCTTCCATGCATTCCTGCCCAAGACATGTAGCATGAATCTCATCATGAAGAAGTATCAACAAACCCCAAACTCTTTTAAAGGGTAGCTGGCCTGGACTATTCCAAGATGTCAAAAGCCAGACAAGAAGGGCTGAAGAACCACCCAGATCAAAGGACACCAAAGAGAAGTTCCCTTGTGGTGTAGGGGGTTAAGGATTTGGCATTGTCACTGCAGAGGCATGGGTTCAATCCTTGGCCTGGGAACGTCTACAGTTCCAAAAAAATAAGCCAAAAAAATAACTAAATAAAAGGACACCAACCATAAGTGATGCAGGATTACATCCTCGACCAGAATTTTTCTATTGCTAAAAGAGCAATAAGTAAACAATTGATGAATTGAAATAAATTCTGCATATTAAATATTACAACAGTTTCATCATTAGTCTTCTGATTCTGTTAGGTCTAGCATGGATATCTATAAGACAGTTTTTAGGGAATACATGCAGACATTCTTTAGGGGGCATCAGTTTGCAACACACCATCAGATGGTGCAGAAAAAAATAATATACATATGAGAGAGAATGCAAATGTGTTAATAGTTGGGAAATCTGGGTGACAGGCATACTGGAATTCTTTATATTATTTTTAATAACTTTTCTGTAAACCTGCAACTATTTCAAAATAAATGGTAGAGATAGTGAGAAAAAAAGAAAAACTGTCTTCTCTCTTTCTCAACCTCTCTCTCCCTGCCTCTTGCCTCTCTCCCCCATCCCACAAACCCACACACAGAAACATGTCTGAAGGAAGTGTAGCAAAAGCATTAATAGCATTTATATCTAGACAGTGGGGCATTACATTTAAAATTAGTCTTGCAAAGACAATAAAAGCAAAAATAAACAAGCGGAGCTATAACAATTTAAAATGCTTCTACATAACAAAGGAAACCAAGTGAATGGAAAACAATGAAATAAAGAAGCTGCCTCCTGAACAGGAGAAAGTATTTACAAGTCATATATCTGATAAGGGATTGATTTCCAAAATATATAAAGAACTCATATAACTCGATAGCAAAAAAAACAATCTGATTAAAAACAGCGCAGAGGATCTGAATAGGCATTTTTCCGAAGAAGATATACAGACAGTCAACAGGTACATGAAATGTGTTCAACATCGTTAATTACTAGGAAAATGCAAATCAAAATCACAGTGAGGTACCATCTCACACCTGTAAGAATGTCTATCATCACAAAGACAAGAAATAACAAGTGTTAGCAAGGACGTGGAGAAAATACTGCCATTGTGAACTATTGCTGGGAATGTAAACTGGTAAAGCTGCTATGCAAAACAACATGAAGGTTCCCCCCAAAATTAAAAATATAACTACCGTATGATCCAGCAATTCCACTTCTGTGCATTTATCCAAAGGAAAGAGACACTAAGCAGCAAAGATACATGCACTCTTATGTTCACTGCAGCATTGTTTACAATAGCCAAGATATGGAAGCAACCTTAGTGTCCACCTATGGACAGATGGATAAGAATATATATATGTATATATGCAATGGAATGTTATATACCATGCACATGTATATATGGAATAGAATATTATTCAGCCTTAAAGAAGGAAATACTGCCACTTGTTTTTTGTTGTTGTTGTTGTTGTTTTTTTTTGTCTTTTTTTTTCCTTTTCTAAGGCAGCTCCCACATGGAGGTTCCCAGGCTAGGGGTCGAATCGGAGCTGTAGAGGCCAGCCTACGCCAGAGCCACAGCAACGCAGGATCTGAGCCACATCTACAACCTACACCACAGCTCACGGCAATGCTAGATCCTTAACCCACTGAGCAAGGCCAGGGACCGAATACACAACCTCATGATTCCTAGTTGGATCCGTTAACCACTGTGCCACGACCGGAATTCCAATACTGCTACTTGTGATGAACATGGTTTGACATGCATGAACCTTGAAGGCATTATACAAAGTGACATAAGACCAAGAAAGAGAAATACTGTATTTTCTCATTTACATGTGGAATCTTAAAAAACAAAAACAGAGGGTAGAATACTGACTGCCAAGACTAGGAGGTGGGGGAAATGGGAGAGGTTGGTCAAAGGGCATAAACTTCCTGTTATGAGATGAATAAGCTCCCAGGATCTAATGTTCAGTATGGTGACTACAGATAACAATACCGTTTAGTATACTTGAGAGTTGTTAAGAAAGTAGACCTTAAAGATTTTCATCATCATGTCGACAACAACAAAAAGGTAATTATGGGAGGCAAAGTATGTGCCAACTAACCTGATTGTGGTAAACGTTTTGCAGTATATACGTGTATCAAGTAATCATTCTATACCCCTTAAACACACACAATGTATGCCAGTTACATTTCAATAAAGCTGAGGGGGGGAAATAATAATAAAATTAACCTTTTTATGCTTTTATGTTTCACACATAATCAACCACCGATATGTATTTATTCTCATCATATACATACATTTACAACTTTAAAACGTGCCACCAAGGGCTGTGGCTGTGATCTGCCCTGAGGGCCCCTCTGCAGTGTCAGTTGGCTTGTCTGTATCACGACTCTCCCCACACACAGTTACACCCACGTGGGCTCCACCAGCAGCTGTGGCTGGGCCAAAACTGGCCTCAATGGGATGGTGATAGTAAGACAGCTGTACTCTCAAGTGACTTGAAGTGTCACATGTCTTTCCCCTGAGGCCATGAGTAGACCGTATGACGGAAGAAACTAAAAATGGCAATGTGCATACTCTTTGGTGTAGAAACACCCTGTCACTTTCTGGGAGCTGAAGAGTTCCAGAGAGATGAAGGTGGAGATTGTCTACGTGGTTAACGTGTCTCTGATTTTTTTTTTAAAGCAAATTATTACTTGTTACAGATTTATAGTACATGCCATCTTAATCTCTGGGTGTCTTGGAGAACCACCCAAGTTCTTTCCCCATTAGTTATAGTTTTAAAAATAAATTTTAAAGTAGCACTTATCACAGTGCTGGGCATATCTCATAGAGAACCAATAAATACTCTTCTGACGAACTGATCAAAAAATGAATCCAAAAGGGGTGAATGACTGGCATGAGGAGAAAACTTTGCAGTCCGGGTTTTAAGGTTTGGATTATGCAATAGGTTTGACAGTTTCTGACCAATTTATTTAACAATTTTCCAGTCTGTGCCAGTTGACAGTGGCCTCAGTGGGTCACTGAGTTTGCCTCTGGCTGCAGGCAGGAACAGGTCACACACTGGGATCTCAGCAGGCAGGCTGTACGCCAACATTCTGCAAAACGTCCAGAAAGGGCTTTCACAACTTGATGCTGAAAGGCACCCTAAAGTTTATATCACTGAAAAATTCAGCCTTAACAGATCAACCTCTTCATACCACAAAGCTAGGTCTTCAATTCGTGATTTCAGAAAGAGAGACATGTTCAATTCTAGACTCTTTTCATTCATTTCTGTCCCTATGAGGGATGATTCTCTGAATTTATTCTCAAAGTCTGCAACCATTTAAATATGGAGACAAATGCTTAACCCACTCATTAGAGGAATTAGACATGGATTTTCTACTAACCTGCTTTTTGAGCAGCCTCTTGGTTGGACTCAGACAACCCAAGATATACTGTTGTGTAAAACATTATGCTCTTTGAGAAAACCTAACTGATTTTCTGTTTACAAAATATTTCAGAAATCAAGGTAAAAGCCTTTAGAACTAAACCTTGGAAATTTTAATTTCCAAATATTAAGAAATGTATGACAGTAAACATGTATTATTCTGTCTTGACATCTGGCATTATGATTAGTTTCTTTCCAGAAAATAACTTTAAATCATGATGTGAAGTTAAATGTAAAAATCTAACAAGAGGAAAATGGCTTCAGGATCTTAGAATTCAAACGTGTCTCTGCTGTCTGCATCAACATTCCTTCTCTCATGAATATTCATAATTCCATCACATTTCAGTCATCAAAACAGCCAACACATAGAGCTACTTAAGGTGACATTTGTACTGATTTAATACTTACAATAATCTTGCAAAGAAGGTACTATTATATTCTTTTTACAGATAGACAGCAAGAGTCAATTGCCTGAAGTAAATAAGTAATCAAAGGCAAAGCACAGTTCCAATCCTCTGACCTGACTAAAGGGTACAAAATTTTAGCAATTGCATTTTACCATATGTCCGATTATTATCAGAGGCAAATTGGGAGAAGGGTAAAATTAAGGTATTGAGCAATAATCTTAATGGTAGCTAGCTAACTCTGACCAATCCTCAGAGGTCAAATTTCTAGGGTACCAAATTCCTCTTTGAGGAAAGCAGCAAAAGGGGGTGGGTTTATCACGTTCTGCGAGAGTTTTGCATTCTACTGAGCTGCATCGTGGTTGCAGTCAGCAATTGCTGTATTCCCTTCAGCTGTCTTGTACTCCTTTAGCCCCCTCCTGTTGAGAGTTTTGCGGTATGCTGCGCCACCTGGTGGATACTGTAAGCAACTACCCCCCTTTTTTTAAGCAGACATACATCACACTGTCCTGCTGCTCTTTGAGGTCTACTGCGCCACCTGGTGGTTATTGTTAGGAATTACTCTATTCTCTTCATCTGTCTTGCAGGTCTTTGCCCTATCCAGCTGTTTTTGCATTCAACTGCGCCACCTGGTGGATGCTGTTAGCACTTACTCTATTCCTTTCAGCTCTTGTACTTCTTTGTCCTGCCCTGCTATTTTGCGTTCAACTGCACCACCTGGTGGATGCTGTTAGCAATTACCCTATTCTCGTCTTGTACTCTGCCCTGTGTTCTGCTGCGCCACCTGGTGGTTACAGTTAGCAAGTGATTTATAATCACTTCAGCTGTCTTGTATACTATTTATTGCCCTGTCCTTCTGAGTTTTGAGTTCTGTTGCACCACCCTGTAGTTGCAGTTAGCAATTACTATATTCCCTTCAGATGTCTTTTACATGCTTACCCTGAGATTTGTATTCTGTTTTGCCACCTGGTAGTTGCTGTTAACATTTACTGTATTCCTTTCAGCTGTCCTATATTTCTTTGCCCTGTCCTGAATTTTGCATTCTACTGTGCCACCTGGAGGTTGCACCTAGTAATTACTCTATCCCCTTCAGCCATCTTGTACATGCTTCCCTGAGTTTTGTATTCTGCTGCACCACCTGGTGGTTACAGTTAGCAACTGCTATATTCCCCACAGCCTTGTACTTAACTTGCCCTGTCTGGCTGAGAGTTCTACATTCTACTGACAGCTGGTGGTTGCCATTAGCAATTTCTATTCTTTTCGGCTCTTTTGCACTTCTTTGTCTTGTCCTATTGAGTTCTGTGCTTTACTGTGCCACCTGGCGCTTGCAGTTAGCAACTGCTATATTCCCTTTATTTTGTACATGAATGCCTTGAGTTTTGTATTCTACCCGCCACCTTGTAGTTACTGCAATTGCTATATTCTCTGCAGTAATCTTGTACTTTTCTACCTGCCCTGCTGAGATCGCTGTGCCACCTTGTGGTTGCAGTTAGCAATTACTCTATCCCCTTCTGCTCTCTTGTGCATGCTAGCCCTGAGATTTGTGTTCTCCTGTGCCCCTGCTGGTTACAGCTAGAAATTGCTATATTCCCTTCAGCTGTCTCATATTGCTTGCCCTGTCTCGCTGAATTTCACATTCTACTGCACCACCTGGTGGTTGCTGTCAGCAACTACTCTATTCCTTTCAACTGCCTTGTATTTCTTTGCCCTTTTCCGCTGAGTTTTGTGTTTTGCTGTGCCATGTGGTGGTTGCAGTCAGCAGTTATTCCCTTCAGCTGTTTTTCACATGCTTGCATGAGTTCCATATTCTGCTGTGCTACCTGGTGGTTACAGTTAGCAATTGCTATAGTCCCTGAAGCTGTATTATAATTGCTTACCCTGAGAGTTTTGCATTAACTGTACCACTTGGTGGATGCTGTTAGCAATTACTCTGCTGAATTTTGCTGTGCCACCTGGTGGTTGCAGTTAAGAATTGCTTTATTCCCTACCACTCTTCTGCTTGTTCTCTCTGGCTAAGAGTTTCGTGTTCTACTGCACCACCTGCTGTTTGTAGTTAGCAACTGCTATATTCTCCACAGCTGTCTTCCACTTTTTTTTTTTTTTTTTGGTCTTTTGCCATTTCTTGGGCTGCTCCCACGGCATACGGAGGTTCCCAGGCTAAGGGTTGAACTGGAGCTGTGGCCACCGGCCTACACAGGATCCCAGCCGCATCTGCAGCCTACACCACAGCTCATGGCAATGCTCGGCATATGGGGTTCCCAGGCTAAGGGTTGAACTGGAGCTGTGGCCACCGGCCTACACAGGATCCCAGCCGCATCTGCAGCCTACACCACAGCTCATGGCAATGCTGGATCCTTAACCCACTGAGCAAGGGCAGGGATTGAACCCACAACCTCATGGTTCCTAGTCGGATTCGTTAACCACTGAGCCACGACGGGAACTCCTGTCTTGCACTTTTTTGCTCTTGTTCTATACAGTTTTGCATTTTGCTATGCCACCTGGTAGGGAAATTACTATCTTCCCTGCAGCTGTCTTGTACACCTTCGTCCTATACTGCTGTTTTGCATTCTATTGCACTACCTGATGGTTCCTGTTAGCAACTCCTATATTCCGTCCAACAGTATTGTACTTGCTTGCCCTGTGTGGCTGACAGTTTGCATTCTGCTGTGCCATCTGGTGGTTGCTCTTAGCAACTGCTATATTCCATCTAACAGTCTTGTACTTGCTTGCCCTGTCTAGCTGAGGGTTTTGCATTCTTCTGCGCCACCTGTGGTTGCTGTAGGCAACTGCTATATTCCTTGAAGCTGTCTTGTACTTATTTTGCCCTGTCCTGCTGAGTTTTGCTTTTTTTTTTTTGTGCTACCCTGTGGTTGGAGTTAGCAATTGCACTATTCCCTGCAGTTTTCTTGTACATCTTTGTCCTGTCTTGCTGCATTTTGTGTTCTACTGTGTCACCTGATGGTTGCTATTAACAACTGCTATATTTCCTTCAGCTGTCCTGTACTTGTGCTTCAAAGTCCTTCTCAGATAGGGAACTTTCTTTACCCACTGTCCTTTTCAGCTGCTAATTAGGTTTCCAGTGAGTAACTTTAACTCTTTAATTTACAATCTCCCATTCTAAGGCCTTTAGGATAAATTCCCTAGCATTGGGCCAAAGGCCACTCGACTAACATATTAGCAGGATTTTTGTATTCCATGGAGATTATTCCTCCCAAACTTCAGAGTAGCTGGGAGGTTCTCCAGTCCTGGCTTATAAATGTTAATCAGAATATCCACATCCTAAAAAAATCCCAAAGTTAAAATGGAGGATTTTCAGCTGAACTATAGGGTGCTGAACAGAGGATTGTATGTTCAGGAGGCAGAAATAATGACCGATGATGCTGGAAACCAGGCTGTGGACAGCTCTTGATGGTCTTGATTACCAGACAGGCAGGAAATGCAGACTTCATGTAGTTGGTTATAAAATATAAGACCTTTGACGTTTTTAAGTAAAAGAGAAAGTTAAATCCATGACTAAAGCAGTTATCTAAGCTTTGTTGGGCACATGTCCCAAATGTGGGCTTATTTCCTCCTTAGGAACATGGGATAACTCAAGCTCCTCATCTACAAATGGTAAATGTGTGGGCATTTTTAGCAAGAGATAAAGAGTGTTGCTCACTACACTAGCCACTTCTGTAAAGTCCTGCCCTGTGAAATGAACAACTATTTACTGATGAAAGAAGAGGAAAAAGCGATATAAGCAAAGGGAAAGCAAAAAATACTAAAAAGAAAATTCCCAATTAAAAAGAAAAAAGAGAATATAGAGGAACAGGAACAAAAGAGGGGGAAGGGGAGAGGAAGGGGACAAGACCTGGGGGCAATGAGGTTCTCCCCAAAGCCAAGGTGAAAGACAACTTGAAACTGGGCAGCAGGAATGGAAAAAAAAGGGGGATCTGTAGAAAGAGAGCTGATAGGTTTTACTGCTGTGGAGTTTGGGGAGCTGGATAGTTTCTTAAACACTCCTAGAAAGTGTCTTGATAAAACACCACACAAGAATTAAAGGTCCCTACCCTTTAATTACTACCCTATCTAGTAATTTTACCTCTACAAGTTTATCCCAAGATAATCACAGGAGAGCATAAAATATGTGTAAAAGATGCTTATCACAATATTGGTATGGCAGAAAATAACTGGAAAGAACCAGAGGAAAATATATTCACAATTATATATCTAGAAATGAATATATCAAGAAATGGGATAAATGAATATAGCTAGAAATGGGATAAATTTTAAAACTCATGTTGACCAAAAATGTTTAATAACATGGTTAAATGCTTTTGATAAACATAATCATGTTAAGTAAAAAAAAAAAAATCTGGATTCACAGTGTATAGTATGACTCCAATTTTGTAAAGAAATTCTATATGTATAGAAAAAGAAGAAATGCAAGAAAATATTAACTGTGGCTATTTGAATCATAAGATTATAGACCAATTCTTCTTTATACTTTAGCAAGCTTTATAAAATTTTGTATAATTAACCTATATTATTCTAATAAACAAGAATAATTGTTGTCAAATATAAAAAGGAAATAACTGAACTTTCTGGCCTAAGTTACTTACAAAATGACTTGTCAAAGATTTAAATTTGAATAGCTTATTACAAAAGCAAAGACAATGACATTTTTAATAAGTGAAATTTCAGAATCAATAAAGACGAGACTGTCCTTTATTACAGTTGATTTACAATGTTCTGTCAATTTCTGCTTTAAAGTGACCCAGTAACACACACACACACACACACACACACATTCTTTTTCTCACATTCTCCTCCATCGTGTTCCATCACAAGTGATTAGATAAAGTTCCCTGTGCTACACAGCAGGACCTCCACTGCTGTATCCATTCCAAATGCAATATGAAATAGTTTGCATCTACTAACCCCAAATTCCCAGACCATCCCACTCCCTCCCCTTCCCCCTTGGCAGCCTCAAGTCTGATCTCCATGTCCATGAGTTTGTTTCTTTTCTGTAGATTGGCATAAATGAACCTTATATTAGATTCCAGATATAAGTGATATCATATGGTATTTGTCTTTCTGACTTATTTCACTTAATATGAGAATCCTAGTTCCATCCACGTTGCTGCAAATGGCATTATTTTGTTCTTTTTTATGGCTGAGTAGTATTCCATTGTGTATATGTACCACATCTTCTTAATCCATTCATCTGTTAATGGACATTTAGGTTGTTTCTATTTCTTGGCTATTGTGAATAGCGCTGCAATGAACATAGGAGTACATGTATCTTTTTGAATGAAAGTTTTGTCTGGATGTATGCCCAGAAGTGGGATTGCTGGATCATATGGTAGTTCTATATTTAGTTTTCAGAGGTACCTCTATACTGTTTTCCATAGTAATTGTATCAGTTTACATTTCCACCAACAGTGTAGGAAGGTCCCCTTTTCTCCACATCCTCTCCAGCATTTCTTATTTGTAGACTTACCAATAATGGCCACTCTGACTGGTGTGAAGTGGTACCTCATTGCAGTTTTGACTTGGATTTCTTTAATAATTAGTGATGTTGAGCATTTTTTCATGTGTCTGTTGGCCATCCATGTCTTCTTTGGAGAAATGTCTATGCAGATCTTCTGCCCATTTTACAATTGGGTTATTTGTTTTTTTGCTGTTGAGTTGTTTATATATTTTAGAGATTAACCCCTCGTCAGTTGCACCATCTGAAACTATTTTCTCCAATTTCTTAGGTTTTCTTTTTTTTTTAAATATGGTTTCCTTTGCTGTGCAAAAGCTTTTCAGTTTGATTAAGTCCCATTGGTTTATTTTTATTTCTATCGCTTTGGGAGACTGAAGTAAGAAAACATTTGTACAGTTCATGTCAGAGAATGTTTTGCCTATGTTCTCTTCTAGGAGTTTTATAATGTTTTATCTTATGTTTAAGTCTTTAAGCCATTTTGAGTTTATTTTTGTTAATGGTGTGAGGGTGTGTTCTAGTTTCACTGATTTAGATTCAGCTCTCCAGTTCTGCCAGCACCACTCGCCGAAGAGACTGCTTTTAATTATATGTGATTAAACTTTAAATTAGGGAGTTCCCATTGTGGTGAAGCGGAAACAAATCTGGCTAACATCCATGAGGATGTGGGTTTGATCCCTGGCCTTGCTCAGGTCAGGGATCCAGCATTGCCATGAGTTGTGGGGTAGATCACAGATGCGGCTTGGATCTCGTGTTGCTATGGCTGTGGCATAGGCTGGCAGCTGTAGCTCCAATTTGACCCCTACCCTGGGAACTTTCATATGCTGTGGGTGCGGACCTAAAAAACAAAATAAATAGATAAACTTTAAATGAACTTATAAGCTTATGGCATTTAGGGCACAAAGGAAAAATAAGACTAGCAATAATTCTTATTGTGATGTGTAACTGGGTCTCATACCAGACCAGCAAGGTAAACGCTATATTTCTAGGCACTGCTTTCTAAATTAAAATCCTTAATAGGCTCATAATATGGGAGACTGAGTGATACAGACATCAACATGAACTATGATATTGTAATAGACAGATACAATAGTGCCATGCATATATCTGTCTGTGATGTTTATAAAATCCTAGGATGTAAGATGAAACCTCAGTAAAGGCACCTGTAGGCAAAAGATGTAGCTAAGCATATATCCTTCTGATGCTTCAGTTAGATCCAAAAATATAAAAACTAGATTGGCATGAATATTTCTCAAATTTTACTATGCTTAAGAAATACAAAGTTTCCTTGTTAAATAGCTTCCTAGGTCCCTCTTCCTAATTATTTTAGTTTCATTGGTCTGGGGCAGAGTCTAATCATCTTCATATTAAGCATAGTATGATACAACCAGATCGTATTTGATACAAGTGGTCCAGGAAACCCATTTAGAGAAAAATCAGCCTAGGGGTGGATTGTTTCCAAGTCCCTTTGGCATCTTGCCTAAATAGCACTTTTCTCAGCAGGCTGTAGATTTAGCAAGAACCTGTGGTCCTGGAGTTTATAAGCTAGGGGATGTACAGTCTTGAGATTACAGAAGCACTTTACAAGGTTTCTTGCCAAAAGGTTTTCAGGGCATTTGTTTATATGTAAGTAACTTCCCTTTGTACTCTTTCTAAAACCCTTCTGCAGTGGTGGTGCAGGGCCACCAGGGGGCTCCTCTTCCCAACCAGCCTTTCCCACCCTGTCCTCAAGTCTATTCATTGCCCTGGGGTGTAAAAACCTCCTGGAGGACCAGCAAAGAATAAGTTTTATATAATGGACTCCAATGCCCTGGTAACAAATGTTTTTGCCAAGTCAGGAGCAAACTGAAAGAGGATCTGATTGATTTGTCAGTTGATAGACAATTGGAAATACCTTTTATGATAGATCACACTGTATCTCTTAGCATATCATTCCAAAGGAATATAAAGACTTGGAGTAACATTGTAGTAACAACACAGCTTTCATTTCACTTACTTATTATGTGAATGACATTTCTCATGGCTTAAATCTTCCATAAAAAAAGAAAAGAAACCCAATGCTGAACCTGGTCTAATTAGAACTAACTTTAATCTCTGGATACATGAACTCAGCAATAAAATCCACATTCATTTATTTAAATGATATACTTCTGGTGCAATTTCACTTCTTATGTTTAATATTTATCATAGTTTGAAAGATATTTATGCTATTTTGATTAAAATTACATACTACCAGCTATAAAGATAATCAATCCAAAAGAGAAAATTTTTTTTTTGTCTTTTTAGGGCTGCACCATGGCATATGGAGGTTCCCAGGCTAGGGATCTAACCAGAGCTGTACCTGCCAGCCTACACCACAGCCACAGCCACGCAGGATCCAAGCCATATCTGTGACCTACACCACACAGTTCATGGCAATGCTGGATCCTTAACCCACTGGGCGAGGCCAGGGATCAAACCTGCAACCTCATGGTTCCTGGTCAGATTCATTTCCACTGCACCACAAAAGGAACTCCCAAAAGAGAAATTTTTAACATTTAGAGGTCTATGAGCATAAAAAACAAAAAATTAAAAATGCTATTTAAGTACGTATATTTTTGTGACCAACAAATATGAAGCGGAGTTGAAAACAGACTTTTGAGCTTTTAAAAAAAAGCACTGCCAGAGAGTGACCAAGATGGTGCAGCAGAAGGAAGTGGACTCACCTCCTCTCACAAATACATCAAAAACACATCTACATGTGGAACAATTCTCACATAACACCCACTATACACTGACAGAAGACCTCAGAGAATCAGGATGGGACCTGTGCCCCTGGCAGGCATCTGTGCAAGAGGAAAGGTTCCCACATCCTGGGGAGCCCTCTCATTGATCGGGTCATCAGCCAGAACAGAGGGGGAGCTTTTGAGCCACAGAGGAAAGTTCAGCAAACAGTTTGCAGAAAAAAGACAAACTTGTACAGATGATCTGTGCTGCTACCCTGCACTCCCTTGACTGAGATGCATATCTGCAGCTGCAGGCAGGGACTGCAGACTGAAGCTTGAGCTCTGGAGGTCAGACCTGGGGAGAGGACTGGGGTTGGCTGTGCGGAGATAGCCTAAAGGGTCTACAGTGTATTACAGCTGCAATCTATGTATAATAGGGATTCCAGAAGGTAAGAAAAGAGAAAGGGGTACTAAAAATATATTTGAAAAAATTATGCCTGAAAATTTCCCAAACCTAAAGAAAACAGATATCCAGATACAGGGAGCACAAAGGGTCCCAAACAAGATGAACCCAAATAGACTAAGACATATTATAATTAAAATGGCAAAAATTAAAGAGAGGATTCTAAAGGTAGCAGAGAAAAACAAAGAGTTAGTTACAAGGGAGCCCCCCACAGGTCTACCCGCTGATTTCTCTAGAGAAATGTTGCAGGCAAGAAGAGAATGGAAAAATATATTCACAGTTCTAAAAGGGAAAATAATCTGTAACCTAAAATACTCCACCTAGCAATATTATTATTTAGAATAGAAGAAGCAATAAAGAATTTCTCATACAAACAAAAAGAATATCGCAATACTAAACCTATCCTATAAGAAATACTGAAAGGTCTTCTCTAAATAGAAAAGAAGCAAGAAGTTACAGGAAAGTGAAAATCACAGTCAGAAAGTAAATGAGTTAAAAAAGCCAGTATACAGATTAAAAAGAAAAAAAAATGTCTGTGTGGAAGTGATAATAACCACAATGAACAGCAAAAGGGTAAACATGAAGATGTAAAAAATGACATCAAAATCATAAAATGTGGGAAAGAAAATGCAGATTTTTAAGAATGTGTTTGAGCCTATGTGTCTATCAGTCTAAATTAAAACGATATAGGAAAGGGTTAACATATTTGAAAAACAAGGTAACCATAAGTAAAAAACATAAAACAGATTCACAAAAACCACAAAGAAGAGAATACAAGCATAAAATAAAATCATCAAATTATTAAAAAAAAAAGAAAAAGAAAGGAACAAAGAAGAAACACAGAATCAAATGGAAGTAAAGGTTTAAAATGGCAATACTTACCAATAATTACCTCAAATGTAAATGGACTAAATGTTCCAATCAAAAGACACAGAGTGGGAAAAAAACAGTTTTTTGGAGTTCCCTTGTGGTGCAGTGGGTTAAGGATTTAGCACTGTCACTTTGGTGGCTTGGGTTGTTACTGTGGTGCAAGTTCAATCCCTGGCCCAGGAATTTTCACATGCCATGGGAGCAGCCAAAACAAAAACAAACAAAAGACAGAGTGACAGACTGGATAAAAAACAAGAGCCTACAATATACTTCCTATAAGAGACCCACTTTAGGGCAAAGGAAACACACATGTTGAAAGTGAGGGAATAGGCGTTTCTGTTGTGGCTCAGTGGTAATGAGCCCAACTAGAATCCATGAGGACGTGGGTTCAATCCCTGGCCTTGCTCAGTGGGTTAAAGATCTGGTGATGCTGTGAGGTGAAGCATAGGTCACAGATGCAGCTCAGATATGGTGTTGCTGGGGCTGTGGCATAGGCCAGTAGCTGCAGCTCCAATTCAATCCTTAGCCTAGGAAATTCCATATGCAGCCCCCCCCCAAAAAAAGTGAGGGAATGGAAAAATATATCTCATGCAAATGAAAATGACAAAAGCAGGGATCAAAATACCCATATCGTACAAAAGAGACTTTAAAACAAAAGCCATAAAGTAAGATTTTAAAAAAGCATGCTATATAATGATAAAAGGATCAATACAAGCAAAGAATATTACTCTTGTCAACATGTATGCACCTAATATAGGAGCACCCAAAATACAAAATACAGACAGCCATTAAGGGAGAAATTGAAATACAAAAATAATAGGAGACTTTAATATCCCACTCTCATCAAGGACAGATCTTCTAGACAGAAAATCAATAAGGCAACAGATACCTTAAATGATAACCTAAAACAGACTTGATAGATTCAGGACATTACATCAAAACCCACAGAACACACCTTCTTTTCAAGTGCACATGGAAGATTCTCTAGGATTAACCACATACTAGGGTACAAAACAAACTTCAACAAATTTAAGAGTATAGAAATTATTTCAACCATCTTTACTGACCACAATGGTAAAATGAGAAATGAGAAATGAGAAAAAAAAAAAAAAGATTATATAGAGACTAAACAACATGCTACTAAAAAGAAAATGGGGAGTTCCCGTAGTGGCTCAGTGGTTAGTGAACCTGACCAGCATCCATGAGGATGTGGGTTCGATCCCCGGCCTTGCTCAGTGGGTTAAGGATCTGGCGTTGCTGAGAGCTGTGGTGTAGGTCACAGACGCGGCTCGGATCCCATGTTGCTGTGCCTGTGTCATAGGCCAACAGTTTCAGCTCCAATTAGACCCCTAGCCTGGGAACCTCCATATGTCACGGGTGCAGCCCTAAAATAAAATAATATAAAATAAAAAGGAAATGGGTCAACAACAAAATTAAAGAGGAAATTAAAAAATGCCTTGAGACAAATGACAATGAAAACAAAACAATACAAAGTCTATGGGGTAAAACAAAAGGGAGTTCTTAGAGGGACATTCATAGCAATATAGGCCTACCTAAAAAAAAATAATAATAAAGCTCAAAGAGGAAACAGAAATTAAAAATATATATATAAAATAAATAAAACCAAGAGGTGGGTCATTGAAAGGGTAAACCAAATTGACAAATCTCTGGCCAGGATCACCAAGAAGAAAAGAGAGAGAACCCACACAAACAAAATAAGAAATGCAAAAGGAGAAATAACAATTGAGACTGCAGAAATTTAAAAAAAAAAAAAAGGAGAGAACTTTAACAACTATATGACAACAAAATCACCAACCTAGAAGAAATGGACAGGTTTCTAGAAACATACAGCCCAGCAATACTGAATCAAAAAGAAATGGATAACTTGAACAGAATGATCACTAGAAGTGAAATATAATAATAAAAAAAACTCCCTATAAACAAAAGTCTAGGACTAGGCTTCACAGGCAACTTCTACTACACATATAAAGAAAAATTTATAATGATCCTTCTCAAACTCTTTAAAGACTGATGAGGAGGGAATACTCTCAAAGACATTCTAAGAAGCCATCATCATCCTGATACCAAAACCAGGCAAAGATACCAACAACAAAGAAAATTATAGGCCAGTATCTTTGATAAATATAGATGAAAAAATTCTCCACAAAATCATAGCCAACTGAATCCAACAACATATAAAAAGGATCATACACCATGACTGAGTGGGATTCATCTCAAGTTCTTAAGGATGGTTCAACATACGCAAATCGATGTGGTACACCACATCAGTGAAAGAAAAGACAAAAACTACATAATCACCCCAATAGATGCCAGAAAAAGTATTTGATAAAATTCAACATCCATTCATGATAAAAGCTCTTACCAAAGTGGGTATAGAGGGAACATACCTCAACATAATAAAAGCTATTTATAAAAAACCTACACCCAATATAAGACTCAATGGTGAAAAGCCAAAAGCCTGCCCACTAAAATCTAGAACAAGAGATGGATGCCCATTATCACAAGTTCTATTCAACATAGTATTGGAAGTTCTAGCCACAGCAATCAGACAAAAAAAAAAAAAAGAAAGAAAGAAAGAAAGAAAGAAAGAAAGAAAGAAAGAAAGAAAGAAAGAAAGAAAGAAAGAAAGAAGGAAAGAAAGAAAGAAGGAAGGAAAGAAAAGGTATCCAAATTGGAGGGAAAGAGGTAAAACTATAATTTTATGCAGAAGACATGATATTATTTATAAAAACCCTAAAGATTTCACACAACAACTACTAGAACCAATAAATGAATTCATCAGGGTAGCAGGATAACATATAGATAACATATAGATAACATATAGATAACATATAGATAACATATAGAAACTGTTTCCATTTATTTACACTAACAATGAAATATCGAAAGGGAATGTAAAAACACAATACCTTTAAAATCACACCAAACCCATCCCACCCCACACAAAAACCAAAACTTAGGAATAAGCTGGACCAAGCAGGTGAAAAACTTATGTACTGAGAACTATAAAACATTAAAAAAGGAAACTGAAGACAATTCAAAGAAATGGAAAGATAGCCCACGTTCTTGGATTGGGAGAATTGATATTGTTAAAATGACCATACCACCCAAAGCTATCTACAGATTTAATGTGATCCCTATCAAATTATTCATGACATTTTTCACAGAACTAGAACAAATAATCCTAAAATCTATATGGACCATAAAAGACCCAGAATTGCCAAAGCAATCCTGAGGGAAAAAAATAAAAACGAAGCAGGAGACATAACTCTCCCAGACTTCAGACAATACTACAAAGCTGCAATAATCAAAATAATATGGCAATGGCAAAAAAGACACATGGAAAAACAGACATATGCACACTGAGTTATATGGAATGACTGGCCAACACGGTCCTGCGGTATAGCACAGAGAACTCTACCCAGTATTCTGTGACAATCAATCTATGTGGAAAAAGAATCTGAGAGAGAATGGATACGTGTGTGTGTGTATGTATATATGTATGTGTGTGTGTGTATGAATGACTGGGTCACTTTGTTGTATATCACAAATTATCACAACCTTGTAAATTAACTATACTTCATTAAAACTTAAAAAAAAAAAAACCCAGACATATGGATCAATGGAACGGAATAAAGAGCCCAGAAATAAACCCACATACCTATGGTAAATTAATCTTTGACAAAAGAGACAAGAACATACAATGGAGAAAAGACAATCTCTTCAGCAAATGGTACTGGAAAAGTTGAACAGCCACATGTAAATCAATGAAGTTAGAACACATCCTCACACCATAGACAAAAATAAACTCAAAATGGCTTAAAGTCTTATACATTATAACTCATGATGCCATAAAATTACTAGATGAGAACATAGGCAAAACATTATCTGACATAAATTGTACCAAAGTTTTCTTAGGTCAGTCTCCCAAGGCCACAGAAATAAAATAAAAAAAGCAACAAATGGGGCCTAAAAGAACTTACAAATAGAACAAGAGAAAGCATAAACAAAATGAAAAGAAAATCTATGGAATAGGAGAAAATATTTGCAAACAATGAGACCAACAAAGGTTTAATTTCCACAATATACAAACAGCTCACACAGCTCAACAACAGCAAAAAACAAACCACCCAATCTAAAAATGGCCAAAAAAACCCAAATAAACACTTCTCCAAAGAAGATATACAGATGGCCAACAGGTACATGAAAAGATGTTCAACATCACTAATTACTAGAGAAATGCAAATGAAAAATACTATGAGGTACCACTTCACACTACCAATCCTTAAAAAGTCCACAGTAAGAAATACTGAAGAGGGTGGGGAAAAAAGGGAACCTTCTTACACTGTTGGTAGGAATGTAAGTTGGTGTAGCCACTATGGAAAACAGTACAGATGTTCTCAAAAAGCTAAAAATAGAACTGCCATATGATCCAGCAATCACACTCCTAGGCATATATCTGGATAAAACTACAATTCAAAGACACATGCACACTGGAGACCATGCAGAGATGGGATAAAGATGGTGGAATAGGAGGACTGGAGCTCAACTTCTCTCCTAAAAACAACAAAATTCACAACTAAAGGCTGAGCATTCTTCACCCAAATGGACCAGAAACCTTAAAAAAGATACCCTACTCCAGAAGAAAAAGAGGAGGCCACATCAACAGGTAGGAGGGGCGATTTCACGATATAAACAACCCCATACCTCCTGGAGGGGAAGCCCCACAGACTGGAAACTAACTGGTTCACAGAGACGCACCTACAGGAGTGAGAGCTCTGAGCCCCACATCAAACTCTCACGTGTGGCGATCTGGCATGGGGAGAAAGAGTCCCTGGAGCACCTGGAATTGAAGGCCAGTGGGGCTTGTGCACAGGAGCTCCACAGGACTGGGGGAAACAGAGATCCCATTCTTAAAAGGTGCACACAGACTTTCACATGCACTGGGTCCCAGGGCAAAGCAAAGTCTCCATAGGAATCTGAGTCAAACCTGACTGCAGTTCTTGGAGGAAATTCTGGGAAAACAGGGGTGAATGTGGCTTGTTGTGAGAGAAGGACATTGAAAACAAAGCTCTTGGGAATATTCAGCAGAGTGCCTTTCTCTGGAGGTGGCCATTTTGGGAAAATCTGGCCCCACCCCATCAGTCAGTGCTGAGAAGCCCCAGGGCAAACAACAATCCAGGTGGGATCACAACCCCACCCCCGAGTAAACAGGCTACCTAAAGACCCCTCAGGCACACAGCTGCCTCTAATCCCATCCAGAGACTAAGCCCCACCCACCAGAGGGATTAGAATCAGCTCCACCTACCAGTGGGCAGGCATCAGTCCCCTCCCATCAGGAAGCCTACAGCAAGCCCCCATACTGACTTCAGCCACAAGGGGGGCAGACACCAGAAGTAAGACAGGCTACAACTCTATTATCTGTAAAAAGGTCACCACACCAAAAAACCTTTAAAAATGAAAAGACAGAGAACTAGAACTCAGATGAGGGAGAAAAGAAAAATCCCAGAAAATCAGCTAAGTGATTAGGAGGTTCTCAGCCTCCAGGAAAAAGACTTTAGATTGCTGATGCTGAAGATGATGCAAGACATTGGAAATAAACTGGAGGCAAAGATGGATAACTTACGGGAAACACTGACCAAAGAGATACAAGATATAAAACTTCAACAAGAAGAGATGCAAAATACAATCACTGAAATAAAAAATTCACTAGAAGCCGCTAACAGCAGAATACAGGAGGCAGAAGAACAAATAAGTGAGGTGGAGGACAGATTAGTGGAAATTACGGATGCGGAACAGAAAAGAGAAAAAAGATTGAAAAGAAATGAAGAGAGACTCCAAGAACTCCGGGACAACGTTAAACGCACCAACATCTGTTATTATAGGGGTGCCAGAAGGAGAAGTGAGAGAGAGAAGGAGACAGAAAAAATATTTGAAGAGATAATAGCCAAAAACTTCCCTAACATGGGACAGCAACCACTCACTCAAATCCAGGAAGCACAACGAGTACCATATAAAATAAACCCAAGGAGGAATACACCGAGACACATATTAATCAAACTGACCAAAATTAAAGACAAAGAGAAAATCTTGAAAGCAGCTGGGGAAAAGAAACAAGTAACATACAAGGGAACCCCGATAAGGTTATCAACAGATTTTTCAGCAGAAACTCTGCAGGCCAGAAGGGAGTGGCATGACATACTTAACGTGATGAAAGGAAAAAACCTTCAACCAAGATTATTTTACCCAGCAAGGCTCTCATTCAGATTTGAAGGAAAAATTAAAACCTTCACAGATGAGCAAAAGCTGAGAGAATTCAGCAACACTAAACCAGCCTTACAACAAATACTAAAGGAACTTCTCTAGGCAGAAAAGAAAAGACAGCAACAGGAAACAGAAATACCACAAATGATAAGGCTCACCAGTAATGGTATATATACAGTAAAGATACAAAATCATCCATGCACAATTATACCACCAAAATCAGAAATCATGAGAAGAGGACGGTACAAAGGCAGGACAATGGAGATGCACTTGCAATTAAGAGAACAACAAGTTAAAACAATCTCATATATATATAGACTCTTATATCAAAACTTCAGGGTAACTGCAAACCAAAAATCTACAACTGATGCACAAACAAATAAGAAAAATCAACTCAAATACAATAAAGATAGTCACCAAACCACAAGAGGAGAGAACAAGAGAAGAAGCAAAGAAAAAAGAGCAACAAAAAAAAAAATCAAAAGCAATTAATAAAATGGCAGTAAGAACATACATATCAATAATTACCTTAAATGTTAATGGACTAAATGCCTCAACCAAAAGATGTAGACTGGCTGAATGGATACAAAACCAAGAACCATGTATATGCTGTCTTCAAGAGACCCACTTCACTTCTAGGGACACATACAAATTGAAAGTGAGAGGATGGAAGAAAATATTTCATGCAAACGGGGATCAAAAGAAAGCTGGAGTAGCAATACTCATAACAGACAAAATAGACTTTAAAATGACGAATATTTTAAGGGACAAAGAAAGACATTACATATTGATCAAAGGATCAATCCAAGAAGAAGATATAACAATTTTAAGTATCTACACACCCAACACAGGTTCACCACAATATATAAGGTAACTGCTAACAACCTTAAAAAGGAAAATCGACAATAACACAATCATAGTGGGGGACTTTTAACACCCTTCTTACAGCAATGGACAGATCAACCAGACAGAAAATCAATAAGGAAACACAGGCCCTGAATGAAACATTAGACCAGATGGACTTAATAGATGTTTATAGAATCCATCCAAAAGCAACAGAGTACACATTCTTCTCAAGTGCACATGGACCATTCCCTAAGATTGATCACATCCTGGGCTACAAATCCAAGCTCGGAAACTTTAAGAAAATTGAAATCATATCAAGCATCTTTTCTGACCACAATGCTATATGACTGGAAATCAACAACAACAACAACAAAACTGCAAAAAACACAAACACATGGAAACTAAACAACATGCTACTAAACAACCAATGGATCACTGAAGAAATCAAAAAGGAAATTTAAAAATACATAGAAGCAAATACCACAAACGACAAGGCTCACCGGTAAAGACATACACAGTAGAGACAGGAAATCATCCACGCACAAATTTAGTGTCTATTGTTGCTGAATTCTCTTAGCTTTTGCTTATCTGCAAGGCTTTTGATTTCTTCTTCAAATCTGAATGAGAGCCTTGGGAGTTCCCGTCGTGGCTCAGTGGTTGATGAATCCAACTAGGAACCATGAGGTTGCAGGTTCAATCCCTGGCCTTGCTCAGTGGGTTAAGGATCCAGCATTGCCATGAGCTCTAGGTTGCAGATGTGGTTCAGTTCCCGTGTTGCTGTGGCTCTGGCATAGGCTGGCAGCTACAGCTCTGATTTGACCCCTAGCCTGGGAACCTCTATATGCTGTGGAAGCAGCCCGAGAAATGGAAAAAAGACAAAAAAAAAAAAATTAGAGCCTTGCTGGGAAAAGTAATCTTGGTTGGAGGTTTTTCCCTTTCATCACATTAAGTATATCGTGCCTCTCCCTTCTGGCCTGCAGAGTTTCATTTTTATAGTTTTTTTGGTGTGGTGTCCTTTTTGCAGACAATAGAGTTGTAGCCTCTCTTACTTCTAGAGTCTGCCCCCCTTGTGGCTGAAGTTGTTACAGGGGGCTTGCTGTAGGCTTCCTGATGGTAAGGACTGGTGTCTGCCCACTGGTAGGTGGGGATGATTCCTATCCCTCTGGAGGGCGGGGATTTGTCTCTGGGTGAGATTAGAGGTGGCTGTGTTTTGGGGGGGTGGTCTTTAAGCAGCCTGTTCACTGTTGGTGGGGCTGTGATTCCACCTGGATTATTGATTGGCCTGGGGCTTCTCAGTGCTGATGGGTGGGACCAGATTTTCCTAAAATGGCCACCTCCAGAGAAACGCACGTTGATGAATATTCCCGAGAGCTTTGCCTCCAATGTCCTTTCTTCACAAGGAGCCACAGTCACCCCCTGATTTCCCAGGAGATCCTCCAAGAACTGCAGTCAGGGCCAATCCAGATTCCTATGGAGACTTTGCTTTGCCCTGGGACCCAGTGCACATGAAAGTCTCTGTGCAACTTGCAAGATTAGGCTCTCCATTTCCCCCAGTCCTGTGGCACTCCTGCACACAAGCCCACTGGCCCTCAATGCCAGATTCTCCGGAGGCTCTTTCTCCTAATGCCAGATCCCCAGGCATGGGGATTTGATGTGGGGCTCAGAACTCTCACTCCTATAGGTGAGTCTCTGTGATAGTTACTTTCCAGTCTGTGGGCTCCCCACCCAGGAGGTATGGGGATGCTTATATTGTGTAATTGCCTCTCCTACCTCTTGATGTGGCCTTCTCTTTGTCTTTTGGAGTAGGATATCTTTTTGAAAGTTTCCAGTTCATTTGGTTGAAGGTTGCTCAGCATTTGGTTGTAATTTTGTTGTTTTGATGAGAGAAGTTGAACGCCAGTCCTTCTATTCTGCCATCTTAATCCCGTCTGAGTATAGTTTCATTCTTGATGGATAGTTTGGTTGGGTCTTAATTTATGGGTTGAAAAATGTTACTTTCGAGGAGCAGGATCAAGATGGTGGAGGAGTAAGACATGGTGTTCACTTTTTCCCACAAGAGAAAGTGATTTTAAAAAATCGACATATAGAACAATTCCCACAGAACATCTATTGAACACTGGCAGAAGACCTTAAACCTCCAAAAAGGGCAAGAAACGCTACACATAACTGGAGAGATCAAAAGGGGGGAGAGAAGAGGGAAAAAAAAGGATGGGACTAGCACTCCTGCGAGGTAACTGTGAAAGAGGAAAGGAATCCCCATCCTGAGAGGCCACCTAACTGACCTAACTGACCAGGAGATAAGCCAAGACAGAGAAGAAACCTCAAAGCCCTGTAGAAAAGTACAGCAGCTGCACTGAGGAGGGCAAAACAGAAAGAGAGCCACACAAATCATGTGCACCACTGACAGACACCAGAGCCTGAGACACTCGGGTGGTGGCTGGGCACTGAGACTCAGGCTATGGAGGTTAGTTCCAGGGAGAGGACTAGGGTTGGTAGTGTAGAGACAGCCTGAGGGGCTAAGGAGCTGTGTGCCACAGTCTGAGAAGTGGAACACCACAGCCAAGGGAACAGAGGAGGAGGTCTGTGCCTGCAGGAGAAGCAAGGTGCAATTGCTGAGGAGGGCAAGAGGAGGAAGGGCAGACCACCACAGAAATCTCTTTCCCTGTACACATACCATGGGTTCTCAGAGAGTGGGGCAACACTGGCACAGGCTACAGGTGAGAGGCCACTTGCTCAGAGACTGGGCACTTCTTGTGCAGGCTACGGGTGGTCAGGCACCTCTTGTGTGGGCTAAGGGCTGCAGGGGGCCAAGTGCAATGTGTGCTTCTTGCGTGATCTACAGGTGGCGGGGACAAACCATAGCAGTCATCTCAGAAATCAGAGGGAGGTCTGGCCTGCCACCAGTAGGGGTCTGTGAACAGCCTCCACCTGTGGCCCCAGTCACGTGAGACGTCAGCAAAAAAGAGGGCACTGCAACCAAGTACTGCCCACTGTTGTTTGCAGTGCCCTGGGAACACACCCACCCTGCTGCTGCCACTGCCAAATGCTCCAGGCAGTGCCCACACGCTTGATTGTCACTTCCCAGGACCCTGCAACTAGGAGCAGCCTTACAGCAACTCCTGCATGGGCTAAGCAGGATGGGGGTGCTTCTTGCATGGTCTACAGGTGGTGGGGGCAAACCACCACAGTTACCTCTGACTTTAGGGGTGTACATGGCATGCCACCACTAGGGGTCCATGAACGGGTGCCACTTGAGGGCCCATTCACCTCAGCGGGCACCAGAGAGGAGGGCACTGTGACCGAAGAATACCCGTTGTTGCTCTCACTCCCCTGGGAACTCACACACCCTGCCACTGCCACTGCCAAATGCTCTGGGAACCACCTAAATCTACCCAAGGCTTGTTAACACTTCCCAGGGCCCAGCAACTAGGAGTAGCCTGTGCCACCTTCCTGCAGATCCTTGCTACTGTCAAGACCCCAGCAACCACACACTGACTACTAGCCATACCCACGGCTTCCTTCTCCCTAGAAACACACTCAGCACCCTGGGGATAACAGCCTGTTCACCCTAAAGAAAGAGACAGCAAATATCCAAACTCCCATGACAAAAATAAATAGTAACCCCCTACAAAATACAAAGGGGCACTCTTGCATAGAAATAGGCCTCCAAGACTACAGTTTGGCTTACCTAAACTCACAGAAAAAGAAAAATATAAGCAAGAAGAAGCTCAAGAACCACTCCCAGTTAAAGGAACAGAAGAAATCACCTGAAGGAGCAAACAACGAAACTGACCTCTGCAGCTTAACAGACACTGAGTTCAAAGAGGAGACGGTGAAAATACTGAAAGAATTAAGGGTGAATATGAAGGAATTAAGAGTGGATATAAACAGTAATGTAGATTACTTTAGAAAGGAACTATAAAATATAAGGAAGAACCAAGAAAAATTATAAAATTTGCAGAGACACAAACTGAGCTAAAGGCACTAAAGAATTGAATGAGTTATGCAGAGGAACGAATCAGTGACCTGGAAGTTAGAATAATGGAAATCACCCAATCAGGACAGCAGTTAGAAAACCAAATGAAAAAACATGAAAGCAATATGAGATCTATGGGATAATATAAAGCTGGCCAATCTACACCTAATAGGAATTCCAGAAGGAGAAGAAAAAGAAAAGGGAATTGAAAATATATTTGAAGAAGTTATGGCTGAAAATTTTCCAAATATAAAGGATACTGACATCAAGATGGAGGAAGCACAGAGGGCCCCAAACAAGTTGAACCCAAACAGGCACACACCAAGACATATTATAATAAAAATGGCAAAAGTTAAAGAGGATTCTAAAGGGAGCAAGAGAAAAGCAAAGCATTAATTATAAGGGAACCTCCATAAGGCCATCAGCTGATTTCTATACAGAAACACTGAAGGCCAGAAGGGAGTGGCAAGATATATTTAAAGTGCTGAAAGGAAAAAATTTGCAACCTAGAATACTCTATCCAGCAAGAATATCATTTAAAATAGAAAGAGAAATAAAAAATTTCTCCAATGAACAAAAGCTAAAAAGAGTACAGCAATACTAAACCCATTCTAAAAGAAATACTGAAAGGGCTTCTCTAAATTTAAAAAAAAAAAAAAAAGGAAGAGAAAAGAAAAAGAAGAAGAATTAGGATGGAGAAAACCACAATTGGAAAGCAGTCAGTTAAATAAGCCAGCATACAGATCTAAACATGAAGATACTAAAAAAAAAAAAAAAAAAAAAAAAAAAAAAGACATCAAAATCATACAATGTGGGGAAGGAAAGTAAGAAAATATAGATTCTTTTTTTATATTGATGATGTGTTTGAGCCTATATGACTACCAGGCAAAAGCAAGCAGATATAGGAAGGAGTTGACGTACTTAAAAAACAGGACAACCACAAATCAAAACTGAATATTACATTCACAAAAACTGAAAAGTACTCAAGCAGAAAATAAATGGAAACCATCCAACCAAAAAAAGAAAAGAACAGAAAAACAGAATTAACTGGAAAACAAGGTTTAAAATGACAATAAATACATATCTATCAACAATCATCTTAAATGTCAATGGACTGAATGCTCCAATCAAAAGACAGAGAGTGGCAGACTGGATAAAAAACCAAAAGCCTACAATATGCTGTCTACGAGAGACTCACCTCAGGGCAAAGGACACATACAGATTGAAAGTGAGGTGATGGGAAAAGATATTTCATGCCCATGGAAAAGACAGAAAAGCAGAAGTTGCAATACTCATATCAGACAAAATAGACTTTAAAATGAAGGCCATAAAGAAAGACAAAGAAGGACACTATTTAATGGTTAAAGGATACTTTCAAGAAGAGGATATTACAATCATCAATATACATGCCCCTAATATAGGAACACCCAGATACCTCCAACAAATACTAACAGACATAAAAGGAGAGGTTGATGGCAATACAACAATAGTAGAAACTTTAACACCCCACTCACATCAGTGGACAGATCCTCTACACAGAAAATCAATAAGGCAACAGAGATCCTAAAGGACACAATAGAAAAGTTAGACTCAATCGACACTTTCAGGACATTACATCAGAATATACATTCTTCTCAACAATTGATGGAACATGGAACATGGAACATTCTCAACAATTGATCACATACTGAGGCACAAAGCTAACCTCAACAAATTTAAGAGTATAGAAAGTATTTCAAGTATCTTCTCTGACCATGGTGGCATGAAACTAGAAATCAACCACAGGAAAAGAAATGAGAAAAAACTTACTACATGGAGACTAAACAACATGCTACTAAAAAACCCATGGGACAATGAGAAAATTAAGAAGGAAATTAAAAAATACCTCAAGACAAATGATAATGAAGACACAACCACTCCAAATCTATGGGATGCCGCAAAAACATTGCTCAGAGGGAAATTCATACCAATACATGCCTTCCTTGAAAAAGAAGAAAAATCTCAAATCGACAATTTAACCCAACACCTCAATGAGTTCGAAAAAGAACAAACAAAACCTTAAGTCAGCAGAAGGAAGGAAATCATCAAGATCAAAGAGGAAATCAATAAAATAGAGATTTTAAAAAAACAATAGAAAAAAACAATCAAAGCAAGAGCTGGTTCTTTGAAAAGGTAAACAAAAATAACCAACATCTGGCTAGACTCACCAAGAAGAGAGAAAAAACCCAAATAAACAAAATAAGAAATGAAAAAGGATAAGTCACAACTGACATTACAGAAATACAAAAAACCATGAGAGAATACTATGAAAAATTGTATGCCAAAAAATTTGACAACCTAGAAGAAATGGACTGCTTTTCAGAGACTTACAGCCTGCCATAACTGAATCAAGAATAGATCAACTGAACAGACCAATCACTAGAAATTAAATTGAATATGTCATGAAAACTCTCTACAAGTAAAAGTCCAAGACCAGATGGCTACACAGGTGAATTCTACCAAACATACAAAGAGGAACTTATTCCCATCCTTCTTAAACTTTTTCAAAAGGTTGCAGAAGAAGGAACATTACCAGACATTCCATGAAGCCATTATCACCCTAATTCCAAAATCAGACAAAGATACCACCAAAAAAGAAAACTACAGGCCAATATCTTTTATGAATATAGACACAAAAATTCTCAACAAATCTTTAGCCAACCGAATCCAACAACATATCAAAAAGATCATACACCATGACCAAGTCACCCCAGGTTCACTAGGATCGTTCAACATACGCAAATCAATCATCATACACCGCATTAACAAAAGAAAAGTTAAAAACCACGTGATCATCTCAATAGATGCAGAGAAAGCATTTGACAAAGTCCAACATCCATTCATGATCAAAACTCTTACCAAAGTGGGTATAGAGGGAACATACCTTAACATAATAAAAGCCATTTACCACAAACCCACAGCAAATATAATACTCAACACAGAAAAGCTAAAAGCCTTCCCACTAAAATCTGGAACAAGACAAGGATGCCTATTCTCACCACTGTTATTCAACATAAGATTTGAAGTCCTTGCCACAATGATCAGACAAATTGAAGAAATAAAAGGTATCCAAATTAGAAGAGAAGAGGTAAAACTGTCACTGTATGCAGATGACATGATACTATATATAGAAAACCCTAAGGACTCAACCCAAAAATTACCTGAACTGATCAACAAATTCAGCAAAGTAGCAGATATAAGATTAATATTCAGAAATCAGTCACATTTCTGTATACTAACAATGAAATATTAGAAAAGGAATACAAAAACACAATACCTTTTAAAATTGTACCCCAAAAAATCAAATACCTGGAAATAAACCTGACCAAGGAGGTGAAAGACTTATATGCTGGGAACTATAAAACATTCATCAAGTAAATTAAAGAGGATTCAAAGGAATGGAAAGATATTCCAAGTGCTTGGGTGGGAAAAATTAATATTGTAAAAATGGCCATACTACCCAAAGCAATCTACAGATTCAGTGCAATCCCTATTAAATTTCCCAGGACATTTTTCACAGAACTAAAACAAATAATCCAAAAATTTATATGGAATCACAAAAGACCCAGAATTGCCAAAGCAATCCTGAGGAACAAAAACCAAGCAGGAGGCATAACTCTCCCAGACTTCAGGCAATATTACAAAGCCACAGTAATCAAAATGTGTGGTAGTGGTACCAAATCAGACATACAGACCAATGGAACAGAATAGAGAACCCAGAAATAAACCCAGACACCTATGGTCAATTAAAATTTTCAACAAAAGAAGCAAGAATATAACATGGGAAAAAGCAGGCTTTTGAGCAAGTGGTGCTAGGAAAACTGGACAGCTGCATGTAAATCAATGAAACTAGAACACACCCTCAACACCATGCACAAAAATAAACTCAAAATGGTTTAAAGACTTAAATGTAAGAAAAGACACCATCAAACTCCTAGAAGAGAATATAGGGAAAACATTCTCTGACATTAACCATACAAATGTTTTCTTAGGTCAGTCTCCCAAGGCAACAGAAAAACATGTGAAAATAAAACAATAGGAACTAATCAAACTGACAAGCTTTTGCACAGCAAAGGAAACCATAAAAAAATAACATATAACCCACAGAATGGGAGAAAATAGTTTCAAATGATGCAACCAACAAGGGTTTAATCTCTAAAATAAAAAAACAACATACAACTGAACAGCAAAAAAACCCAACAATCCAATCGAAAAATGGGCAAAAGACCTTAATAAACATTTCTCCAAAGAAGATAAGAAAGATGGCCAACAAGCAAATGAAAAAAATGCTCAACATCACTGATTATTAGAGAAATGTTAATCAAAACTACTATGAGGTACCACATCACACCAGTCAGAATAGCCATCATTAGTAAGTCCAAAAATAACAAATACTGGAGAGGGTGTGAAGAAAAAGGAACCCTCCTACACTGCTGGTGGGAATGTAAGTTGGTACAACCACTATGGAAAATAGTATGGATGTACCTCAGAAAACTAAACATAGAACTACTATACGACCCAGCAATCCCACTCTTGGGCATATATCTGGACAAAACTTTCATTCAAAAAGATACATGCACCCCTATGTTCACTGAAGCACTATTCACAATAGCCAAGACATGGAAACAACATAAATGCCCACTGACAGATGAATGGATTGAGAAGATGTGGTACACATACACAATGGAAATTACTCACCCATAGAAAAGAACAAAATAATGCCATTTGCAGCAACATAGATGGAACTAGAGACTCTCATACTGAGTGAAGTAAGTCAGAAAGACAAATACCATATGATATCACTTATATCTGGAATCTAATATACAGCACAAATGAACCTTTCCACAGCAAAGAAACTCATGGACTTGGAGAACAGACTTGTGGTTACCAATGGGGAGGGGGAGGGAGTGGGATGGACTGGGAATCTGGGGTTAATAGATGCAGACTATTGCATTTGGAATATGGATAAGCAATGAGATCCTAATGTACAGCACTCAGAACTGTATCTAGTCACTTGCGATGGAGCATGATGGAGGATAATGTGAGAAAAAGAATGTATATATGTACGTGTGACTGTGTCACTTTTATGAACAGTAGAAAATTGACAGAACACTGTTATTCAACTATAATGAAAAAAATAAAAATCATTTAAAAATTAAATAAACTAATTAATTAAATAGAGATTCAAAATACAATAGAAAAAAGTCAATAAAACCAAGAGCTGGTTCTTTGAAAGGGTCAACAAAATGGACAAAGCTCTGGCCAGACTACCAAGAAGAGAGAAAGAACCCAACCAAACAAAATAAAAAATGAAAAAGGAGAAATCTCAATGGATACTGCAGAAACACAAAAAAAGGTAACAGAATACTAAAACCTTATCAACAAGAAGTAGATCATTTGAACAAACCTATCACTAGAAATGAAATTGCATATGTAATAGAAACACTCCATACAAACAAAAATCCAGGACCAGACGGCTTCACACATGAATTCTACCAAATATACAAAGAAGAACTTATATCCATCCTTTTTAAACTTGTGCAAAAGGTTGAAAAAGAAGGAATAATCCCAAAGACATTCTACGAAGCCACCATTACCCTAATACCAAAACCAGACAAAGATACTGCCAAAATGCACAAAAACAAAAACAAAAAACTATAGGCCAATATCTCTGATGAATACACACAAAAATTCTCAACACAATTTTAGCCAACTGTATCCAACAACACATAAAAAAAGATTATACACCATGACCAAGTGGGATTCATCCCAAGTTCACAAGGATGGTTCGACATACACAAATCAATTAATGTCATACACCACATTAACAAAAGTCAAAAACCACACGATCATCTCAATAGATGCAGAAAAAGCATTTAACAAAATCCAACATCATTCATTATAAAAACTCTGAAAAAGTGGGTATGGAGGGAACACACCTTAACATAATAAAAGCTATTTATGACAAACCCACAGCCAATGTAATACTCAACAGAGAAAAGCTGAAAGCTTTCCTGCTAAAATCTGGACCAGGACAAGGATGCCCACTCTCACTGCTTTTATTCAATACTGTATTGGGAGTTCTAGCCACACCAATCAGACAAAGAAAAGAAAAAAGAAATAAAAGGTATCCAAATTGGAAGAGGTAAAATTGTCACCATACGTAGATGACATAACACTATATACAGAAAACACAAGGGACTCCACACATAAAGTACTTCAACTAATCAAGGAATTCAGCAAAGTAGCAGGATAAAGATTAACATTCACAAATTGGTTCCATTTCTGCATACTAACAATGAAATATTAGAAAAGGAATATAAAAAATACCTTTTAAAATCTCACCCCTCAAAAATTTTAAACACCTAGGAATAAACCTGACCAAGGAGGTGAAAGACTTACATGCTGAGAGCTATAAAACATTAATCAAGAAAATTAAAGAGGATTCAAAGAAATGGAAAGATATCCCAGGCACCTGGACTGGAAGAATTAATATTATTAAAAATGATCATACTTCCCAAAGCAATCTACAGATTTAATGCAATCCCTATCAAATTATTCACAACATTTTTCTCAGAACTAGAACACCCCAAAATTCATATGGAACCATAAAAGACTCAGAATTGCGAAAGCAATCCTGAGGGGGAAAAAAACTAGCAAGAGGCATAATGCTCCTATGCTTCAGACAATATTATAAAGCTACAGTAATCAAGACAATGTGGTGCTGGTACAAAAACAGACATACAGACCAATGGAACAGAATACAGAACCCAGAAATAAACCCAGAACCTACAGTCAATTAATCTTCAACAAAGGAGGCAAGAGTATAAAATAGGAAAAAGCCTCTTCAGCAAATGGTGCTGGCAAAACTGGAAGGCTGCATGTAAATCTATGAAACTAGAACACACCCTCATGCCATGAACAAAAATAAACTCAAAACGGCTTAAAGACTTAAACATAAGACAAGACACCATAAAACTCCTGGAAGAGAATATAGCCAAAACATTCTCTGATGTTAACTGTGCAAATGTTTTCTTAGGTCATTCTCTCAAGGCAATAGAAAAATAAATAAATAAACCAATGGGACCTAATCTAACTTACAAGCTTTTGCACAGCAAAGGAAACCATAAAAAAAAAAAAACACCAAAACTAGGGAATGGGAGAAAATAGTCATAAACTCTGCTACCAACAAGGGCTTAATCTCCAAAATATACAAACAACTCGTACAACTCAACAGGAAAAAAAAAAGAAAGAAAGAAAAATGGGCAGAAGACCTGAATAGACATTTCTCCAAAGAAGATAAGAAAGATGGCCAACAAGCAAATGAAAAAATGCTCAACATCACTGATTATTAGGGAAATGCAAATCAAAACTACAATGAGGTATTACCTCACACCAGTCAGACTGGCCATCATTAATAAGTCGAAAAATAACAAAGGCCGGAGAGGGTGTGGAGAAAAGGGAACACTCTTACACTTCTGGTGGGAATGTAAATTGGTACAACCTCTATAGAAAACAGTATGGAGGTACCTCAGAAAACTAAATATAGAACCACCATGTGATCCAGCAATCCCACTCCTGGGCATACATCCAGACAAAACTTTCATTCAAAAAGATACATGCACCCCTATGCTCATTGCAGCACTATTCACAATAACCAAGACATGGAAACAACCTAAATGTCCATCAACAGAAGAATGTACTAAGAAGATGTGGTACATATACACAATGAAATGCTACTCAGCCATAAAAAGAACAAAATAATGCCATTTGCAGCAACATGGATGGAACTAGAGACTCTCATACTAAGTGAAGTAAATCAGAAAGACACCCTATGATATCACTTATATGAGGAATTTAATATATGGCACAAATGAACGTATCTCCAGAACAGAAAGAAACTCATAGGCAGAGAATAGACTTGTGGTTGCCAAGGGGGAGGGGGAGGGAGTGGGATGGACTGGGAGTTTGGGGTTAGTACAGGCAAACTATTGCATTTGGAAAGGATACAGCAATGGAGGTCCTGCTGTACAGCACAGGGAACTATCCAATCACTTGTGATGTAACATAATGGAAGTTATGAGAAAAAGAATGTGTGTGTGTGCCTGTATATATATATGTATATGTATAAATGTCACTCTGCTGTACAGCAGAAATTGACAGAACATTGTAAATCAAGTATAATAAAAAATTAAAGAAATACTTTTTAAAAAAAGAAAAAAATCACCTTCATTCAGAATTTTAAAGGCCTTATTCCATTGTTTATTTGCTACTAGTGTTAAAGCTCAGAGGTCTGATACAATTTGGATTCCTTTTTATTATCTGTGTCCTGGTTAATCTGGAAATGTTTAGATTTTTCTTTTCACTTCCTGTTCTGAAGTTTAGCGGGATATGTCATGTGAGTCTTTATTGTCATAGGCATTCAGGGGGTTCAGAATCTGGACTGTCTTTAGTGCAGGGAAGTTTTCTTCCATCTTTGATAATTTCTTTGGACTATTTTCTTCATTTTTTTTTTTTTTTGCACTCTTTTCTTCTTCTTCTTTTGGAATTCTGATGCTTTTGCTGTTGTACCTACTGCAATGATCTTCTAACTTACTTACATTCCACCTCCTATTTTCTTTTTAAAAAACTCTTTGGGAAATTTTTTCAACTTTATTTTTAACATTTTCCCTGATTTTTTTTTAAATTGGCTTTCAGATTTTTAATTTCCAAAGCTTATTTTCTCTTCTTTTGATAGACATACTCTTCTTGTTCATGTATGCATATTTGCTTATTTTTCTGAGAATATTCATTGCTTCTATGAGATTTTCTTCTGCTCCCTGCATTGTCTCCATTTCTTCTGCATTTTTGGTTTCCATTTGTTGAGTTTGGTCACTCTTTACTTTTTTTTAAGACCATCTCAAATATCTAGCAAGTTGTACCTGACCATTTATGAGTGAGGCATATTTTTGAATTATAAGCTGAGTGTCTGGTGGGCTTCAGTGGAGCAAGTCTGGCTGATGTATGGAACTGAGCAGAGGAAGGGGCTGGGTGGGGTGAGTTTTCGTGGTTCTATACATAGACCTTTCAGTTACCCCTTCCATTTTTGAGTCTGGAGTCTGTCCACCCACTGCAGAGATACTGATGATCATTGCTAAAGAAACATGTGGCTGTTCTTAGGGTTTCTCAGTAACTTATTTAGATGCTAATCTAAGTTTGTCTGCATCAATGCCCTTTATTTATAATACTGTGACTTCCAGTACATGTTAAGCATCAGAGAGAAAGCTTCTGATTCTGTGACCATGTACCAGGGAGCAGAGTTATATCTCAATTATTATTTACCTTCTAAGCTACTTAAATTTTAGTTATAATAAACAAGGCAGAAAAAAATCAGTAAAATGAACCTTTTTCTGACAACAGCTCAAACACTGATCAGTATAAGCTGTCAACAGCAATTATTTATAACTGATGAAACTGAAAAATCTCAGGTCACAGGAAACATAAGTTTATGCAGAAATCTTTCAGCGACACAGTGTCAAGAATTGGCAAGTACAACGAGCCTAGCACCTCCCAGCCATTGAAATGAAAGCTTGAAATGATGGTCATTGATGGGTTTTACTTCATTTACTTTCCTGAAACTGAGGCTCCAAGTGGTAAAATAATTCAATTATTCTCTCCAACTAAAACTTACGGATATCTGACAATATAGATTATTTTTAAAGTTGGGCATCTCTGCAGCGATTACATCAAATCTTTTGTGTTTTGAAGAAGGCTTGCCCACGCTGAATTTCCAAGCTGGGAGGATTGTGTGATCCTGGGATTCCTCACTCCACACTCATGTCAGAGCCTGGCAAAGGAAGGTGTTCTTCCTGTGAATTAGTCGTCTCACTGCTTTCCCTGACATGTGTGCCTGAAATTCCTGGTGGGCACACTCACCTTATTCGTGGAGCCTTCATATTTGTATTCATCGTACCATATGCAACATATACAGTATTTAGGGGACCTTTTGGCAAGTGTGAAAAATAGCGTTTTTTTCTGGGCAAAGTGTTGTGAGTAGACTTAGACTGCAGGTGGCAACAAAAACTCAGGCATGGGAAAAAGGCAGCCCACAAAGGCTTCTGTAGAACTGTCTCACAGTGGAGCCTCTATTTACTTACAGTGACTTCAATAAAAAGACCTGGGAGCTTTAAGCAGCCATTTTATTGGATTTAACAACGATCTCCTCAAATATCTAGCAATTTGAAGCCATCCTATATGTTCTTAACCATGAAAGATTATCTAAGATTACTAGTACAGGAGTTCCCGTCGTGGCGCAGTGGTTAACGAATCCGACTAGGAACCATGAGGTTGCGGGTTCGGTCCCTGCCCTTGCTCAGTGGGTTAACGATCCGGTGTTGCTGTGAGCTGTGGTGTAGGTTGCAGACGTGGCTCGGATCCCTCGTTGCTGTGGCTCTGGCGTAGGCCGGTAGCTACAGCTCCGATTCAACCCCTAGCCTGGGAACCTCCATATGCCGCGGGAGCGGCCCAAGAAATAGCAACAACAACAACAAAAGACAAAAAGACAAAAAAAAAAAAGATTACTAGTACAATCTTCAAAGAATCACATATTCACATTTAGTTTAAAAAAATAATAATCAGAATGTCCTTTTCAGCAATAGGGCCTTATTAGGCTAGGTTTGACATTTAATGAGAGATAGCTTCCAAATTATGGCCTTGACAGCCATCATTCATGTTTTTTATGCTGGAACAAATGATTTGCTTGTGCTAAGGAAAGAAGGCAGACCCTCCTGGGGTAGACAGGAGACATGGAGGCATAACATGATTCCTCATTATTTGTAAACCCATTTGGCCCTCCTACAGCTGATATCAATGTTAATGCTTTTGCATTTTGTTTCATCTGATATTATTGGTTTGCATATTCCTGATTTATTTTTACTCATTGCATGGTTTTTAAAATTTCTGTGAAATTTAAAAAACATGTTTCTTGTAGAGAGTATAAAAGGGCTTATTATTTCTTGACCCAGTCTCAGAGTCCTTATCATTTGATGCTAGCATTCAAACTATTCACATTTCTTCTGATAGGTTTGATTTCCTATGTTCCTTCTTACTTTATATCTACTATTTATTATATTTATTATTATCATGCTTTTTTTATAAATTTCTTCCAGATTAATTAGGATGTTATTTTTTAAATTCATCTTCTTACTCTCTCTCTTCTCAAGCAATTCACAGTTTACTATATATCTCATATCTTAATTCATATTTAGAGTTAGAAGTCTCTATCCACATACTGAAATCATACCAAAAAACTAATGAGTCAATGATGAAATCAAAGAGGAAATTAAAAACTACCTTGACACAAACTGTTGATGACAAACCCACAGCCAATATAAGATTCAACAGTGAAAAGCTGAAAGCCTTCCTGCTAAAATATGGAACAAGACAAAGGTGCTCACTCTCACCAGTTCTAGTCAATATTTTATTGGAAAATTCTAGCCACAGCAATCAGACAAGAAAAAGAAATAAAAGGTATCCAAATTGGAAGGGAAGAGGTAAAACTATCATTATATGCAGAAGACATGATACTATTTCTAGAAAACCCTAAAGACTCCAAACAAAAACTACTATAACCAATAAATGAACTCAACAGGGTAGCAGGAAACAAGATTAACATAAAGAAACTGGTTCCATTTCTTTACACTAACAATGAAATATAAGAAAGGGAATGTAAAAACACAATACCTTTTAAAATTATACCAAATTAAAATACTTAGGAATAAACCTGCCCAAAGAGGTGAAATATTTACATGCTGAGAACTATAAAACATTAAAAAAGAAACTGAAGACACTTCAAAGAAAGATATTCAGGCTTTTGGATTGGGAGAATTAATACAGTTAAAATGATCATACTCCCTAAAGTTATCTATCCTTATCAAATTACCCATGACATTTTTCACAGAACTAGAATAAATAATCCTAGAATTTATATGAAACCATAAAAGACTCAGAATTGCCAAAGCAATCCTGAGGAAAAAGAACAAAGCAGGAAGCATTACCCTCTCAGACTTCAGATAATACTACAAAGCTAGAATGATCAAAATAGCATGGCACAAAAACAGACATGGATCAATGGAACAGAACAGAAATCCCAGAAATAAACCCACATACTGATGGTTGATTAATCTTACACAAAGGAGGCAAGACTATACAATGGGAAAAAGTCTCTTCAGCAAGTGGTGTTGGGAAAGTTGGATAGCTTCATGTAAATCAATGAAGTTAGAACACATTCTCACACCATACACAAAAATAAACTCAAAATGGCTTAAAGTCTTATTACATAAGACATAACACCACAAAACTCCTAGAGGAGAACACAGGCAAACATTCTAACAAAAATCATACCAAGTTTTTTTTTAGGTCTATCTCCCAAGGCAATAGAAATAAAAGCAAAAATAAGCAAATGGGACCTAATCAAAATTACTAGCTTTTGCACAGCAGAGGAAACCATAAACAAAATGAAAAGACAACCTATGAAGTGGCAGAAAATATTTGCAAATGATGTGACCAACAAGGGCTTAATTTCCAAGATATACAAATAGCTTATACAACTCAACAACAAGAAAAAATAGTCCAACAAAAAAATAGGCAGAACTAAAAGGACATTTCTTCAAAAAAGACATACAGATAGATGGCCAACAGGCATGTGAAAAGATGAGCAACACTGGAAATCAAAACTACAATAAGGTATCACCTCACACTGGTAAGAATGACCATCATTAAAAAGTCCACAAATAAATACTGGAAAGGGTGTAGAGAAAGGGAACATTTCTACACTGTTGGTAGGAATGTAAGTTGGTGCAGCCATTATGAAAAACAATATGGAGGTTTCTCCAAAAGCTAAAAATAGAGCTGCCATATGACCCAGCAATCCCACTCCTGGGCATATATCTGGACAAAACTATAATTCAAAAACATGCATGCACCCCTATGTTCACTGCAGCAACTATTCACAATAGCCAAGCTATGGAAACAACCTAAATGTCCATCAACGGATGAAGATGTGGTACAACAGAATACTACTCAGCCATAAAAAGAACAAAATAATACCATTTGCAGAAACAGAGATGGACCTCGAGATTATCATACTAAGTCAGACAGAAAAAGACAAATATCATATATTATCACTTATATGTGGAATCTAAAATATGACACAAATGAACTTTTAGAAACAGAAACAGACTCACATACAAAGAAAACAGACCTGTGGTTGCCAAGGGGATGGGAGGGGATGGAGTGGGACTTTGGGGTTAATATACACAAACCATTTTCTAGAGAAAGGAAAAACAACAAGGTCCTACTGTATAGCACAGAGAACTTTATTCGATATTCTGTGACAAACCATAATGGGAAAGAATATAAAATAGAGAAAAAAATGTATAAATGAATCACTTTGCTGTACAGAAATTAACACAACATTGCAAATCAACTATATTTCAATAAAAAAGAAAAAATATACTTCAATCATATAGCCACACTGACTCCCTAAAGATTTATCATCATCAATCCTTCTCCCCTTCCACCAAATTAAGATACTTGGAGTTCTTCTACTTTCCCTTTTATGCAATCTCCCATTCCTAATCCCTATATTTTGTTAATAAAATTAGGATTTGTAGTTATGGGTTCCTCTTTAAACTTTTTGAATAAACAACTTAACAATTAGAAAAATAAAGAATAGTATAAAGAACATCCTTAATGCTGTTTACTCAGATTTACCTATTACTACATTTTACTCCAATTCACTCTACCATTTGCTTTCTCTCTGTATACACACCACAGACACTCACAATTATTGTGACCCATCTGAGGGTAAGTTACAAATATAACTTATCTATAGCTTTATCTCTAAACACTTTAGCGTGCAGTTCCTAAAGAGAGTGCTGTTCTCTTACATACCCATAGTAAACAACTTCATAAATGAAATGGGTATAGCATTTTAATCTAATGGATTGTTATGTTAATGCTTATGATTTTTCAGTTGATTTAAGCATGTCTTCTATAGGGTTCTGACCCCTCTTCAGGGCAGTCTGGGGTTAAGGGTTACATTGAGTTGTATCTCTTTAGCCTCCTTTAGTACAGAATTCTCTATAGCCATTCTTGGTATTTTACGACATTACAATTTGTAAATAGTACAATCCCCCTTGACATTTAAAAAATACCAGACTGTTCATTTTATGCTTTTCTTTTTTTTTTTTTTTTGGCGGGGGGGGGGGGGGGGCACATGGAAGTTCTCAGGCTAGGGGTCAAATCAAAGCTGCAGCTGCCAGCCTACACCACAGCTCATAGCAATGCCAGATCCCCAAGCCACTGAGCGAGGATTGAACCTGCATCCTCATGGATCCTAGTCAGGTTCGTTATCACTGAACCATGACAGGAACTCCTGTGTCTAATTTTTAAGTGTAGTAGTACTTAATCAGTTTTTGATGATGGTGCTCTATTATTTTTATGCATATTAGCAAATGAACTAAATGTTTATTCTTTTTCATTCTGGTCTCTAATTTTGTATTTTCTGTCATTTTGCTAATTTTTTTAACATTTTGTTTGGATTTATTCTGTTCAATTTCCTTGTACATTATGCCTCTTATCAATTCAGCCTAATTTAATATTCACCCTGTACACTATATTTCAAGTTTGTTTTCAATTGTTTGATTTTTGTCTGACTCTTTTCCAAATATGCTTGTCAACCTTATAATTCCTTGTCTTTGCACATTATTTTGATTTCCTACTTTCCCCTATATTGATTCAAACATTTAAAATGCAACTTCAATATCTAAAGTTCCTGTGACCTCTAATATCTTGTGACCCTTTATCTTGGTAGCATAGTTCCTTCTGTGCTTCATAGCTTACAGTTTGGTTCTTACATTTGGGAGATCCCACACTTTGCATGTCTCAAACCACTGTACTTACCTGTTTACTCCAGTGGACCTGGGACAAGACACTTTGCTGCCACCAGGGAGAGAGCACAGAGCACAGACTTTCACTTCTATTACTCTTCTGAATCTTCCTCCTGCCTCATTCCTATTTCTAGGAAATTTGGACATTTTCTTTTATTTTATGTATATATTGTTTTTTGGCCATTCCCTTGGCAAATGTTTAAGTTCCTGGGCCAGGGATCAAACCTGAGCCACAGCAGGGACCACACTGGATCCTTAACAACTAGGCCACCAGGGAAATGTAAAATGCAAATATTTTAATTTTAGCTCTATTGGCCACTTTCAGGATTTTTATACATTTTGAGGCTTTCAGCTTGTCTGCATTGAAATAGCTATTGGAATAGATACTTTCTCTCAAAACATAGTCATCCATATTGTTCACGAGTAAATACTTCACCTAGACACTTTCTAGCAGACAAGAGTGTCTCATGAGACAACTGAGTCTCTTGGACACCAACTCCAATATGCCATATAATAAAAATGTTTATAGTATCATTATTTTCTTAGTATTTAAAGGTGTTTTTATGTTTTGAATGTATTTATGAATTTATAATCTTCCACTTTAGTGAATAATAACTTCCCATGGCTAGGACAGATGTTTTCCAAACCATTAAGTTAGTATTGGTAAAAGTTCTCTTTACTCTAGCTGTCATAATTCCTCCTTGGCACTTCATTGACACAGTCCGACTTTTAATTTTAATCCAACAGTTCTTTTAAATGGCTGTAAGTAAAATGTGTATGTTGCTAAATGTTACTTGTTGGTTGCATATTGATCAATAGTTTCCATTGCCATTTCACAGTTCAAGAAAATTTGACTTGTAGAATTTCTGTTTTTAAGAACCAAAAGAAATTTTTCAAGCTTAAAAGTTTTCTATTTGAAAAACCTTCTCTGAAAACTGTTATAATGAACTTGGTAAAGTTACCAAGTTCATTATAACAGTTACAAAACTTACATAATTTACATAAATTTATATAAATCTGTTGCATTTCTATACACTAACAATGAAGTATCAGGGAAAAAATTAAGGAAACAACTCCACTTACCATCATATAAAATATGTATGAATAAATTCACCTAAGGAAGCAAAAGATCTGTACTCCAAAAACTGTAAGAAGCTGATGACAGAAACTGAAGGTGATACAAACAGATGGAAAGGTATACTGTGTTTTTGGAATGGAGGAATCAATATTTTTTAAATGATCATACTACCCAAGGAAATCTACACATAATGCAATTCCTGCCTAATTCCCAATGGCATTTTTTACAGAACTGGAAAAAATTTTTTTAATTTGTATGGAAACACAAAAGACCCCAACTAGCCAAAATAATCCTGAGAAAAAAAGCTAGAGGACTCATTCTCCTTGAGTTTTTACTATACAACAAAGCTGCAGTAATCAAAAAATATGGAACTGGCACAAAAACAGAAATACAGAGCCATGGAACAGGATAGAAGCCCAGCAATGAACCCACACACTTATGGCTAATTAATTTATGACAAAGGAGGCAAGAATATACAATGGAGAAAAGACAGTTTCTTCAATAAGTGGTGCTGAGATAACTGGACAGCTTCTCATAAAAGAATAAAATTAGAACACTCTCGAACACCATATACAAAAAATAAACTTAAAGTGGGCTAAAGACCTAAATGTAAGACTGGATTCTGTAAAACTCCTAGGAAAATACAGGAAGAACATTCTTTGACATAAGTGGTGGCAGTATTTTTTGGATCTGTCTTCTAGAGTAACGGAAACAAAAGGAAAAATAAACAAATGGAACCTAATTAAACATAAAAGTTTTGCACAGCAAATGAAACTATGAACAAAAAAAAAGACAACCTATAGAATGGGATAAAGATAACTGCAAATGATGCAACCAATAAGGGATTAATTTCTAAAATATACAAAAGCTTATACAGCTCAATATCAAAGAAACAACCTGAGAGTTCTCCTGTGGTGCAGTGGGTTATGGATCTGGCATTGTCACTAAAGTGGCTTGGGTTACTGCCGTCCCTTGGGTTTGATCCCTGGCCCAGAAACTTTCACATGTTGCAGGTGCAGCCAAAAAAAAGAGGGAGGGGCAGGAGACCTAAATAGGCATTTCTCCAAAGAAGACATACAGATGGCCAATAGGTATACGAAAAGATGTTCAACAATGCTGATTATTAGAGAAACGCAAATCAAAACTACAATTAGGTACCACTTTACGTCTGTCGGAATGGATATCATTAATAAATCTACACAATAACAGATGCTAGAGAGGGTCTAGAGAAAAGGGAATCCTCCTACACTATTGGTGGGAATGTAAATTGGTGCAGCCACTATGGAGAACAGCATGGAAGTTCCTACAAAAACAAAAACATAACTACCATATGATGCGCAATCCCACTCCTCGATATACATATGGAGAAAACCAGAAGTCAGAAATACATATCTACCTCAATGCTCATTGTAGCACTATTAACAATAGCCAAGACATGGAAGCAACCTAACTGTCCATCAGAAGATGAATGGATAAAGAATATGTAGTACACACACACACACACACACACACACACACTGGAATGTTAGTCATAAAAAAGAATGAAATAATGCCATTTGCAGCAACATAGGTGTACCTAGAGATTATCATACTAAGTAAAGTAAGTCAGATAAAGACAAATATCATATGATATCACTTATTTGTGGAGTCTAAAAATGACACAAAGGAATTTACATACAAAACAGCAATAGACTCACAGACCACAGAAAACAAACTTACCATTACCAGAGGAAAAAGGGAGATAAATTAGGAGTTTGGGATTAACAGACACACCCCACCGTATATAAAACAGATAAACAAGATCCTACTTATAGCACAGGGAACTATATTCAATATCTTATAATAACCTATAATGGAAAATAATCTGAAAAAGAATAACTGAATCACTTTCCTATAAATGTGACATATTGTAAATCAATTATACTTCAATTAAAAAAATCTTCTGGAGTTCCTGCTGTGGCTCAGCAGGTTAAGGACCCAACATTGTCTCTGTGAGGACACAGGTTTGGATCTCTGGCCTCACTCAGGGGTTAAGGATTTGGCATTGCTGCAAGCTGTGGTGTGGATCATGGATGTGGCTCAGATCTGGTGTAGCAGCGACTGTGGCACAGGCTGGCAGCTGCAGCTCTGATTCAACCCCTAGTCTGGGAACTTCCATATGTTGTACATGTGGCCATTAAAAAAAAAAAAAAAAACTTCTCTGATATTAGGAAATAATGCATGTCCTGTGTTTACTGCTCAAAAATGCTGTCTATTTTCCCATCTTAACTAGTCAAACTTTCTAACGAAGTTATTTAACACCATATTTATTTATTTACTTATCAACGAACATATGTAATTTCTAGGATGATCTCATGTCACTAAATATTCTTTCTTTCTGATGGGGGTGTGATGGAGCTCACTATACAAAGAACACTGATGTAGAAAAAAGCAAAGTCATAGAGTACAAGTTAGTAGGTACAGTTAGTCCTGTTCAGGCTGAAGTGCACTGATTCTAATGACCAGTCCTGGGTGTCTGGACAGAAATATTCATATAGAGAGAGCCCAAAAATAAACCCAGACACCTATGATCATTAATCTTCAACAAAGGAGGCAAGAGCATAAAATGGGAAAAAGTCTTTTCAGCAAGTGGTGCTGAGAAAACTGGACGGCTGAATGTAAAACAGTGAAAGTAGAACACACCTTCACATCATGCACAAATATAAATGCAAAATGGTTAAAGACTTAAACATAAGACAAGACACCATAAAACTCCTAGAGAAAACTGGACGGCTGAATGTAAAACAGTGAAAGTAGAACACACCTTCACATCATGCACAAATATAAATGCAAAATGGTTAAAGACTTAAACATAAGACAAGACACCATAAAACTCCTAGAAGAAAACATAGGCAAAACATTCTCTGATATAAACCACACCCATATTTTTTTTAGGTCAGTCTCCAAAGGCAATAGAAATAAAAACAAAAATAAACCAATGTGACATAATCAAAATTACTAGCTTTTGCATAGCAAAGGAAACCATAAAACAAACAAACACCCCCTCCCAATGAAAGGACAATCTACAGAATGGGAGAAAATAGTTCCAAATAATGCAATCAACAAGGGCTTAATCTCCAAAATACACAAACAACTCATACAACTCAACAACAAAAATATGAACAATCCAATTGAAAAATGGGCAGATCTAAATAGACATTTCTCCACATGAAAAAAGGCTCAACATCTCCAGTCATTAGAGAAATGCAAATCAAAACTACAATGAGGGGTCACTTGGTGCAGTGACAGCCAGGAGCGTGGTGCAGGGCTGAAAGGCAAGGGGAGTTACCCTTGCTCGCCAAGTGGAGCCCAGCTTTGAGGTACACCAGTGCCTTCTGCCTGGGCCCGCAGTGCCAGACACCTGCCAAGTCCAAAGTGGGAGTCCAGCAGAGCATTCCGCCCTCAAGGTCTCCAACCTGAGCATATATGCCAGTTGACATGGGAACACTGAGGCCAGCAATTTAAGGATTTTCATGTTTGATGGCAGTGAATGCAGAACCCTGGATCTCTTGGTCACAGATAGACAGCAAGGAATCCTGAGGAAGAACAAGACACTTAAGGGCATGTGTTCTGGATGGAATAGCTACAGGATGATGAAGTCTCCATTGACTCAGATCCCTGAGTGACTACCTGGATTAGCATTTCTGCCCATCCCATATTAAAGCCACTAATACTCAGGCATGGAGATGATGAAATCCAATCAGGTTTGAGGCCCTAACCTCTAAATTCATAATAGCATTCAAGAAGAAAGCAAAATACAACTCTTGTCTGCAAAAAGGATGCCACACCAAAAACCTATAAAAATGAAAAGGCAGAGAACTCTAACTCAGATAAAGGAGAAAGGAAAAAACCCCAGAAAGAGAACTAAGTGATCTGGAGATTATTAACGTCCAGGGAAAAGACTTTAGACTGATAATGCTGAAGATGATACAAGACACTGGAAATAAACTGAAGGCAAAGATGGATAATTTACAGCAAACACTGAGCAAAGAAATACAAGATGTAAAACTTAAGCAGAGATGCAAAAATACAATAACTGAAATAAAAAATTCATTAGAAGCAACCAACAGCAGAATATACGAGACAGAAGAATGAATAAGCGAGGTGGAGGACAGACTAGTGGAAATCATTGGTGTGGAACAGAAAAGAGAAAAAAGATTGAAAAGAAAGGAAGACAGTCTCAGAGAACTCTGGGACAACATTAAACACACCAACATCCATATTATAGAGGTGCCAGAAGGAGAAGTGAGAGAGAGAAGGAGACAGAAAAAATATTTGAAGAGATAATAGCCAAAACTTTCCTAACATGGGAAAGGAACCTCTCCCTCAAATCCAGGAAGTGCAATGAGTACCATATAAAATAAACCCAAGGAAGAACACCCCGAAACACATATTAATCAAAGTGACCAAAATTAAAGACAAAGAGAAAATACTGAAAGCACCTAGAGAAAAGAAACAAGTAACATACAAGGGAACCCCAATAAGTTTATCAGATTTTTCAGCAGAAACTCTGCAGGCCAGAAGAGAGTGTCACAATATACTTAACATGATGAAAGGAAAAAACCTCCAACCAAGATTACTCTACCCAACAAGGCTCTCATTCAGATTTGAAGAAGAAATCAAAAGCCTTGTAGATAAGCAAAAGCTAAGAGAATTAAGCAACACTAAACCAGCTTTACAACAAATACTAAAGGAGCTTCTCTAGACAGGAAAGAAAAGGCCACAACCAGAAACAAAAATACCACAAACAACAAGGCTCACCAGTAAAGACATACACAGTAGAGATAGGAAATCATCCACGCACAAATTATGCAACCAAAATCAGAAAGCATGAGAAGAGGACGGTACAAAGGAAGGACAATGGAGATGCACTTGCAATTAAGAGAACAACAAGTTAAAACAATCTCATATATATATATAGACTCATATCAAAACTTCAGGGTAACTGCAAACCAAAAATCTACAACTGATGCACAAACAAATAAGAAAAATCAACTCAAATACAACAATAAAGATAGTCACCAAACCACAAGAGGAGAGAACAAGAGAAGAAGCAAAGAAAAAAGAGCAACAAAAAAAAATCAAAAGCAATTAATAAAATGGCAGTAAGAACATACATATCAATAATTACCTTAAATGTTAATGGACTAAATGCCTCAACCAAAAGATGTAGACTGGCTGAATGGATATAAAACCAAGAACCATGTATATGCTGTCTTCAAGAGACCCACTTCACTTCTAGGGACACATACAAATTGAAAGTGAGAGGATGGAAGAAAATATTTCATGCAAACGGGGATCAAAAGAAAGCTGGAATAGCAATACTCATAACAGACAAAATAGACCTTAAAATGAAGAATATTCTAAGGGACAAAGAAAGACATTACATAATGGTCAAAGGACCAATCTAAGAAGATATAACAGTTGTAAATCTATAGGCACCCAACATAGGATCACCACAACATATAACGCGACTACTAAAAACCTTAAAAGCAGAAATTGACAATAACACAGTAATAGTGGGGGACTTTTAACACCCCACTTAGAGCAATGGGACAGATCATCCAGACAGAAAATCAATAAGGAGACACAGGCCCTGAATGAAACATTAGACCAGATGGACTTAATAGATATTTATAGAACATTCCATCCAAAAGCAACAGAGTACACATTCTTCTCAAGTGCACATGGACCATTCTCTAAGATTGATCACATCCTGGGCTACAAATCCAACCTAGGTAACTTTAAGAAAATTGAAATCATACCAAGCATCTTTTCTGACCACAATGCTATATGACTGGAAATCAACAACAACAACAAAAAAAACTGCAAAAAACCAAACACATGGAGACTAAACAACATGCTACTAAACAACCAATGGATCACTGAAGAAATCAAAAAGGAAATTAAAAAAAAATACCTAGAAGCAAATGACAACAAAGATACGACACTCCAAAACCTGTGGGATGCAGCAAAAGCTGTTCTAAGAGGAAAGTTTATAGCAATACAAGCCTACCTCAGGAAACAAGAAAAAGCTCAAATACACAACTTAAGTCTATATCTAAAGCAATGAGAGAAAAATGAACAGAGAAGACCTAAAGATAGCAGAAGGAAAGAAATCATAAAGATCAGAGCAGAAATCAATGAAGTAGAAATGAAGAAAACCATAGAAAAGATCAATGAAACTAAAAGCTGGTTCTTTGAAAAAATACAAAATTGATAAACCCTTAGCCAGACGTACCAAGAAAAAAAGAAAGAGGACTCAAATCAATGAAATTAGAATGAAAAAGGAGAAGTTACAACAGACAGACATCACAGAAACAGAGAGGACCATAAGAGACTAGTGTGCAACTATATGCCAATAAAACAGAAAACCTAGAAGAAATGGAGAAATTCTTAGGAAAGTAAAATCTTCCAGGACTAAATCAAGATGAAATAGAAAAGATGAATGGACCAATCACAAGAACTAAAATTGAAACTTTGATTTTAAAACTTCCAACGAAAAAAAGTCGAAGACCAGATGGCTTCACAGGCAAATTCTATCAAGCATTTAGAGAAGAGATAACACCTCTCCTTCTGAAACTATTCCAAAAAATTACAGAGGAAAGAACACTCCCAAACTCATTCTATGAAGCTACTATAACCCTGATACCAAAACCAGACAAAGATATCACAAAAAAAGAAAATTACAGGCCAATTTCACTGATGAACATCATTGCAACAATCCTCAACAAAATACTAGCAAATCACATCCAAAGATACATGAAAAGGATTGTACATCATGATCAAGTGGGATTTATCCAGGGATGCAAGGGTTCTTCAATATCCACACATCCATCAGTGTGATACACCACATTAACAAACTGAAGAACAAAAACCATATGATCCTCTCAATAGACGCAGAAAAAGCCTTTGACAAAATCCAACACCTATTTCTGATAAAAACCCTTCGGAAAGTGGGCATAGTGGGAACCTACCTCAACATGATAAAGGCCATATATAACAAACCCAGAGCGAACATCATTCTCAATGGTGAAAAGCTGGAAGAATTCCCGCTGAGATCAGGAACAAGACAAAGATGTCTGCTCTTGCCACTACTATTCAACATAGTTTTGGAAGTCCTAGCCATGGCAATCAGAGAAGCAAAAGAAATAAAAGGAATCCAAATTGGAAAGGAAAAAGTAAAACTATCACTATTTGCAGATGACATGATACTATACTTAGAGAATCCTAAAGACTACCAGAAAACTGTTAGAGCTCACCCATGAATTTGGCAAAGTCACAAGATACAAAATTAACACACAAAAATCAACTCCATTTCTATATACTAACAATGAAAGATCAGAAAGAGAAATTAGGGAAATAATCCCATTTACCATCTCATCAAAAAGAATAAAATACCTAGGAATAAACCTACCTAAAGAGACAAAAGACCTGTACTCTGAAAACTATAAGACTATAAGAAACTATAAGAAACTATAAGAAAGCAAAGATAACACAAACAGATGGAAAGACATACCATGCTCTTGGATTGGAAGAGTCAATATTATCAAAATGGCATAATACCCAAGACAATCAATAGATTCAATGCAATCCCTATCAAATTACCAAGAATATTTTTCACAGAACTCAAACAAAATATCTTAAAGATTGTTTGGAAGCACAAAAGACCCAGAAGAGCCAAAGACATCCTGAAAAAGAAAAATGGAGCTGGAGGAATCAGGCTCCCGGAATTCAGACTATACCACAAAGCTACACTCATCAAAATCACATGATACTGGCACAAAGACAGAAATAGAGATCAGTGGAACAGGATAGAAGGCCCAGAATTAAACCCACACACCTACAGTCAACTAATCTATGACAATAGAGGCAAGAACATACAATGGAGAAAAGGCAGCCCCTTCAATAAGTGGTGCTGGGAAAACTGGGCAGCCACATGTAAAGGAATGAAATTAGAACACTCACTAACACCATACACAAATATCAATTCAAAATGGATTAAAGAACTAAATATAAGACCAGATACTATAAAACTCTTAGAGGAAAACAGGCCAAACACTCTCCGAAATAAATGACAGCAACATCTTCTCAGATCCACCTCCTAGAGTAATGACAATAAAAACAAAGATAAACAAATGGCACTTAATTAAACTTGAAAGTCTCTGCACAGCAAAGGAAACCCTAAACGAAATGAAAAGACAACCCACACAATGAGAGAAAATATTTGCAAATGAAGCAACTGACAAGGGATTCATCTCCAAAATTTATACACATCATCCATAGCTCAATACCAAAAAAACAAACAACCCTATCAAAAAATGGGCAGAAGATCTAAACAGACAATTCTCCAAGGAAGACATACACATGGCCAAAAAACACATTGAAAAGATGTTCAACATCACTCATTATTAGAGAAATGCAAATCAAAACCACTATGAGGTACTACTGGCCAGAATGGCCATCATCAAAAAGTCTACAAACAATAAGTGCTGGAGAGGGTGTGGAGAAAAGGGAACCCTATTACACTGCTGGTGGGAATGTAAACGACCTAAATGCCCATCGACAGAGGAGTGGATAAAGAAGATGTGGTACACATATACAATGGAATATTACTCAGCCATTAAAAGGAAAGAGATAACAGCATTTGCAGCAACATGGATGGACCGAGAAATTATCATGCTAAGTGAAGTCAGTCAGATGGTGAGACACCAACATCAAATGCTATCACTTACACTTGGAATCTAAAAAAAAAAAAAAAAAAGGACACAATGAACTTCTTTGCAGAACAGATACTATGCTACTAAACAACCAATGGATCACTGAGGAAATCAAAGAATACCTAGAAACAAATTACAGTAAAGATACAACAATCCAAATCCTATGGGATGCAGCAAAAGCAGTTCTAAGAGGGAAGTTTATAACAATACCAGCTTACCTTAGGAAACAACCTAACCTTACGTGTTAAGTAACCAGAGAAAGAACAAACAAAACCCAAAGTGAGTAGACGGCCACTCTCTTGCCACTTTAATTCAATATAGGTTTGGAAGTCCTAGAAGAAAAAGAAACAAAAGGAATCCAGATTGGAAGGGAAGAACTAAAACTATCACTCTTTGCATCATCATAATACTATACCTGGAATATCCTAAAGATCCCACAAGAAAACTGTTAGAGCTGATTGATGAATTTGGTAAAGTTGCAGATACAAAATTAACACGCAGAAATCAACTGCATTTCTATATACTAACAATGAAAGATGAGAAAGAGAAATTAGGGAAACCATCTCATTTATCATCACATCAAAAAGAATAAAATAGCTATAAATAAGCCTACCTAAAAGACAAAAGACCTGTATCCTGAAAACTATAAGACACTGATGAAAGAAATATGACAGAAACATAAGGAGAGCTATAACATGCTCATGGACTGGAAGAATCAATATTGTCAAATGACTATACTCTTCAAGACAATCTACAGATTCAATGCAATCCCTATCAAATTAACAATGGCATTTTTCACAGAACTAGAAAAAAAATTTTAATTTATATGGAAATACAAAAGACTATGAATAGCCAAAGCAATACTGAGAAAGAAAAATGGGGCTAGAAAAATCAGTTTTCCTAACTTCAGACTATACTTTAAAACCACAGTCATCTAAACAGTATGGAACCAACAAAAAACCCAGAAATACAGATCAATGGAATAGGATAAAAAGCCCAGAAATAAACCCACACACCTATGGTCAGCTAATCTATGACAAAAGAGGTAAGAGTATACAATGGAGCAAAGACAGTCTCTTCAATAAGTTGTGCTGGGAAAACTGGACAACTACGTGTAAAAAATGAAATTACGACACTCTCTAACGCCATATAAAAATAAACTCAAAACAGATTAAAGACCTAAATATAAGACCAGATACTCTAAAACTCTTAGAAGAAAAATAGACTAAACACTCTCTGGCATAAACCAGAGAAGTTTCTTCTCATATCTACCTCCTATAGTAATGAAAATAAAAACAAAAATAAATAAATGGGACCTAATTAAACTTAAGTTTTTGCACAGCAAAGGAAACAATTTACAAAACTAAAAGAAAATCCATAGAATGGGAGAAATCTTTACAAATAAAGTGACTGACAAGGGATTAATCTCCAAAGTACATAAACAAAATTCATAAGCTCAAATTAAAAAAAATAAAAAATGGGTAAAAAATCTAAATAGACATTTTTCTAAAGAAGACATACAAATGGCTAAAAAATACATGGAAAATGCTCAACATCACTAATTATTATAGACATGCAAATCAAAACTACTATGAGGTACCATCTTATACCAGCCAAAATGGCCATAATCAAAAAGTCTACAAACAATAAATATGGAGATGTTGAGGAGAAAAGGGAAGCCTCTTATACTGTTGGTGGGAATGTAAGTTGGTGCAACCACTATGGAAAACAGCATGGAGGTTCCTCAGCAAACTAATGTACGAAATAATGCCATTTGCAGCAACATGGCAGAACCCAGAAATTACCATGCTAAGTGAAGTTAGATAGTAAAAGACAAACAGGATTATCATTTATATATGGAATCCAAAAAAAAAAAAAGAATACAAATGAACTTATTTGCAGAACAGAAACAGATTTGCAGACTTTGAAAACATACTTAGGGTTTCCAAAGTGAACAGACAGGTGGGGGAGGGATGGATTAGGGGTTTGACACTGGCATATGCACACTGTAACACATGGAATGACTGACCAACAGGGACCTGCTGTATAGCACAGAGAACTCTACCCAAGATTCTATGATAATATATGTGGGAAAAGAATCTGAAAGGGAATGGATAAGTGTACCTATTAACTGAATCACTTTGTTGTAGAGAATAAATTATCACAACATGTAAATTAACTATACTTTGGAGTTCCCATTGTGGCTCAGCAGTAACGAACCCAACTAGGATCCATGAGGATGAGAGTGTGATTCCTGGCCTCACTCGGTGGGTTAAGGAGCTGGTGTTGCCATGAGCTGTAGTGTAGATCACAGATGCAGCTTGGATCCTGCATTGCTGTGGTTGTGACGCAGGTCAGCAGCTGTAGCCCATTCGACCCCTTGTCTGGGAACTTCCATAAACTACAGCTGCAGCCCTAAAAAAAGGAAAAAAAAAACCAAATTGATGACAAAAAGAAAAACTCAATAAAATACATAATTTCTAATAACACCTATTTAACATATTTTATGTTAAATTACTAATGCACATGTGCATAATTATTTATCATATATCATTTGGGAGTTTTTTGGTGGGTTGTTGTTACTTGACTAGTATGGCTGTGTCCTGGGTCACTCTCAAAGAAGCCTTTCTCCAGAGATGTCTGTCAGGATTCAGACTTGAGTGAGTTTATTTCACTTCATGGCTGAACATATTTGAACAGACTGTTTATAAAATAAAAATAAAACGACTAATAGTTCATTGTGACTGGTTCATTTATTCCAAAAATTTTTTTAATTTAATTTATTATCTATGCATTTATTTATTTTTGCTTTTTAGGGCCACATTCGCGGTATATGGAAGTTCCCAGGCTAGGGGTCGAATGCTACGCCACAGCCACAGCAACATGGGATCCAAGCCACGTCTGTGACCTACACCACAGCTCACAGCAACACCAGATCCCCTACCCACTGAGCAAGGCCAGGGATAAAACCTGCATCCTCATGGATACTACTCAAATTCGTACCCACTGCACCACAACAGGAACTCCCAAAAATTCTTTTTTAAAATTCTGTCTCCATGCTTAAATTTCATACTGATGGAACAAAACAATTATTTGCCAACTCAAACTTCACATCAGAATCATGAGAACAGAGTTATGACCACAAAGATTCAGTGTGCCAACCTGACATTTTTAAATCAATAGCGTTTTTTTTAAAAATTCACTCATCAGTTTCTATGGGATAGCTGAAAGTGACAAAATCAGAGAACCCCGAATGGTAGACTACCTTGCAAGTGATTTTTAGATGCTACCATACTTTGTGCTGTAAATAATTAACTTGTAGATAACATAAAATTACTTGAAACTCAAAACCTGGAATGCTTCCCAATTTTGTCAAACTTACTAGTTATTACAACGTCCATGTCCTTTTAGCTAAGAAGGTGGGTGAAGATAAAAAGTGACCTGTTCTTATGTGTTTAACACAATTACAAATAAATATATAATGCTTCTAAAAAATCAGATTAGATCTGAAGTACAGATGAAAATAGGAAAATGCTTTTCCCTGCTTTAAACAACAGTAGCCCATCATGTACAAATGTGTCAGATGATAAAGTATCTTCATGTTAAAAACAATGCCATATAAAAAAGAAAGCTTTCTTGAAGGTACTAAAATAAATGAAAAAAAAAAGACATGGTATACTCAGGTAATTCATATATCGGAAAAAGATAATGTTGACAAATATGCTCATGCTCACAGATATTATACAGGAGCTGTATATGTATGAACCGTGGTATATGTACAAAGAAATAGAAGCCATTATTCCTCTGCTGAATGTGTGCCAAATTTGTGACTTAATCACTTCATAATCTTAATGGACAAAATTCCTCTTCCTATAATTTAAAATGATAACTTTTAAAAGTCTGTATAGTGAGAGGCTGTGATATTTTAGTATCTGTTCTAAGAAGTACTTTAAACGCACATAAGAATTGCCAATTGTCAGAAAGATCAAATGCAATCAGCTACTATCCCATGCAAATTAATGGCAGGTAGTCAATATTCATATGTGTACACATATATGAAATATATATTAGTACACAACATATAAATAAAACCAAATATTGGATATTAATATTGAATATAAAATCACACCAGAAAATGCTCTGTGGTGAAATCAGAAGCATTCTGGTGTAAATAGATTATAAATTTTTATGCAGTTCTCATGGATAATACTGTGAAACAGGTGGAAATTGTAGGGGGAAAAAAAAAAGTTCCCCCAAAATCTTGACTATATGAAAGGATGCATGCCTATTATAAGGCCTCTTTTCTTGTTTACAACCAATGTCAGAAAGTAACTCTGAACTAAGGAGAATAAAATGATTAAACAAGACACAGGAATACACTTTCTATTGCAGAAAGGAAACCAAAAGAAATAATAAATGAATGGGAAATGAAGATTCTACAAATAAAAATATCAGTCCTTATGGGAAAGAGGCTTAAAATTAAAAATAAAGAGACTATAGATATCCTAATTTCATCTTTTGAATGCATATTTACAAAACTAAGCTAAATATCTTCATATTTTGCATTTATTAGGAGAAAACTGATTTTCTGTGAATATGTCTAATTCACAAAATGCAGTCATTATCTTGCCTTTTAAGTATTCTGCAGTTTTATGTATTAATATATTTCAACTTAAATGGTCTTAAGCAGAATGTAATACTTGGTATTTTAAAAATTACCACCGTGTTTAGAAATTCTAAAAGTGATTTACAAGTCTTTTTTAAAAAATTACATTCTTAAAAAATTTGGTAGTGGTCTGTTTTTCACAATAATAATCACATTGGAATGCTGCAAAAGATGTTTCAATAAGCTTATATTTATATATGATTGTCACTGTATTGAGAAAATGTCAATCATGTCAATAGTTTGCCTTGAAAATAAGATAAGCGAGGAATATTTTAAATACATTATAATTTTATTCCTTTAAAGTCAAAAAAGCGAAAGATAAATTCTGATTTTGACATACTTAAGATACCAATTTTATAACGTTTTAATACACTTCTTTTTTACTTTCTCAATACTTTTGAACTACTTTCACATTATATCTGTATCACCTGTGTATAACCTGTTTTGTAAGGGTCTTTTGAACAAGTGAAGTGGCTAATTCGTGTGGTTGAAGAGGCCACTAAAGGCCACTAAAGAAAGTATCCGTTTTTACAACCTTCCAGAGGGCAGACGAAAAAGAACAGTAATGAAATGTGTTCAGCTGCAAACCTCCCTTTTTGCCCTAGGACTAAGTCTCCTGGGCACCACCCCCTCCTCCCCTGAGCACCCCGACGTCACCCCGCCCCCGAGGGCCTGGCAGGACGGAAGTCCCTCCATTCCGCCCCGACTGCCAGCATGCAGGGGCTTCCCCACCAGCCACTTGGGTCTGTCCCAGACGCCCCAGCGGGAAAGTCTCAACCACCAGCCCCTGAGCCCTGGATCCTGCAGTAAAATGACCTCCTTACACGTTACCTGAGAAGGCAGAGAAGGAACCATGCAGGTCAGGCAGGAAGGAGCGGCGGTGCACCCCGCATCTCAGGTTGGGGCAGGCGGGGAGCAGCTTCCTCCGGACGTGCAGCCATCACGCTGTGTCCCAACACAGCTAGGGAACCCTTTTCTCCCACCTCGCAGAAGACCACCCACCAAGACCATGCGCGGATGCGCATGCGCTTCATCGCCTGCGAGTGCTGCTTCGCGCGCCCCCTTCAGGCCCTTTATGTCAGTGCAGGATGCTCAGAACTCGGTGGACAACATGCGACCCCCTCAGCCGGGATGCTGAGTCACTCAAAATCTGTGTTTCAGCCTCTCAGCTGGTGGCACTGGCTATGCTTTAATCTGGCCATGCCTGCTCTCTTGCCTGGGATGTGCCTCACTCCTTGTAGCCATGCCTGTAGGACAAGACTGTCATCTGACTTTTACGTCATCTAAAAAAATCCTGTCTCTCCTAGATCACAATGACAGCATCCATTTCCAGTCACTAGAAAAGAGCCACTAATTTGCACCTTTGGATTCTCCACTGAATTTTCAACCACAGAGGACAGATGCTCTACTTGGAATAAAATTCTCTTTAACTGTTGTGGCTCAGTGGGTTAAGAACCTGACTAGTATCCATAAGGATTAGGGTTCAACCTCTGGCCTTGCTCAGCGGGTTAAGGATCCAGCATTACCACAAGCTGCAGCATAGGTCACAGATGCAGCTTGGATCGGGGATTGCTGTAGCTGTGGCGTATGCCAGCAGCTGCATCTCCAATTCAACCCCTAGCTCTGGGAACTTCCATATGATGCAGGTGTGGCCATAAAAAGAAAAAAATAAAAATGAGATAAATTACTATACAGCCTAGATCACGATCACAAATAACTGAAGTCAAAGATGAAAGTGGAAAATATATGTGCTTTTCCCCATTGGAAATAGGAATCCAGAGTTAATGCCAAGAAACAACTACGTATCTGCAGCAGTGGAATTCAGCTGGCATACCTTGGAGCTACTTGTCAGAAAGGGAATCAAACAGTACTATTCCCTGATCCAAAAAATCCTCAACTAAGGATTGGAAATAAGGAAATAGGAAAAAAATTCTTCTCAATACCTTCCATATTCAACCATATTTTTACGCACAATAAAGTAATCTGAGTTCATACCAGCTGTAAAAACATCTGAAAAAAGATGATATATTTATTATATATTTCCAATGTCCAAAATTTTTTACAGAGAACATAATCTATGACTTTTTAAATAAACTAATGAGGTTTATTTTAAATTCATCTTTTCAAAATCTCAAGCGGAATTTGCTGTTTTCAGATTGCGGGATATAGTTTTTCTTGAAAAACTTTCTTCAACATACTTTTGTTACTGACTTTAAAGTTAGTTGCTGAGATATACATGAAATTATCAGTTGTTTTAACATTTTATAAACTTATGTTTAATTCAAATAACAGCTCAAAAAAAGCTTTCAAATAAAGGCAAGTGAACCTGATTTCCCCCCAATCAGAGATTCAAGGACCCAGCAACCTTCAATTTGTGGATTTGCCATCATCAATGTGTGCTTTAACTACAGGTATGTTCCTTCAGTTTATTCCACTCAGTTGTAAAAAAGAAATGTATGTCACATCATGGGATGTGTTTTTCTGGCCTGAGCTTGTACAGAGCAAATATCACTTCTACACCCCCTAAACTTGCTTAGAACTGCTTCAGCTTGAATTATTCCTTCTGGCACTGCCTACCATCAGGCAGCAGCCTCCTGGGTCAGTGGTGCCCACTGAGCTTTGCTGGAGCAACTACAGCAAGAAAGAAGACTGCAAGGGTCATTCTGGCCATGTCCCTGCCTCAGAAACAGCATGCACCTCCTATTATGAGTGATTCTCTGTACTGACTGACCTAGAAAGCAGTAGGAAGGGGAGCTCCAAGTCTTCCCATTTATTTACTCAGCACCTGTGCTGAGCACTCAGCCTGTGCCAAGTGATTCCATGGCCCAAGGGCTGTGCTGAAAATACCAAGTGACTCCTGTCTTTGAAGAGACCTCTCGGTCTGGAGCAAGGAAAGACAAAAGTATGCAAACCAGACGTGAATGCATAGAGCATGTGCTGCACTAAAAATAAAATATGGTGTTATGGGTGAGGGCTTGGAAGTCAGGGGTAGGAGGGACCAGGATGGAAAGAGGGAACCAGCCCCTCACAAGCCTGGGAGAAGTGTGCCCGGGAGAAGGCATCACTCGTACGGAGGCTCACAGGCAGAAGTGAGTTTCTGGGGGGGTCGGAAGGGTGACCACTGTGTCTGGATGGAGACTGGTAAGAGGTGGGTCGTAGCCAAGATCCCAGCACCAGGGGGACACTGTTAGCTGTCTGCTTCTCTCTGACAACATCACTCCAAAACAGCACCTATAAAACTTGTCTATTAAATATCTCACAGTCTGTGGACCAGAAATGGCTTCCGTGGGTGCTTCTGCCTCCAAGTATCCGTGCAGATGGGGCTAAGGGCTCACCTGAGGCTGAAAAGTGGGAAGATTTTCTTCCAGGCTCACTCACCTGCCTTTATTTTGGGCTCATAGCTTGAGTTTCTGTCTGTCTGTTGTCATGGTAACTTCAGTTCTCTCTCATGTGAGCCTCTCAAAAGGAGAGTTTCTAGTATCTGTGTTTGTGTCTCCATCTCCAAGGATATATCAAATAGAGATAGAGAAAAATACAAAGAGAGAAAAAGAGAGAGAGAGAGGAGATAGCAAGGCAGATAGAGAAACAGAGGGAGAGAGAAAAATAGAGAACACAAGAGAGTGTAATAGATGTGGCAACTTTTTGTCATTAGTACACAGCTGTGACATCTCATCTGTTTGTATCCTTTTGGTTAGAAGCCACTTACTAACCACTTAGCGGTGTTGAAACTGACAGCACCAATGGCCCGAACCTAGCCAGAACACAGATTGGGACTTGAACCCATGTGCCGGAACTCGAACCCAGCCTAAACCCAGATTGAGACTTGAGCCCACAGGTTTTTTTGGGGGTTTTTTGTTGTTGTTGTTGGTTTTGTCTTTTCTAGGGCTGCGCCTGCCGCATATGGAGGTTCCCAGGCTAGGGGGTCTAACCGGAGCTGTAGCCCCCGCCCTCTGCCAGAGCCACAACAATGCCAGATCCAAGCCACATCTGTGACCTACACCACAGCTCATGCAACACCGGATCCTTAATCCACTGAGCGAGGCCAGGGGTCGAACCTGCAACCCCATGGTTCCTAGTCGGATTCATGAACCACTGAGCCACAATGGGAGCTCTGAGCCCACATGGGTTTTTTTTTTTTTGTCTTTTTTTTTGTCTTTTTGCCTTTTCTAGGGTCTCCCCGTGGCATGTGGAGGTTCCCAGGCTAGGGGTCGAATCAGAGCTGTAGCTGCCGGCCTGGGCCAAAGCCACAGCAACATGGGATCCGAGCCACGTCTGCAACCTACACCACAGCTCACGGAAATGCCGGATCCTTAACCCACTGAGCAAGTCCAGGAATCGAACCTGCAACCTCATGGTTCCTAGTCAGATTCGTGAACCACTGCACCATGACAGGAACTCTGGAGCCCGCAGTTTTAAATTAGAATCACTCACCTGGTGTCTGGACTTCATGAAGTTCAGCTTCTTTATATCTCTGTGCAGAAGGAATTCAGTTAGAGACAAAGTGACAGGCAAGAAATAGATTTATTAAGATATGACACTTGGGAGTTCCCGTCATGGCGCAGCAGAAATAAATATAACTAGGAAGCATAAGGTTGAGTGTTCGATCCCTGGCCTCGCGCTGTGGGTTAAGGATCTGGCATTGCCCTGAGCTGTGGTATAGGTTGCAGATGCGGCTCGGATCTGGCATTGCTGTGGCTCTGGCGTAGGCCGGTGGCTACAGCTCTGATTAGACCCCTAGCCTGGGAACCTCCACATGCTGCGGGTGCTGCCCTCTAAAGCCAAAAAAAAAAAAAAAAAGATATGACACTTGTGAGAGATGCAAGTGGGCAGGCAAGGATCCAGTGGGAACTGGGGGTCAGAAAAGACCACCTCTTCCTTTCTTGGAGTGGTGTCTCCTCCTTGGTATCTGGTATTCAAATCAGCAGAAAGGTGGTCCTTAAACTCCTGCCCTTGGTCTGAACCTGAATGCAGAACTCACCCCATCCCCCACCCAATGACCTGAGGCAAAACTGGAACTTCCACTAGTCAAGCAGGCCTGCCTTGTTCTGATGGCTTTCTTGAGCAATTATTAACTTACAGTGGTCTCCCAAAGTCCCCTAGGTTTCCCTCTCTGTCTATGGTCCCTTATTGGGACTTCTACAACTACCTGTGCCTACTCTATCTTTAGTTTCAATAGAATTTGAATACCAAATCTGGGGATCACTAAGAGCCATTGTGGAGTAAATACAGTAATATTTTACAATTCATCCAGGCCAAGAAACTGAAGTAAGACTTCAAATTAGTGGGTATTATTGAGATTAAAGGTATTATTGAGATTAAAAGTTAGAATGTGCCCACTGGGTGTCATAATCAGGGTCTCATAAGCTTGAACATAAGTCTACATTAAAGATGAATATAAAAGTCCATGCGCAACTGTAAAGTATGGAGATATGGAAGTAGAAGTACTGGCCTCATTGTTCAAGTAAAAAGTACCTCCATGACATGTACATGTGTAAGAGAATTTCACTCAAGTAATTCATATTAAAGCTATATCTCTCTGGTCTTTAAGTTCCACTAGGTTGTGTGTCTTAATAAAGTAACTTAAAAAGAACTAATTTGCATCAGGCATTTCATGGATTAAGCAACATTTGCTTATACCCATTGAATGTCAGAACAGTAAGAGCTTTTAGAAAACATTTAGCATTCCTCTTTACTTTTGTTTTACAGATAGGTAAACTGAGATCCAGTGATGGCACTATTTGAACATGACACAAACGAAGTTCTCTAAAATCTGGTTTAGGCTCCTTGCTCATCAAGGAAGAATGAAGAACTTTCCTTCCTGAAAATCCAATGGGCATGTGCTTTGATGGGGCATTTTAAAAGAAGAGTGATGTTCAGTCAACATTTTAAAGATAGAAATAAACTTATATTTTCTTTTTTTTTGTCTTGTGTCTTTTTAGGGCCACACTTGTGGCACATGGAGGGTTCCAAGCTAGGGGTCGAATCGGAGCTGCAGCTCCCAGCCTACGCCACAGCCACAACAACTCCAGATCCAAGCCGCATCTGTGGCCTACACCACAGTTCATGGCAATGCCAGATCCTCAACCCACTGAGGGAGGCCAAGGATGGAACCTGCAACTTCATGGTTCCTAGTCAAATTTGTTTCGGCTGCACCCACAATGGGAACTCCATAAATTTATTTTTTCTTAAAGAAAAGCCAAGAGTTGAGTTTCTCTTTTTTTCCAAAATGGAAAACATAGTATGACCATAGTTATTCCCACTAGTCTGAGACAAAATAGGCTACTTAGATGTAGAAATTCTCATGAAATGAAATTCTTGCCATTTTCACTTCATTCCACAGCTGGTTCTTAAAAATGTCCTCAGTTCCAACTACCTTGCCTTTCTGGTCGATCCTGGAACCACAGCAGTGCTGTGACACATTTTCCTCCAATGAGTCATCTTATGTAGGTGATATCAGTACCAGAAGCAAGAGTTACTGAAGATGTGCACCTGACACCAGTTACATGTCTCTCAATTTCCAACACAGGTGGCACAAACGGTGGTGGAGAATGACAATACCTCTGGTGACAATGATTAGTTCTTTAACCCTCAGGATGACTAAAATCAGCATCTGCACCTCGTTCACAGAGGAGATGTAGCCTTCCTGCTCCCCTTTCCTTCAGTCCAGTCCATCCCTGTCATGTGCAAACATGAAGAATCAGTGAGAATGAACAGGGGACACAAAAGAAATATTTCAGGTTCTCACAGAAAGCTGTCAGTCTACCTAACAACAAGTAAAAAATTAAACAGACTGAGAATCAGTAACTCTTGTTAGGTCCCTCAGAAAATTGAGCCACAGGGCCAATTAACAGCCCCCAGATTGGACAGATAGATGCATGAATGTAAAGAATCTCTTTTGGGAGTTCCCGTCGTGGCGCAGTGATTACCGAATCCAACTAGGAACCATGAGGTTGCGGGTTCGGTCCCTGCCCTTGCTCAGTGGGTTAACGATCCGGCGTTGCCGTGAGCTGTGGTGTAGGTTGCAGACGCGGCTCGGATCCTGTGTTGCTGTGGCTCTGGCGTAGGCTGGTGGCTACAGCTCCGATTCGACCCCTAGCCTGGGAACCTCCACATGCCGTGGCAGCGGCCCAAGAAAAAGCAAAAAAGACAAAAGAAAAAAAGAATCTCTTTTGCCACAGCAGAAATGCATGAGCAGAAACCTCCATGGTCACCAGGGAGGAGGCCTGAACTACAATTGATAAATTGCTGGAGGCTTTGAGTGCAAGTCTGATAGTCAAAACCTCCAGGGGGCCTGGTGTTAGGAGGGGAATCACTTTGTGCCTCTTACTTCCAGGATTCCTACTAGATACTCACCTTGAAATTTGGAGGAAATGTGCTCCATTTTCAGCAAGGAGAAAGAATAACTATTTTCAAATAAGCCCACAACATTTCATTTTTCTTAATGAAGTTTGCCGTCAAAAGAATCTATTTTTGGAGACCCTAAACAACTGGGAATTTAACAGGATATATCTGACCTGAAGGAAGAGAAATGCTAGAATCCAATCCACTCCAGAGAAGCCATGTAAATGTAACAAATGTAAGAAAAGCAGTAGCCAGAGAGTTACATTTTCATACAAAAGGACTCATTCGGTAGAGAAATTTTAGGTTTGCAACCAATGCAAAAATGAGTCATGAATAATTCATCCCTTCAGCAAAAACACAGTCTCATTTCAGCCCAGCATGCACAAGAAGACTAGCAGTGGGAATAATCCCTAAAAGATATAAAAAGGAAAAACATTCTTCTTCTTTTTTTTTTTTTTTTTTTGCTTTTAAGGGCCACACCCACAGCATATGGAGTTCTCCAGGCTAGGGGTTGAATCAGAGCTGCAGCTACCTGCCTATGCCACAGGCACAGCAACGCAGGATCTGAGCCGTGTCTTCCACCTATACCACAGCTCACGGCAACACAGGATCCTGAACCCACTGAGTGAGGCCAGGGATCGAACCCACGACCTCATGGTTCTCAGTTGGATTTGTTTCCGCTGCACTACAACAGGAGCTCCGGAAAAACTTTCTTAATTTGCGGTAGAAGGCTCTTAGATTGCACCAAATAATGCATACGGAGAAGCAGTTCAGTCAGCCACATGATGGAATTCTATTACTCACACAGAAACAGCTGTAGGATACGTGAGTATTCTCACTGCTCATAACATGGTCAGTATCATAATTGGAGGAGAGTCTGCATGATCACTCCTTCCTCAGCCAACACTTATGATCTCACCCTGGAGGTGACAGTATTTACATCAATGTGACAAGGACATCGCCTGGAGTTCCTATCAGAAAACTTTCCCTGAGAAGATACACTATAAAGGGTCAATCTTTTAGCACACCACAGAGCAACAAAAGTGTACATTGGCCAATGACATAAGATTTAAAGTTGTGAGATAAAGGCGTAGGATTCTATGGTGTTCCTGGAAAAGCTGAATGCACAGCTTGGAAATAAGTAATAATAAACAAGTTAAGCCAACTGCACTAGATTTGTACTAATGTCTATGCATACGGAAACTTTGTTGCTGAACAATTAAGCATTGTGAGTGTGTCTTGACAAAACCATGAAACATGACATTGAATAAAAATGGGCCTTTTCCCTTCAATAATATATTATTACTAAAGCTTTAGTCAAGTCCTATAGTTAATGGAGTAATAAACAAAATTACAAAGGTAGACTTCGGTCAGAAGATAACTATGAATGAATCTGGAACTTGTAGTGCCAAAAATAATGTCTTGAATATTAAATATATATACACATACACATATATATTTCATGTATATACACACATTATACACATACATAATAAGAATGAGAGAAGACTTAGATAAAAGAAAATAAAAACACAATTTTTCAGCAGTAACAAGGATGTCAGTCCTGGGGGTAGTGACAGGCAGGAACAGTTCATGGAACTCTGAGACTGCAAATGTGCCTTCCCTAATCTATGCTGACGATGTCGATTAGTTGTTGCTGAAGGGATTTTCCCGTCAGAACAGAGAGAGGAACAGGGAAAGAAGACATAGGACAATACTGCTGACACATGAAGTTTCCATTTTCAGGACACTTAGAAGAGCAGGTACATATCTGCTAGATCATGTGACCACAAAGAATTTCCCTAGGGAGATGGATTCATGGCTGTTTCCCAGAAACTGCCCCTCCTTGCTGTGGATGAAATGTTCCTAAGTGAGAACAAGCTGGGAGAAAGGTCTGGTTGGCAGGGACTAGAGAGGCCAGGAACTGTGGCTTCAGAGAAGGTAGAGGCAGGGGATTGTGAACCCCAGGAGGGTCTGCCTCCCCGACCTTGGTTCTCAGTATTCCACAAGCTGCTTTACCCCTGTGGTGTCTACAACCCCTGAGGGCAGCGGCTGGTGCATGTCACCATCACTGCTCTGCTCTTAGAAACTGACACAGAGTAGGTACTCGGTAAATTGTTGTTGAATGAACAGTAATACTGGGTCCAGTTATGTGGGTGTCTTTCCCCCAGTTCAGGAACCCCTCAGGGTCCACCTCATAACTTGCATGGAAATAATAATACCATCTGGAGCAACCACACTTCCTCAGATCGGTGGGCTTTTCCATGCCCTTTCCACCTGCTTCATCAGCCTCACACCAGGGAAGAGGGCAGCGAGGGACAGCACTTGACCCTCCACGGTAACAAAGACAAAAGTCAAGTGCCACAAAATGTCACTGTCCACTTCCCCACATTTTGGGAGGCTGAGAGGCTCTTCTGTCACATTCTAGCCCTGAAGCCCCAGTCCTGTGTGGACACGCCTCTCTCTCTGGAGCAGGGGACACTGAGTGACCTCAATCCCTAGTCATGGAGCAGCTCCTCTTGCCTCCTGCAGATTCTGCTAATAACAAGCTCCTGTGGAGAGACATTATTCCCAGTGTGTGGTGCTTTTGATGATTCTCCTCACTTCCATTTTATTCATCTTGGCAAATATTCAATGACCCTTGGGGCTGTGTGCACGGAAATCTTGATTTACTGGAAAAAAAAAAAAAAACTGTGGTAGATTCTTAGAAAACAAGGGCAGGATCTAAAGGTATCCTGATGGCACAGTGAACTGAGCTGAAACAAAATTGTCTTCTGCTGTTTCATTTGGAAAAAACCATGTGCCCACATGGAGCCCACCTGATCCCAGACCAGAATATGCATGACACCCATTGTGTGGAATGCCTGGAACCTGCTATTATCTTCACTGTCCATCTGTTTCCATTAGCAAACACCACAAGCTGCTTTCTACTTACAAAGTCACATAAAAAGAATGCTTGTGTTCACAGAAATAGAGGCCAGATGCTCACTCTGATCCTGGCTGTTCCTGGGCTCATCCTCTTTCAAGCCTAAGAAGCTTTGTGCACACTGCCTCTTGCTCTACAATCCCTCCACCACCTCTCCCAGCAAGCTCCGCACCTACACAACTCCAACTCTTCCTCCAAAAGAGACTGTGATACCCTTTCTCCTAAGCAGCCTTCCTTGCCTTCCTCCAACTCTTTTATATTCATTTCCTGTGAAAATCATCCCAGTGGGTTCCATCCATGGTCTCTCTCAGTGGGTAAGGGATCATGGCATTGCAATGAGCCATGGTGTAAGTCACATATGCAGCTTGGATCCCACATTGCTGTGGCTGTGGTTGGAAGCTGCAGCTCCGATTTGACCCCTAGCCCTGGGAACTTTCATATGCCGCGGTGTGGCCCTAAAAAAAAAAAAATCCTGAAGTGTGCCCTCACATTTCCTTCTCTCATTATCAGTCCCTTTGTCATGACTCAAAGAAATAAAAGGCAGGACTGTGCAATCCTCCAATGAGAGAGGAGCCATAGGAAAGAGCACTGGGCCCTGAACATGACAAATCATAATCTGGCTCCATACCAGGCTTAAGATTTTTATATTTATCTTAGGAGCAAGGTAAAATCACTGAATATATGTTTCCACTTTTTTCCCTTTTGTCTTTTTTGGCTGCCCCACAGCATGTGGAGTTTACAGGCCAGGGATCAGATCTGAGCCTCATTTGTGACGCTGCAGCAGTGCAGGATCCTTTAACCCATAGTGCCAGGCTGGGGATCAAACTTGCCGCTTGGTGCTGCAGAAATGCCACTGTAAAGGCAGAGCAATCTGAGGGTGAAACCAGTAAGCAGAGCCCAGAGGTCAGGAGAAAGGATTTCTGTTGACTGAACACAAGGTGCAGGCCTGCCTGAAAGCTGCCTGTGGACTTCTTAATTATGTAAGTCATTCTCTCCTGTTTTGAAGGCTTGCTTGTTCAAGCCACTTTGGGTTTTCCATCATTGGTTTAAAAAAGAAAATCTTAGTGTTCCTTCTGGCTGGCTAAATGGAGACCCTGGAACTGTAACAGTATGGGTTGAGGATAGCTTCGAGGAAGAACTTCCAAATAACCCTGTAAGACTTCAATTTCATCTGGACATCCAAATGGATTCCAGGCATATCTACTGAAGGCCATGTACAAGCTGGGCCAATCAAGTACCCAAAAGAGTCCTCTCAGGATTAATCCTATTAAAGTAGCCACAAATGTCCCCATTCTAGGGGACAAGACTGAGGCTCAGAGAAGGGAGGTAACTGGGCTATAGTGGGGAAGTGTGGCACCGGACAGACAGTCAGAAACCCCAGATCCTGCTGTTTGACCTCTGGGAAACCTCATGGCGTGGCTTCACCATGTGATAGGGCTAAGGCACCCAGCTGCACAATAGCTACTGTGAGTGCCTGAGACTTGGTAACTGCCATGCTTTGAGACTCACAAAAGCAATTCACACTGAAGGAAGGAGGGGGACTTTCCTTCACCAGCCCCACCTCATCTTCCTGGCTCCCTCAGGGTCTGTATCACTTTCTCTTGCTTTGTGTTGCAATTACAGAGTCATGCTCATGTGATCACATGGGCAGTCCTCTGCAGCAGAAAGGGGGCCTCTGTACACTGACACCAATTAAGCCTCAGAGACAGAGTTTGGGGATGAAGCAGAACAGCTTTATTGCTTTGCCATGCAAAGGAGGACACAGCAGGCTAATGCCTCAAAACTGTGTCCTGTCTTGAGAGGAAATAGCAAGGGGTTTTATAGGTTTAGCTTAGAGACAGAGTTATTGATTAAGGTGTCTACATTATTCTTCATCCACAGATCATTTCAGAGTCATCAAATCTCGCATCAGTCGGTCTGGTGACGGTTTCTGATTGTCTTTGGCATTATCGTTCCTTGACCTTTGCTATTGAAAGAAGATTGCACAAGAGACGGGGTGTTAGGGGGTGTTCCAATTATAAAAGAAAACACTAAGTGCAATATAACTCTAATTAGAATTTAATCAATTAGAAAATTAGAAAACAATTAAGGAAGAGATCATCTGGGAAAAGCCAGACACGAGGTGCACTATAACTCTAACCAAAGTAAATGTTAGTAATAAGTTAGTGGGCCAAGGCAGGGCATAACACATGGAGACTGTTTTAACTAATTTTTAGCTGTAACAATATGTCCAAATCATTAACTCTTGAGTCAGCCTTTTGAGACTACAGGGAGGCCCAGGAGGCTAAAGGAAAAGGCTTTTACTTCAAAACACAAGTACTTAGGGTCTTGTACAGTTTCATGTTCGTGGGCCTCCATCTGGAGCTGCTACAGGGGAGGCCAAGAGCCTTTGCCCTCACCGTTTCTGAGGACCCCTCCTTCCTTTGGGGCTTGGGAAAACCTCCATCCCACTTGCACACCGGAGATGTCTTCCAGAATATGCAGAGGCCCTCACTCATTTGCAACAGGATGCATCCATCACTGTCTTCTCTTTTGAAACGCAGCTCCTGTACCCCTTTCTCCATATTGTGACCTCCTGCAGCTGCCACAGGAAAGACTGAGCTGACAGTGAAGTGACAGCTCAAGCACAGGAAGGCACTTGCGAGGTGAGATCTGAGAGATGGGACACCTAGTTTACAAGGGCCCTCATTCTTCATGCCGTTGATGCTATAACAGCCCCCCAGGGGTCTGGAAGCAGTTCTTGAGCCAAAATGAATCTGCAAGCATTCTGATAGTTGGAGGCTTCTGGTCATGGTGGAGGTGGGGTGAGTTTCCTGAGGTTCTGAAGGCCTACTGTGTGTAGGCTCAGGGTACACAGAGAGGAGAAGTCAGAAGCCTGACACAGAGGTGTTCACAAACCAAATATGGACAAGCCACATAGGCAGACACAGCACCATAGCACATGAGCTGCTTTCATGGGTGAAAGGTGGGGGGATAGAGGCATAGACACAAGTCTGCCTGGGAACTGATTAAGGACAGAGAATTTTTCACTGAGATTTGAATTTTTAACTGAGATTTGGCTACTGAGAGTGGCTTAAAATACATAGTTTATCTAACATTTAATATTTAAAGACAGTATGAGAGACTGGCAATCTGAATGGTGGCCCAACAATGTCATCAATGACTCAGAGGCCCCTCACCTCTCTACTCTACCCTCACTATAATGTTGGTGTCACTCCCTCATGGGTACAATGTGGCTGCTTCCACTTTGTCCATCATCTCTGCACAATTAGCACTCAAGCCAGAAGCAAGGATTCTTCCTGCCTGTCTGATTTCAGGAAAGAAAATCTTTCATAGAAGACTCTGTAAGCTTCCTCTAGTATCTCACTGATACTAATCTGATCAGAACTGAGTCACGAGTCTTTGTCCTGACCCATCGCTAGTGGGAGAAGTGGTTGCCATGGCTGGCTTGGATCAACCCTGATTCCTCCACACTGAGCATCTATAGGATGCAAGCAGTATAAGCTGGGAAAAAGCTTCTGGTGAGCAACAGCAACATCCTTCCATAAAGGGGAACTGACAAAGGAGCTGAGGGTTTAAAGACAAGGGAGCAGGAGAGCAGAAGGAGCAGCACATGCAAAGGTGCAGAGATTCAGGGGACAACCTGGTTGCCCAGGATCACTCTGGTTCATTGATGCAGAGACACTGCACAGGTAAAGGTGTGGAGGTAGGGGGAAGACCTGGGTGATCGGGATCACTGTGGTTCATTGCTTCAAGGACATAGCACATGCAAAGATGGGGAGGTGGGAGGATGACCTGGGTGCTCAGGATCTTGTAGTTCATTGATGCAGAGACACAGCACAAGCAAAGGTAGAGGGATGACCTGGGTGGTCAGGATCAAGTGGTTCATTGCTATAGGAACACAGCCCAGGTGGGAATGTGGGCAGAGCCTCAAATGATGTTTTAGGTCTGGAGGAGGGCAGGTTCTGGGCCACGGGCAGTGACTGAGGAGCACTAAGCAGGAAGAGTGTGTAGGAGCAGATGGGAAATCATGATGTGTGGAGGCTCCTGTGCTTAGGAGCTGAGCAGAACCATTCTGTGATGTGTGGTAATATTGTTAATAAACTCCAGAGGCTTCTGTTCAAACAGATGATTGTGAGTGACAAGAGAGAGTAAACATAGCCTTAATTAATGTTTAATTTGCTTTAATTTGCTTGTGGCAATTACCTGTTTCTGTATGTTAGAATACAGATGCTCAGCCAATTCTTAGACAGCTGTGCTCTCACATCTGCCACACCCACACCTCTCCTCTCTTTTCTCAGCTGCCACCCCCCCAAGGCACCTCAAACAATCCAGCATTTTGTGTTGTAATTTACACAGGGTGCCCCCACTTCTGAGGGTGAGGGTGTTGGTGACTGGGTTCCAGTTTATAGAGAAGAACACAGAGGCTGGATGTGGGTGAGGGGCTTGCTGGTGGGTTGGAGGGTGATGGATCCAAATCCATCATCTGCTTTATGGTTTCAGAGTGGGCAGCCTCCCTACTCACCAGCCAGGAAGCTTGCTAAACCTGAGGGGCTCAGAATTCCTGCTCACTCCAGCCTTCCTCTTGGGCTCTTCTCTATGCAATGCCCTGCAGAGGGCACAGGTGTGACCCTACAGATGTGTCATTCCTTCTTCAAGCCTCTTAGGACTGGCATGAAGAGTGCCCTAATCCATGGGGTCCACAGTCCGTGGGTGCACACACAGGCAGGTGTGCCTATGACTAAGAGGACAGTGCCCCCAGTTAAGGTGTCCCAGGCCCAGATAATCACATCCAGGAACTGAGGAGTGCCCAGGGAGCAGAGGGCCAATTCCAGCCTTAAAGGGCTAACTGTTATCATGCAGAGGGCTGGCTGATCATTTTAAATCAAATTACAATTTGCAATCCAGAAGCCAAGCCCCTTTCGCAGCAGCCTTGTAGCCCTCAGTGAATCAGCTTTCATTTCTCTCTGGGACCAAGTTTTTATCTTCAAATTGATTCACTGTGGGCATAAATATGGCCCCTTTCTTGTGTCACCTATAGTATAAGAGGCGACCCCAAACTCCTCCTCCCTTTCTCCTTGTCGATGCCTCTGCAGAGGCAAGCAGGGCTTTTTAAATGTAGTTCAACAGGTCTGTGAGCCAAGGATTTAGAATAGGGAGCCTAGGAGAGGCTTGGCCCTTCCTGGCAAGGCAGCAGGGTGCTGGCAAGTGGTGATGATTTACCTGTAAAACCTTAGGTACCTGAAGTGTCAGGCAGCAACAGGAGAGCAGCAACAAAGGGTTGGCGGGGGAGGTGCAAAATAAGTGGATTTTAAATGTAGTGTGTTAATGATGGGCCCTGGAGCAAGACTGTGAGTGTGAAAGTGGGAGAGTTCCCAGTGCCTAAATCCCTGGCTTCTAGAAATCAACATTGAGATGTGGCTTTTAAATCAGAACACTGGGATTCTGGAGTTCCTGTTGCAGTGCAGCAGAAACAAATCCGACTAGGAACCATAAGGTTGCAGGTTCGATCCTTGGCCTCGCTCAGTGGGTTAAGGATCTGGCATTGCAGTGAGCTGTGGTGTAGGTCACAGACATGGCTTGGATCTCGTTGCTGTGGCTGTTGTGTAGGCCAGCAGCTGTAGCTCCGATTGGACCCCTAGCCTGGGAACCTCCATATGCCCCGGGTACAGCCCTAAAAACAAAAACAAAAACAAAACAAACAAACAAACAAAAAAACACTGGGGTTCAAATCTGGTTCAACCATTTGGTTAGTCATTAAAAGCAAAATGGGCCTCAGTTTTCTTACATGTTAAAATGGCAACACTGAGGCCTCTCCCTCTTAGGTTGGGGAGGGAATTAAATGGGACGACAGGTAGCCTGGGAGTTGGCTGGGCTTAGTGTGCATCCAGGTTCACTGTTGCTGCTATGACCATTGTCTTATAGGGCAGAGTCAGTTTGATTTTCCCATTTTAGGCTTTGAGGGACCTACGGTCTCTGTCACAACTACTGCCCTCTGCTGTTGTGCAAATGCAGCTTTAGCAATAGGTAGTCCACAGTTTTACCCCTGCTTACTGAATAATGACAGTACCACTGTTAGTTTTAAGCATAAAGCATAATGATTTGACATAAGTACACATTGTGAAATGGGGACAGTAAGTATAGTTAACATCCATCACCACACATAGTTAAAAGTTATTTTTCTTGTGATGAGAACTTTTAAGATCTACTCTCTTCACAACTTCTAATACATAACACGGTCTTCTTATCTACAATCACCATGCTTTACATTATATCACAGGTACTTGAGTATCTTTTAGGTGGAAGTTTATACCTTTTGACCATCTTCACTCATTTAACCCCCGCCAACACCCTGCCCCTGTTTCTATAAGTTTGGTTTATTTTAAGATTCCACATATAGGTGACATTGTAAGTATTTGTCTTTCTCTGCCTGATTTATTTCACTTAGTGTAATGCCTTCAAGATCCATCTATGTTGTCACAAATGGAAAATTGCCTTCTTTTTTAAGTGGCTAATAAGATTCCATTATATATACCATATTTTCTTTATTTATCCACTTGTGGACAGACATCTAGGTGGTTTCCATACCTTTTTGGGGCTGGAGGGTACACCCACAGCATATGGACGTTCCCCAGCCAGGGATTGAAACAGAACCACAGCTGCAACCACAGCTGTGGCAATGCTGAATTCTTAACCCACTGCACCAGGCTGGGCATAGAATTCCTGCTGCTGTAGAGACAACGCTTGATCCTTAATCTGCTGTGCCACAGCAGCAACTCCCTCTATATCTTGGTTATTGTACATAGTGCTGTGGTGAGCATGGGGGTGCAGATTTCTCTTCAACATAGTGATTTCCTTTCCTTAGGATGTATTCCAAGCAGTGAAATGCTGGATTACATGGTAATTCTATTTTTAATTTTTTGAGAAACCTACATACTGTTTTCCACATCAACTGCACAAATTTACATTCCCACCAGCAGTGCCTGACTTTCCCTTTTCTCCGCAGCCTCACTAATGCTTGTTATCTCTTATTTTTTGACAACAGCCATTCTGATGGGTGTGAGGTGAGATCTCATTGTGGTTTTGATTTGCATTTCCCTGATGATGCAACTCACCCAGGAGATTTAGACACTGGTGGCAGACATGTTTAGGAACATTCAAATGTGTGAACAGTGCTGCTGTGTACTGCCACAGTTGTGTATGGATTTTCTGGTGTTCCAAAGGTTGCATTGTCCTTCTACTGGGCAGCACTAGAGCCCAGCTGGTGCTAGGGTAAGATTGGGCTTGCTATTGGCAGACTCAGTCCACAAATTTTTCTGCTTCTCATGTCTGCTCCGTGATGGATGAGGCTAGATTAGAGGCTAGTGTAGACGTCCTGATGGGAAGGGTCAGTGCTGGCCCACTGGTGGATGGAGCTTTTTTGTTGGCCTCTGGTGGGCAGTACTATGTCTAAGGGCATGTTCAGAGGTAGCTGAGGGCTCGGGAAGTCTTTAGGCATTCTGACTGCTGATGAGTGGGGCTGTGTCCCTCTCCAGTTAGCTATTTGGCCTGAGGCTTCCCAGTACTGGTACCTGTAGGCTTTTGGATGTGATCAGGCCTTGGTGCTAATGAGCCAAGATGGCCAGATCCTACCTTAGGGCCAGTCAGGCCCTAGTGCAGCCCCGCTAGCAGGACAACACAACCTTTGGAACACCAGAAAACCCATACACAACTGTTAGGAACTTCCCCGGAAACAATTTGAAATGAGCTCAAGGATCCTTGGGCCCTGCAGCCAGACTTCAGGCATTAGCTCTGCCTGCTGGTAGTCTAGAACTAATCCAAGGATCTAGCTTCACCTGCCAGTGAGTTGCAACAGCACCAGAGTCATTGGGACCCTGATTCCACCCACCAGTAAACCAGCACTAGACACAGGGAACCAGCCAAGTCCTGACCAACAGCATCCACAGAATACAAGTCCTGGCAACCAACCAGCCTATGGGGCCAACCAAACCTACCAGAAAACCCACATAGTCAGCCTGCCACGACAGTAGTGTTACAATTCCTCTTTTTTTTTTTTTTGTCCCCCAAAGGAAAGAATTCATGTGAGAGACATAGAGCAGTTTGAAGCACAGAAATTTTATTAAGCAAAGTAAATTAAAATATGCTCCTGAAAAGAAGAAAGTGGGCTGGCTGGCTGGAAACCAGAAGCAGCCCAACAGTGATGGGAGGGCTAGTTTTTTCAGAGTAGTGGAAAGTCCCTCCCTGCGTCCTGCATCATTTGATTGACAAGATGATTGAGAGCTTTAGGTTATATAATTTTTCTTCTTGTGTGCAAGTACTTACACATAATGACCCAAGGGAAGATCTCTGGATGTGTTCTGGTCAGTGTTGGGAGCAGGGGAGGGAAAGGTGACTCCATCCTGGATGAGGCAGGACCAATTCATGTCTGATGAACTACCTAAGATTAGGACCCAGGAAGCCTTCATGGAAAAACCCCTAGAGTATACAGCTTGAGTGACAAGAAGGGAGTGCATTGCTGGGATGTATAGGATGTTTTTCGCAGAAGACCACTTCACCACATACTTAAAAATATAAGTAGCAACTAAGACAAAATGATGCAGCAAAGGAATACGTTTCAGACTAAGGAACCAAATAAAACCTCAGAAGAACTATGTAGAGATAAACAACCTACCAAAGAAAGAGTTCAAAGTAATGATTATAAAGATGATCAAAGAACTTGGGAGGAGAGTGAATTTACAGAGCAAGAAGTTAGAAATTTTTAACACAATTAGAAAGTATAAAGAACAATCAAAGAAAGATCAAAAATATAATAATTGAAATTAAAAATACACTAGAGGGAATCAACAGTAAACTAAATTATACAGAGGAATGGATTAGTGAGCTGGAAGATAGAGTAGTGTAAGTCATTGAAGAGAACAAAGGGGAAAAAAGAATGGAAAGAAATTAGGACAGTTTAAAAAACCTCTTGGACAAAATCAAACACTAATACTTGCATTATAGGGGCCCCAGAAGGAGAAGAGAGAGATAAAGGATCTGAGAGAATTTTCGAAGACATAATAGCTGAGAACTTCCCTAACCTGAGAAAGTAAATAGTCATCCAAGTCCAGGAAGCACAGAGGGTCCTGTACAGGATTATCCAAAAGATGAACACACCAAACTATTGTAATCAAAATGACTAAAAATTGAAGAAAAGGAAAGAATATTAAAAGTGGCAAGGAAAAAGCAAAAAAAAAATTTATATACAAGGCTCTCAGGTGATTTTTTCAGCAGAAACTGCAGTCCAGAAGGGAGCGGCATGATGTACTTAAAGTGATGAAGTGAAAAACCTACAGGCAGGAATACTCTACCCAGCAAGGCTCTGATTCAGATTTGATGGAGAATCAAAACCTCATGATAACTGCAAACAAAAAAATCTATAGTAGATAGACACACAAAAAGATAAAGGAATCCAACCATAACACTAAATACAGTCATCAAATCACAAGAGAAAAAAACAAAAGAAGAGGAAAAAAGACCTACAAAAACAAATCCAAAACAACTAACAAAATGCCAATAAGAACATACATATCAATAATTACCTTAAATGTAAATGGACTAAATACTCCATGCAAAAGATAGAGTGACTGAATGGATGCAAAGACAAGATCCATATATATACTGACTACAAGAGACTCACTTCAGATCTAGATACACATACAGATTGAAAGGGAGGGGATAGAAAAAGTCATTTCAGGGTAATGGAATTCAAAAGGAAGCCAGAGTAGCAATACATACATCAGAAAAAAAATAGACTTTACAATAAATACTGTTAAAAGAGACAAAGAATGACACTACGAAATGATCAAGAGATCAATCCAAGAAGACAGAACAACTGTAAATATATATGTACCCAACATAGGAGCACTTCAATATACAAGGCAAATATTAGAAGAAATAAACTGAGAAATCAGCAGTAATGGCAAGGGTTTTGAACACTCCTCTTATATCAATGGACAGATCTTCCACGCAGAAAGTTAGCAGGAAAATGCAGGCCTTAAATGACATATTAGACCAAATGGACTTAATTTTATACGGAGAGCATTCCATTCCAAAGCAACAAAATACATATTCTTTTCAAGTGCAAATGGAATATTCTCCAGGATAGAACATGTTAGGCCATAAAACAAGCCTCAGTAATTTTAAGGAAATTGAAATTATATCAGGGAGTTCCCGTCATGGCGCAGTGGTTAACGAATCCAACTAGGAACCATGAGGTTGCAGGTTCGGTCCCTGCCCTTGCTCAGTGGGTTAACGATCCGGCGTTGCCGTGAGCTGTGGTGTAGGTTGCAGACGCGGCTCGGATCCCGCGTTGCTGTGGCTCTGGCATAGGCCAGTGGCTACAGCTACGATTCAACCCCTAGCCTGGGAACCTCCATATGCTGCGGGAGCGGCCCAAGAAATAGAAAAAAGACAAAAAAAAAGAAATTATATCAAACATATTTTCCAGCCACAAGACTGTGAGATTAGACATCAACTATAAGGGAAAAAATAATTGCAAGAAACACAAAATGAGTGTCAACAATATGCAACTACATAATCAATAGATCACTGAAGAAATCAAAGTGGAAATAAAAAAAAATACCTAGGGAAAAATGAAAATGAAATACAGTAATCCAAAATCTAAGGGATGCAGCAAAAGCAGTTATAAAAGGGAAGTTTATAATGATACAAGCTTAGCTATGTAAATAAGAAAAATCTCAAACAACCTAGCTTTACACCTAAAGCAATTAGATAAAGAAGAAATATGAGAAAACAAAAAAGTTAGTAGAAGGAAAGAAATCGTAAATATCAGGGCAGAGATAAATAAAATACAGACTAAAAAAATAGAAAAAAAAGTCAATGAAGCTGATTCTTTGCTTTTCAAAGCTGATTCTTTGAAAAGATAAATGAAATTGATAAAGATTTAGCCAGACTCATCAAGGAAAAAATAGAGAGGAACCAAATCAATAAAATCAGAAATGGAAAAGAAGTTGCAACCAACAACAAATAAATTCAAAGTATTATGAGACTAATATGAGCAACTATACACCAATAAAATGGACAGCCTAGAAGAAATGGAAAATTCTTAGAAAGGTACAATCTCCCAAGACTGAATCAGAAAGAAATAGAAAATAATAACTGGCCAATTATGAGTACTGAAATTGAATCAATAATTTTAAAACTCCCAACAAACAAAATTCTAGGACCTTATAGCTTCAAAGGTGAATTCTGTCAAATATTTAGAGAAGAGTTAACTCCTATTCTCCTAAAACTATTCAAAAATTGTAGAGGAAGCAACACTCATGAACTCATTCTATGAAGCCACCATTACCCCGATACCATAACCAGACAAAGATGTCATAAAAAAAGTAAATTGCAAGCCAATATTACTGATGCCAATAGATGCAAAAATCCTCCACAAAATACTAGCAAACTGAAACCAACAATACATTAAAAATATGTGCCATGATCAAGTGGGACTTACCCTACAGATGCAATGATTTTGAAATATCCACAAATTAATAAATATGATACACCACAATAACAAATTGATGAATAAAACTCTATTATCATCTCAATAGATGACCAAAAAAGTTTTTTTTATAAAGGTCAACATTTATTTATGCTAATAACTGTCCAGAAATTGGGCATAGAGGAACCATGCCTCAGCATGATAAAGGCTACACATGAAAAGCCCACTTCTCACATCATACTCAATGATAAAATGCTGAATACATTCCAAAATTAGGATCAAGAGAAGAATGCTCATTTTCGTCACTTTTATTCAACAGTTTTGGAAGTTCTAGCCATATAAATCAGTTAAAAAAAAAGAAATAAAAGGAATCCAAACTGGAAAGGAAGAAGTTAAAGCTGTCATTGTTTGCAGATGACGTGATATTATATATAGAAAATCTTAAAGATGACACCAGAAAACTATGAAATCTCATCAACAAACTTGGTATGGTTGCAGGATACACAATTAATGTACATAAATATGTTGCATTTATATACACTCACAACACAATATCAGAAAGATAAATTAAGAAAATAATTCCTGAGAATTCCCATTGTGGCTCAGCATAAACAAATCTGACTAGTATTCATGAGGATGTGGGTTCGATCCCTGGCCTCACTCAGTGGGTTAAGGATCTGGCATTGCCATGAGGTGTTCTACAGGTCACACATGCAGCTTGGGTCTGGCATTGCTGTAGTTTGGCATAGGCTGGCAACCACAGCTTCAATTTGACCCCTCCCTAGTCTGGGAACCTCCATATGCTGTCCATAGGTGCAGCCCTAAAAAGCAAACAAACAAAAAAAATGCACTTACCATCACATAAAAAGAATAAAATCTTAGGAATAAATATGCCTAAGGAGACAAAAACCTGTACTCAGAAAACTATGACACTGATGAAATAAATTGAAGATAACAAAAACAAATAAAAAGATATACCATTTTCTTTAATAAAAAGAATCAATACTAAAATGATCATCCTACCTAAGACAATCTACAAATTCAATGCAGTCCCTATCAAAATACTAAGGGTATTTTTAGCATAACTAGAACAGATGATTTTAAAATTTGTATGGGAGTTCCCGTTGTGGTGCAGTGGATAACAAATCTGACTAGGAACCATGAGGTTGCAGGTTGGATCCCTGGTCCTGCTCAGTGGGTTAAGGACCCGGCATTGCTGTGAGCTGTGGTGAAGTTTGCATACGCAGCTCAGATCCTGTGTTGCTGTGGCTCTGGCATAGGCTGGTGGCTACAGTTCCGATTAGAGCCTAGCCTGGGAACCTCCATATGCCGTGCGGGCAGCCCTAGAAAAGGCAAAAAGACTAAATAAACAAATAAATAAAAATAAAATTTGTATGAAAACAGAAAAGACCCTGAATAGCCAAAACAACATTGAAAAAAGAATAACAGAGCTGGAGGAATCATGGTGCCTGACTTCATACTGTACTACAAAGCTACAGGCATGAAATCAGTATGATACTGGCACAAACACAGAAATATAGCTCAATGGAACAAGATAAAGAGTACAGAAATAAACCCACATGCTTTTGGCCAATTAATATATGACAGAAAAAGTAAGAATAAACTATGCAGAAAATACATTCCTTTTAATAACTAGTGCTGGGAGAACTGGACAGCTACATATAAAAATAAAATTAGAATATTCTCTAACACCATTTACAGAAATTAAATTCAATATGGATTAAAGATATAAATGTAAGACTGGATATTTTTAAGCTCTTCAAGGAAAATATAGGAAGAATGTTCTTTGACATGTAACAACATTTGGTGGGGGGAATCTGCCCCTTGGGTAATGGAAATAAACACAAAAATAAACAAATGAGACCTAATTAAACTTAAAAGCTTTTGCACAACAATGGAAACTATAAATAAACTATAAATAAGACAAAAGGACAAACTGCAGAATAGGAGAAAATATATGCATACAATGCAACTGATAAGGGATTAATTTCCAAAATATAAAAACAGCTCATATAGCTCAATCTCACAAAAGCCAAACCCACTGAAAAAATGAGCTGTGGAATATTACTCAGACATGAAAAACATGAAATAATGCCATTTGAAGCAACATGGATGGAGCTAGAAATTATCATACTAAGTGAAGAGAGTCAGACAGAGAAAGATAAATATCATATGAGAGCATTAATATGTGGAATCTAATAGGAACAATGCAACCTAATAGGAGCAATACAAAGCAGAGATAGACTCAAAGACTTTGAAATCAAAATTATGTTCATCAACGGGGGAACATCGGTGGTAGGGGGAGAGATATATTATTGGGTTGGGATTGACATATATACACACTATTGTATATTACATATATGGATAATGGGGACCTACTTATAGCTCAGGTAAATTTACTCAGTACTGTGTGGTAGCTTGTTTGGGAAAAGAATCTAAAAAGAAAAAAAATATATATATAGTACATATATATGTATAAAGTATGTGTGTGTGTATATATATAAACTGTTTTACTTTGCTGTACACCTGGGATTAGCACAACTTTGTGAGTCAACTATATTCCAAAAAATTTTTTAAAAATTACTGTTACATGTCATGATGGAAAATAATATAAAAAGGTATATATGTATGACTGAGTTACCTTACTATACAGCAGAATTTGGCACAACATTGTAAATCCACTATAGCAAATTTTTTTTTAATTTAAAAATGATCTGAACACTTAATACACATTTCTTTAAAGGAGATAGACAAACAGATGTCCAAAGGGTACATGAAAAAAAATGCTCAACATTGCTAATTAATAGTGAAATGCAAGTCAAATATACAGTGAGGAGGAGTGATTAAGATGGCAGAGCACTAGGATGTGAAGCTCACCTCATTCCACAAATACATCAAAAATATATCTACATGAAAATAATTATCATAGAAGATGTATTGGACACTGAGAGAAGGCCCCAGACTTCTGAAAAAGTGAGAAAATTGCTACATAATTGGGTGGGTCAAAAGAAAAAAATATTTAAAAAATAAAGGAAATGTGACTGGACCTGCCCACCTGGGAGGAAGCAGGGAAAGAAGAAATATTCCTGCACCCTGGAAAGTTTCCTCACTGGCAGGGAGGTCAGCCAGATTTGAAGGAAAGATTTGGAGCCTTGCAGGAGAGGGAATAAAATGGTTTTAGGGAGACAGGGTTCCTGTTATGGCTGAGCAGTAATGAACATGACTAGTAACCATGAGGTCATGGGTTCAATCCCTGGCCACTCTCAGTGGGTTTAGGATCTGGCATTTCTGTGAGCTGTGGTATAGTTTGCAGATATGGCTCAGATTCAGGCATTGTTGATGTGGCTGTGGCATAGGCTGGTGGCTACAGCTCCGATTTGACCCCTAGCCTGAGAGCTTCCATATGCCATGGGTGTGGCCCTAAAAAGACCAAAAAAAAAAAGCATTATGGGAGGCAAAATGTAAAGAGATCTGCACAGAGGGTGCTGCTTCCCTGAGCTCCCTAGCTTGAGATGCATGTCCACATGTGTGGGCCATGGCTTGGTGCTGAAATTTGGTTTCAGAGGTCAGACTCAGGGAGAGAACTGAGAATGACTGCATGTTCACAGCCTGAAGGGGCTGAAGTGTGGTGTGGTTGCTACCCATGGTTTAAGAAAGACCAAGGAAAAAAGCCTGAGCCCACTATAGAGCTGAGGTGATATTGTTGAAGGACATGTGAGGGGAGGGGCAGGACCACCATAGGAACATCTTTCCTGGCATGTGCACTCCTAGTGAGAGGGTACCAATTACATGAGCTCTGGGAGAATGTGCAAGCTACAGCCAGAAGTAGGTGTCAACCACCACCTTAACCATTGTGGGCTCTAGGATCTCATGTGAGCCACTGCCATGAGTCCAGGATTGGGAGCCAGCCATACCAGAACTGAGTTACAGGAGCATTTGCAATCCATTGCTATATTAGACTTCAGGAGCACACTTGATCTGCTACATCTGTTCACCCTCTACCAAGGGGATTATGACAAGCCCACACTGAGGAATTAGGCAAAAGTCATTAATACTAAAAACAGCCTTCATGCCCCAAATAGTAACCCCACACAGGCTACATAGGGAAGTTTCCACATATAAAGAGCATTCCAAGACCACAGTAGATGATTGTTCCCTCTAAACCCACAGAGCAAGGTAAACATAAGTAAAATGAAAAAGCAGAGGAATCACTCCCAGTTAAAAGATCAAGAGATTTCCTCTGAAAGAAAAAGCAATGGATCAGATCTTTTTAGTCTACTAGATACTAATTTCAGAAAGAGTATAATGAAAATACTGAAGGCTATGAAGAGAAATATTGATTACTGTAAAACAGAACAAGAAAATATAAGGCAGAGCCATGAAAAATTAGAAAATTCATTTGCTTAGATGAAAGCTGAGCTAAAAGCAATGAATAACAGAATGATTAGTGCAGAAGATAAAATAAGTTATCTGGAAAAGACAGAATATAGGAAATTAATCATAATAGCAGAGAGAAACCACCACCCCCAAGAAGGCAATGTAAAGTACCTATAATATAAAATGTGGTAATCTATGCATAATAGGTATTCCAGAAAGAGAAAAGGGGATTGAAAATGTATTTGAAAAATTATGGCTGAAAAATTCCTAAACTTAAAAAAGGAAACATACATCCAGGTACAGGAAGAACAGAAGGCCCTAAAAAAAAGATGAACTCAAGCAGACTTACACCAAGACATACTATAATTAAAAGGGCAAAAGTTAATGATAAAGAGAGGATTCTAAAGACAGCAAGAGAAAAACAAATAATTAATTACAAGAGAATCTCCAGAAGGCTATCAAGAGATTTCCCTACAGAAATGTTGCAGACCAGAAAGGAGTAGCAAAATGTATTCAAAGTCTTGAAAAGGGAAAATCTGTAACCTATAATACTCTACCTAGCAGGATTATGATTTAGAATAGAAGGAGAGATAAAGAATATCTCAGACAAGCAAAAACTGAAAGAACACAGCAATACTAACCCTATTCTAAAATAAATATCAAATCTTATTTTCTAAAAAGAAAAGAAACAAGAAGCTATAGATGAGAGGAAATCAAAATTGGACAGTAAATCACTTAAGCCCATATACAGATTAAATATAAAAAAACTAAAAAGAATTTGTGAAAGCCATGTCAATCACAATGAACAGTGAAAGGATAAACATAAAAATGTAAAAAAAGATATCAAAATCATAAAATGTGGTAAAGGAGAGTAAGAAAATGTAGATTACTTAAAAAAATGTGTTGGTGTCTATATCACTCTCAGTCTAAGACAAGTAGATATAGGAACAGGTAACCATACTTGAAAAACAAGGTAACCACAAATCAAAAACATGCAACAGATTCACAAAAAACAAAAGAAGAGAATAGAAACATAAAATAAAAGGACATTATCAAAACACAAATAGGAAAACAAAAAGAAAAAGAAAGGAATAACGAAGTAAAAGAAAATCAATTGGAAAATGGGGTTTATGATGACAATAAATCTGCCAATAATTATCCTAAACATCAATGGACTAAATGCCCCAATCCAAAGAGTGGCAGATTGGATTAAGAAAACAAGATCCTACAATATTCTCCCTACAAGAGGCCTATTTTAGGGCAAAGGATGCACATAGACTGAAAGTCAGGGAATGGAAAAAGATATGCAAATGGAAATAACAAGAAAGTGAGGGGTCATAATACTCAGGCAAAACAGACTATAAAACAAAGTTCATAAATAAAGGTACAAAAGGACACTATATGATATGGAGATGAATATAAGAGGATTTTACACTCATCAACATATATGCACCTAGTATAGGAAAACCTGATACATTAAACAAAGACTAAGTGACATAAAGGGAGAAATTGATGGGAATACAATAACAGTAAGGTATTTTAACACACAGTTCACATCAATGTACAGATATTCTAGAAAGAAAATCAATAAGGTAGCAGAGGTCCTAAATGATAACAATAGACAGTTTAGACTTAATTGATATTTTTGGGACATTATACCCCCAAAACTCCAAATACACATTCTTTTCAAATGCATATGGAACATTCTCTAGGATTGACCATATACTAGGGCACAAAACAAATGTAAGCAAATTTAAGAGTATAGAAATTATTTCAAGCATCTTTTCTGACCATAATGGTATGAAACTAGAAATCAACCACAGAATAAGAAATGAGAAAAAAATTACATGGAGGCTAAACAACTTGCTACCAAAAAAAAACAATGGGTCAACAAGAAAATAAAAGAAAAAAATTTTTTAAATCCCTTGAGAAGAGTTCCTGTTGTGGCTCAGTGGTAATGAACCCAACCAGTATCCACGAAGATGAAGGTTCAATCTCTTGCTTTACCCAGTGGATTAAGGATCTGGCATTGCTGTGAACTGTGGTGAATGTCACAGACATGGACTGGATCCTGCATTGCTGTAGCTGTGGTGTAAGCTGGCAGCTGCAGCTCCAATTTTACCCCTAGCCTGAGAACTTCCATATGCCAGAGATCTAGCCCTGAAAAAGCAAAAAAAAAAAAAATCTCTTGAGAGAAATGACAGTGAAAACACATCATACAAAATCTACAGAATCCAGCTGAAGCAATTCTTAGCGGGAATTTCATAGGGATACAGGCCTTCCTTAAAAAGCAAGAAAAATCTCCAAAAAATGACCTAACCAAACACCTAAAATAAGTAGAAAAACAAAAACAAAACCTAAATTCAGTAGAAGGAAGGATCTTGCTGCTGAATGATTTTTCCTCCATTGAAAAATCAGAGAGGAAATAAATTTTTAAAAAACAATAGAAAAAAATATCACTAAAACCAATAGCTGGTACTTTGAAAGAATAAACCAAATTGAGCAAGCTCTATCCAAGCACATAAGGAAGAAAAGATAGAGAACACAAATAAACAAAGTAACAAATGTACAATAAAAAATATCAACTGATACTGCAGAAATACAAAAAAAAAAAAGAAGAATACTATGAATGTGCCAACCAATTTGACAATATAGAAGAAATGGACAAGTTTCTAGAAACATGCAGCCCACCAAAACTGAATCAATAAGTAAATAATTTGAGCATACTAATGAGTGGAAATGAAATAGAATCTGTAATAATAATATAAAAACAACCAACAAGCAAAAATCTAGAACCAGGCGGCTTCACAGTCAAATTCTACCAAACACAGAAAGATCAATAAAAGATCTTTCTGAAACTTCCAAAAGAATGAAGAGGAGGTGACACTCCCAGAGACATTCTATGAAGCCACTGTCACCCTGATACCAAAACCAAAGGTACCACCAAAAAAGAAAGTTACAGACCAATATCTTTGATATATTTATATATAGATGCAAAAAACTCAACAAAATATTAGCAAACTGAACTCAATAACACATAAAAAATATCACATGCCATGAACAAATGACATCTATCCCAAGTTCATAAGGATGGTTCAACATATGTAAATCAATCAATGTGACACACCACATCAACAAAAGAAATGACAAAAATCACATGATCATTTCAACAGATGCAGAAAAAGCATTTGAAAAATCTCAATATCCATTCATGATAAAAAAACTTACCAAATTGGGTATAGAGGTAATATATTTCAACATATTAAAAGCTATTAATGACAAGCCTTTAGTCAATATGATATTCAATAGTGAAAACCTGAAAGCCTTCCCACTGTAGTCTAGAACAAGACAAAGATACCCATTCTAATCATTTCTATTCAACATAGTATTGGAAGCCCTAGCCATATTAATCAGACAAGAAAAATAAGTAAAACATCCAAACTGGAAGAGTAGAGATAAAATTGTCATTTTATGAATATGGCATGATAGTATATATATATATATATATATATAAAACCCTGAAGACTTTATACAAAAACTACTGGGACTGATAAACATATTCATCAAGGTAGAAGAATACAAGATTAACATGCAGAACTCAGTTGCATTTCTGTACATTAACAATGACATATAAGATAGCAAGTGTTAAAAAAAAACCTTTTAAATCACATGAGAAATTAAAATACCTAAGAATAAACCTGATCAAGAAGTGAAGATTTGTATACTGAGAACTCTAAAAGTTTTTTTAATTTAAAAATTTTAAATTTTGTATAATCATTTTACTATAAAACATTATTAAAGGACATTAAAGATGATTCAAAGAAATGGAAAGATATCCCATGCTCTTGGATTGGAAGAGTTAATATTGTTAAAATGTACATAGTACCCAAAGCAAGCTACAGTTTTAACGCAATCCCTATCAAATTACCCATGATCTTTTTCACAGAATTGTAGCAAAAATCCTAAAATTTATATGGAAACTTAAAAGACCCAGAATTGTCAGAGCAATCCTGAAGAAAAAGAAAAAAGCAGGAGGAATAATCCTCCTGGTCTTCAGACAATACTACAAAGTTATAGCAATCAAAACAATGTGATATGGGCTCAAAAACCAACATATGGATCAATAGAACAGAATGCACACACTTATTGTTAATTAATATTTGACAAAGGAGGCAAGAATATACCTGCCCCCCCCAACACTTAACATGTGATCATATGTCACCTATTCCTCTCTGGTGCCCCTGAAGTGTTCCAGGTTGTCCATCTCATATTCCAGAGACCAAGTATTATTGTTTCCCATTCCCAGTGAGTCTCTTGAGTCTTCATCATGGTGGTGTCTGATGAGCAGGTTTCTTGGGGGTTGAGTTGGTAAAGGAGGCACACCTGTCCCACTTGTGTGGCAAGTATATCATTATGGTCATCCTTACTGTGATTGGGGGACTGACTTGGTCAGCCAAGCATGGCAGCGTAAAATCCATGAGTTCTCCCTTTGATGGGACTGCAACAGGCATGTGAGCAATAGTAGTGGGCTAAGAAATGCAGAGAGGGGCTCAGTCAGACTTCAGGCAAACACCCTCTTGTTGCAAACTGATGGTCCTGAAGCAGCACAGAGTTTTCTTACCCTCACCATAAATGCTCAGTTTGGCCCTTCTCTTACCCATACCACAAATGCCCCAAGCCCATCCCAGCCCTGATATCTCTTTAAGTGTCTCTGCAGGCTTGACAGGGAGAAGACAATGGGTGGGGAATGAGGTGCCTTTGGTGAGAAAGCTTTCTCTAGGGATCCGAGAGGGAGCCTTGAGGTTACTGGACCCCCTAGCCACCAGCATTCCAAAGTTTGTAGCAGCCACACTGGTGCCACTGCCACAGACTGTATGCAGAGCCCTTACCTTCCCGTGAGGGATGCACTAGCCCTGTGGTGGGGCTGAGCACTGTTCTTTGTCTACCGAAGGTCTGTGTCTCCCACCTCCAAGTCAGAGGAGGGACCCACCAAGCCAATGCCCAGTGCAGGGCTGAGGGTGCTCATGTATGCATGATTTCCCAGCCTGCATGCATGCTTCCCCTTCCCATTGCTGCTGTCTCTCTCCTGCCCAAACATGTGACTGCTTACACCACCTCCGAGACTGAAATGGCCTTGTGCTGTGTTTGCATCCTCCTTGACTGCCATGGCTGGAGGCATACCCACATGAAGTGCTCTTGGACCCAACGTCAGGTTCAGGAGCAGCATCTGGGTGTGGTGCCATGGATCTTTGGTGTGTGTGTATGGAAGAGTTCTCATGGACTGGCTGTGGCTCTGTGGTGTTAGTGGTGGTGGTTGCCAGTCCTGTGAGGGTGCCCTGGGGACCAAGGAGACTATTTAGTGCCCTTGATGCAACAGGACTGCCCCTGCACTAGGGCCTCTAGCAGTGAGACCCAGTGTCATGACCTGACAGCTGGCCCACTACTTTGACAGGCCTAGGTCCTTTGCAGTAGCATTCAGCCCCTCTTCCCCAATGCTTTTTCAGTGCCTATTTGTGACAGCAGCCTTGCCTCATCACTTCTCTTCATCGGTCCTTCTATCTGTTCATCCTACCTGCAAATCCCAGTGCTGTATCCTGGTGCATCTCACTTCCTAGGCCAACCTAGAGCCCCTTCTGTGTCTACTGCCACCTCTGGCTGCTGGCAGCATTGCGTATAGGTGAGGGACTGACTTACTCCACTCTAGTGACCTCACCAAAGCATGAGTCTAAATTGGTTCTCCACCAACGTTTGTGATTGACCCCCATGGCCATACTGATCCCTGTCTACACAAGTGCAAGGATATTCTGGCTAGACTTGATGCGACTGCCTGGTGCCCTAGTCCCATTCCCCTGCCACCAAGGAGGCTCTACCTGGGGATGCCACTAAAGCACACTGCACCCTTTTTTGCTTGTGGGTGATCAGTCATCCTTGTCCTAGGCAGGATGGGTGATCAGACTCCAGTGTTTGTGTCCCTTCTCCTTCACCTTGAGGGTGGAGCCACCATCCAAAGCTGCATTCCCAGTGCCCTGTGGCCCACATTCCTGGCAGAGTTTTGAGCTGGCTCCCATGGTCTTTCTCCTTGGAGTGCACCCATCTATCTGGTTGATTCTGCCAGTAGTGTTTACTCGTCTCAAAAGATGAAACCATGCATGTCTAAGTATGCATGACCCTGAAACTGAATAGCTCATTAAATGAGCTGTGGTTCCTTAGGTCCCTTGCACCTCTTTTACTTGGGTAACTACTGCAGTTCTAGAGCTAATACATGCTGATGATCCCTGACCACTTTCATGAAGGAATGCATACACTTATCAGATCAAAAATTACCCATTAAGTCTCCCTCTGACCCTGGATGGGGGCGGGGCTAGTGGCTTTTGTAACTCCAGATAACTCGGGCTGATCACATACCCTCTATCATAGTGATGACTCATTCAAGTACCTGCCCAATCAATTTTTGATGGTAGTTGTGCCTATAGTGGTGACCACGGGTGATAAGGAATCAGGGTTTGATTCTGGAGAGGGAGATTGGAGAATGGCTTCCACATCCAAGAAAGACAGCAGGCATGCAAGTTACCCACCCTTGACCTGAGAAAGTAGTGGTGAAAAATAAAACAGGGCTCTTTCAAGTCCTGTAGCTGGAATGAGTCCACTTTAAATCCTTCTACAAGGATGCATTGGAAGGTAAGTCTTGGGGCAGCAGCTGTGGTAATTCCAGCTTCAATGGCATATATTAAAGTCACTGCATTTAAAATTTATTGTGATTTTTGAGTATATCTCTTTATAGTTGAGCTGTCTTATTGTTGTTACTGTTATTCATTATTACTATTTTTAAAATAGGAGAAAAGTTTCATATTTACAAGACCTTGAGATCATAATGTTGTAGTTGGAAGATACTAGCAGATATTGTTTTGAAAATGGCTGATGGTGTCCTTAAGTCTGATAAAGTCTAGGAAAAAAGTTTTCAGTGATATAAGAACATGTTTGAACTCATGCCCATAATGGCCACCTAGTTGCATTTTTGGATGTCTGAAACACAGTTCTGATTTTTCAAATGCATTTTTTAAATGGCTAAAGCAGGTGTACAGTGTGTGTTTAATAGGCCATAAACAGGCTGTTTTGGTTGGTAAAAGTTCAAATTAAGTAATGTATAAGCCAAGACAATTTCCCATACCTCCACATGTGAAATTTTCTTCCATCATTTTCCCCTTTCGATTGTAAATTTTTTTTATGGAAAGCATTGTTAATCAATATATTTTCCATTGTTGCCAGAGTGGTTTAGCTGCCTGCTCCAGGTCCATTCATATCCCTTGGTGATAGGTTTTTATATTTGCCCAGTTCTCCACAGTGGGGGAGTACTGATCAGATGTGACAAGTACAGAGAGGTATGTTGACAGAGAAGCACTTTATAGGCTATATATTTAATTACACCCAATTGTCATGCAAATATTGTACATGTGCTTTAAGAAGTTTTGTATCTCGTGAGTAGTTATACTCTGTGAAAACTCCATTGGATAATTATTTTAAAACTGAGGGCCACAGCATGGTTAAAATTAAAACAATTTTTAATGTTGATAGGGGACAAACATTTAATAAACCATTTCATTAGATTATTATATAATAAGTCTTATAGGTCCAGATTCCTGCCTCCCATTGTTATAAATATTTTTAAATTGGGTATAGATGTTGTTTGGGATCAGCAGTACTTTATCTAAACCAGTCCAATGCAGAGACCCTTCTTAAGTGGGAAATACAAATTTGAGAGTTATTTCCTTCCGTTTCTCTGTGGATAAGGTACTTAAGAATACCTGATAGGAAGTCTTTTAGCTAGGTTGGAGACAGTCCTTTAAATGATGATTTTTTAGTATATATAATTTCCTGGTTATCATGAGGCATCTAAACTTTATCCAAAGATAGATTATAGTTATCAGCTTCAGAAACAATCTTAGAATATTTTTTAACAATTTAATTAAAATTTATAAAAATGTAGCATAACAACAAAGAGCTATTTGGGTAGTGAGTTTTAGATAGTAAATACTGTCCTCAATTAAAAAAACTCCAGAATTTATTATTTATTGAAATATAACTTTTCTATCTAAAACTACCCTCATTTTATCAAATATAGATAAATTAAGAATGTAGGAAGTATACCCAAGTTTAAGGTATATATACCCTAAGTATACAACACATTTTTAACTGTTATTTATTATATTTTTAAAAATACTTATTATGCTTGATTTACAATATTCTGCCAATTTCAGCTATACAGCGTGACCCAGTTCTGCTGTACAGCAACATGACCCAGTTATACATATATACACATTCTTTTTCTCATATTATCCTCCATTCTGATCCATCACAAGTTATTGGATGTAGTTCCCTGTACTACCATCTCACTTCTTCTCCCTCCTCCTCCCCCATAACACAAATTTATCCTCCATGTCCATGATCTGTTACTGTTTCATAAAGAGATCATTTGTGCCATGATTTAGACTTCACATATAAGTGATATCATATGGTGTTTGTCTTTCTCTTTCTGACTTACTTCACTCAATATGAGATCCTCTATTTCCAACCATCTTGCTGAAAATGGTGTTATTTTGTCCTTTTTATGGCTGAGTAGTATTCCATTATATGTACATGTACAGCATATAATTAATCCATTAATCTGCCAATTGGCCTTTAGGTTGTTTCCATGTTTTGGCTATTATAAATAGTGTTGTGATTAACATGTGGGAGCATGCATCTTTTTCAATGTAAGTTTTGTCCAGATATATGCCCAAAAGTGGGATTTTCAGGTCATATGATAGTTCTGTATTTAGTTTTCTGAGATATTTCCATAGTGTTTTCCATAGTGGCTTTACCAATTGCAGTCCCACCTATAGTGAAGGAGGGTTCCCTTTTCTCCACATCCTCTCCAGCATTTGTTGTTTGTTGACTTGTTAATGATAGCCATGCTAAGAGGTGTGAGGTGGTACCTCATTTCTATTTTTATTTGCATTTCTCTAATAATCAGTGATGTTGAGCATTTTTTCATGTGCCTGCTGGCCATCTGTATGTCTTCTGTGGAGAAATGTCTATTTAGGTCTTCTGCCCTTTTTTCAGTTGGGTTGTTTGTTTTTGGTGTTGTTGAGTTATATGAGTTATTTGCATATTTTGGAGATTAAACCTTTTCATTTGAATCATTTGCAAAGATTTTCTCCCTTTCTGTATGGTGTCTTTTCATTTTTTAATGGTTTCCTTTGCTTTGCAGAATTTTTGAGTTTGAGTCCCATTTGTTTATTTTTGCTTTTATTGTTATTCTAGGAGGTAGATCAAATAAGATGTTGCTCTGATTTATATCAAAGAGCCTTCTACCTATGTTTTCCTCTAGGAGTTTTATAGTGTCTAGCCTTACATTTAGGTCTTTAATCCATTTTGAGTTTATTTTTGTGTATGGTGATAGAGAACATTCTAATTTCATTCTCTTACATGCAGTTGTCCAGTTTTCCCAGCACCCTTTATCAAAGAGATAGTCTTTCCTCCACTGTATATTCTTGCCTCCTTTATCATTGATTAGTTGACCATAGGTGCTTAGGGTTTATTTCTGAGCTTTCTATCCTGTTCCATTGATCTATATGTCTGTTTTTGTGCCAGTACCATACCGTTTTGATTAGTGTAGCTTTTTAGTAGAGTCTGAAGTTAGGGAGCCTGATTCCTCCAGTTCCCTTTTTTCTTTTCAATATTTTTTAGGCTATTTGAGGTCTTTTGTGTTTCCATAAGAATTAACGTTTTTAAAAATATTTTTTGTCTTTTTTCAGGACTGCACCCACGGCATATGGAAGTTCTCAGTCCAGGGGTCGAATTGGAGCTGTAGCTGCCAGTTTATGCCACAGCCACAGCAGTGCCAGATCTGAGCCATGTCTGCAACCTACACCACAACTCACGGCAACTCCTGATCCTTAACCCACTGAGCGAGGCCAGGGATCAAACTAGCCTCCTCACAGATGCTAGTCAGATTCGTTTCTGATAAGCAATGACAGGATCTTATCCATACAAATTTTAAAATATTTTGTTCTAGTTCTGTAAGAAATTTCATTGGTAATTTGATAGGGATTGCACTGAATCTGTGGGTTAACTTAGGTAGTATTGTCATTTTTGACTATATTGATTCTTCCAATCCAAGAGCATGGTATATTTTTCCATCTATTTGTCTTCTTTGATTTCTTTCATCAGCTCTTACAGTTTTCAGAGAACAAGTCTTTTGTCTCTTTAGGTAGGTTTATTCCTAGGTTTTTTTTTTTTTTTGATGGAATGGTAAATGGGATGTTTTCCCTAATTTTCTCTCTCTGTTCTTTCATTGATAGTATATAGAAATGCAGTAGATTTCTGTTTATTAATTTTGTATCCTGAAACTTTACCAAATTCATTGATGAGTTTTCCAGTAGCATCTTTAGGATTTTCTGGGTGTAGTTTCATGTTATCTGCAAATGGCTATAGTTTAATTTCTTCTTTCCAATTAGGGCTCCTTTTATTTCTTTTTCTTCTCTGATTGCCATGGTTAGGACTTCCAAAACTATGTTGAAGAACACTGGTAAAAGAGAACATCCTTGTCTTTTTCCTGATCTTAGTAGCAATGCTTTTCAGTTTTTCACCACTGAGAATGATGTTATCTATGGATTTGTAATAAATGGCTTTTATTATATTGAGGTACAGCCCTCTACCCCCACTCTCTGGAGAATTTTTTTTATCAGAAATGGGTGTTGAATTTGTCAAAAATCTTCCTCTGCCTCTATTGAGATGATCATATGGTTTTTTATTTTTCAGTTTGTTCATGTGGAGTATCACATGATAGATTTGTGGATATTGAAGAATTCTTGCATCCCTGGGATAAATACTACTTGATCATAGTGTATGATCTCTTTAATGTATATTCTTATGTGGTTTTCTAATAGTTTGTTGAGGTTTTATGCATCTATGTTCATCAGTGCTATTAGTCTGTAATTTTCTTTTTTTGTGGTATCTTTGTCTGGTTTTGGTATCAGGGTAATCATGGCTTCACAGAATGAGCTGGGGAGTGTTCCTTCCTCTGCAATTTTCTGAAAAGTTTCAGAAGCGGTATTAACTCTTCTCTTAATGTTTAGTAGGACTCAGCTGTGAAGGCATCAGCTCCTGTACTTTTTTTTTTTGGAACTTTTCTAATCATATTTTCAGTTTCAGCACTTGTGATTTGTCTATTCATATTTTCAGTTCTTCCTGGTTCAGTCTTGGTGAGTTGTACTTTTGTCCATTTCTTCTAGGTTGTCCATTTTATTGGCATACAGTTGCTCATTGTAGTCTCTCTATGTATCTTCAGTGTCAGTTGTAACTTCTTTTTCATTTCTCAATTTATTGATTTGAGTCCTCTCCCTTTTTTTCTTGATGAGTCTGGCTAAAAGTTTATCGATTTTGTTGATCCTTCCAAAGAAGCAACTTTTGGTTTCATTGACCTCAGTTGTTTTCTTTGTCTTTATATTATTAATTTCTGCTCTAATCCTTATCATAACTTAGGTATGCTTTCCTTCTACTAATTTTGGGCTTTGTCTGGTCTCCCTTCTCTAGATGTTTAAAGTGTAACGTTAGATTGTTTATTTGAGTTTTTTCTTCTTCCCTGAGATAAGATTGTATTGCTATAAACTTCCCTCTCTGAACTGCTTTTGCTGTGTCCCATAGGTTTTGGATTATTGCATCTCCATTGTCATTTGTCTCTGTGTATCTTTTAATTTCCTCTTTGATTTTCTCAATGATCCATTGGTTGTTTAGAAGCATATTGTTTAGCTGCAAAGAGTTTGTGTTTTTTGCTTTTTTTTTTTTCTTGTGGTTGATTTCTAGTCTCATAGTATTGGGATCAGAGAAAATACTTGAAATAATTTCAGTTTTTTTTTTTAATTTACCAATGTTTGATCTATGGCCCAAGATGTGATCTATCCTGAAGAATGTTCTGTGTGCACTTGAGAAGAAAGAACATTCTGCTGCTGTGGGGTGAAAAGTTCTACAGATATCAGTTAAGTCTACTTGGTCTAGTGTATCATTTAAGGCCTGTGTTTCCTTGTTGAATTTCTGTCTGGATGATCTGTCCATTGCTGTAAGTGGGTTGTTAAAATCAAAGTCCCCTATTGTTATTGTATTACTGTCAATTTCACCTTTTATGGCTGATAGTAGTTGCCTTATATATTGTGCTGCTCCTATGTTGGGTGCATATATATTTACAATTGTTATTTCTTCTTCCTGGATTTATCCTTTAATCATTATGTAATGTCCTTCATTGTCTCTTGTGACCTTCTTTATTTTAAAATCTAGTTTGTCTGATAAGAGTATTGTTAGTCCTGCTTTTCTATAATTTCCATTCTCATGCAATATTTTCTTCCATCCTCTCACCTTAAATCTGTATGTGTCCTTAGATCTGAAGTGAGTCTCCTGTAGACAGCATATATATATGGGTCTTGTTTTTGAATCCATTTAGGCAGCCTGTGTCTTTTAGTTGGAGCATTTAATCTGTTTACATTCAGTGTAATTATGGATAAGTATGTACTTACTGTCATTTACTCTTTTGGGGGGATTGCTATTTGGGATCTTTTTACTTCCCTTCCTCTTTTATGCTATATTCTTTTGTGGTTTGCTCACCATCTTTAGTGTTATATTTGGCCTGGTCTTTATTTTTTATGTGTGTGACCATTATAATTCAATTTTGGTTCCCATTATATTTTGATATATCCATCTATTTGTGTGCAGAATTTTTTCTGCTTGCTGGTCTCTTAATTTCAAATGCATTTTCAATGTTCTGCGTTTGCCCTCTCCTCTTCTTATGCTTGCTAGTTTAGATATCATATTTGTAAACGATTTCCTACTTTCATATTACCTTTGCCTTTACAAATGAGCTTTTTCATTTGTTTTTTGTTGTTGTAGTTGTTGTTGGTTTTTTTGTCTTTTTTTAGGGCCACACCCACAGCATATGGAGATTCCCAGGCCAGGGATCAAATCGGAGCTGTAGCCACCAGCCTACGCCAGAGCAACAGCAACGCCAGATCAGAGCTGCACCTACGACCTATATACCACAGCTCCCGGCAACGCCGGATCCCTAACCCGTTGAGTAAGGCCAGGGATCAAACCCGCAACCCCAAAGTTCCTAGTCAGATACATCTCCACTGTGCCACGCCAGGAACTCCCAGCTTTTTCATTTGCAATGTTCTTGTTTCTAATTGTGGCCTTTCCTTTTCTGCTTAGAGAAGTTCCTTTAGTAGTTGATGCAGAGATAGTTTGGAGGTACTGAATTCTCTTAGCTTTTGCTTTTCTGTAAAACTTTTGATATCTCCATCAAATCTAAATGAGAGCTTTGCTGGGTAGAGTATTCTTGGTTCTAGGTTCCTCCTCTTCATCACCTCAAATATATTTTGCCACTCCCTTCTGGCTTGTAGAGTTTCTGCTGAAAGATCAGCTGTTATCCTTATGGGGGTGCCCTAATATGTGATTTGTTGCTTTTCCCTGGGCTTTTAATATTTTTTCTTTGAACTTAATATTTTTTCTTTGAACTTAGTTTTTGATTAGTATGTATCTTGCTGTGTTTTTTCTTGGGTTTATTTTGCATGGAATTCTCTGTGCTTCCTTCACGTGAATGAGTGATTCCTTTTCCATATTCAGGAAATTTCTGGTTGTAATCTCTTCAAATATTTTCTCTGGCCCTTTCTCTCTCTCTTTTCTCCTCTGGAACCCCTATGATGTGAATGTTGGTGTTTAATGTTGTCCCAGTGGTCTCTTTGACTTTCCTGAGGTTTTTTCATTCTTTTTTCTTTATTGTTTTCTGTATCAATGATTTCCACCACTGTCTTCCACCTCACTTATTTGTTCTTCTGCCTCTGATTCCTTCTAGATTATTTTTAATTTCAGCCATTGCGCTATTCATCTTGCTCTTTAAATCCTCTAGCTCTTTGTTAGACATTTCTTTTAAGTTCTCCATCTGTGTCTCCATTCTTTGTCCAAGATCTTGGATCATCTTTACTGTCATCTCTCTGAATTCTTTTTCATGTAAGTTGCCTATCTCCTCATCACTCAGTGGTGTTTATCTTGTTCCTTTGTCTGAAAGCTGCTTCTTTGTCATCTCATAGTGTCTGGATTTCTATTTATTGTTCCCTTAACAGTTTGTATGTAGATGTCAAAGCAGGTACTCAATCCTGGAGTTCTCAGGGGTGGTAGTGGTTCAGGTGTACCCAGAGCATGTGTTGGGAGCAGTGGTATCACAATTCTTCTCCTGTAGCTGGGTGGCTGCTAGAGTTAGTGTCTGTGAGGCAGGTGGCATTGACTCACAGTTCACAGGATTGCTTTTGTAGCTCGCAGGGGTAGCAGTGTCTGTTACAGGCTATCCTGCTAGAAGGTAGCTTTGAGGGCTATTTTTCATAGCTTGCAATGTCAGCAGTTTCTCCTGGTGCCTCTCCCTTTGCCAGGAAGGCTCTAGGGACTGCTCTCTATAGGTATAGGAGGTACCACTGTTCTGCTGGCATTCCTTTTTCTTGGCCACTCTAGGGATCTCTCTCTAAAGCCCCAGGGATAGGGGGCTTCTCCCCAATTATTGCTCAAAGGCTCTCTCTGTGGCTGCAGGATGTGTGTTTCTGGCAGTCCCTCCCCCTGCCTTGCTGCTGGTAGTTCTCATTATCCACTGCAGATTGGAATGTTGTTTAATTGGCCTCCCCTGGCTCCACTGGTGTGGAATGAGTGCCATTGACATGGGCTTTCACAGGGCCACTGGCAGGAGCTCTGTATCTTGTGCTTTTCTCCAGTCAGGCAGCCTACAGCACCAGCGGCCCTCTCACAGAGAATGGGTGCTGCCACCAGCAGCTCTTCTGACACTGATCAGTCACTGCTGGTGCAAGCCTCTGCATATTCTCTGGGTAGGGCCAAAGTGCCTATGTTTCTCCTGATCAGTATGAAGTGGGTACTGGTGGTCCTCTCGTGGGAATGGGCACTGATGCTGGCTGCTCTTCTTGTGCCAATCAGGTGCCACTTAGCAGATCCAAGGCATCTGTGTTTTTCCTGATCTCTCAGGGGATGGGAACCACTCCTGGCAGCTCTTCTGGCACAAACTGGGCTCTACTTGCACTGGGGCCACTGGCAGGAACTGGGAAATTATATTATTCCAACAGGCAGTTACTCCACCTGCTCCAAGAAGTCTGTAGCCTCAAGGGTGGGGCTGCTTCCCAGCCATTGCTAGGCAGCTGCTGCCACCAAGTGGTTCCCAGAGTTGAAGCAGACAGTGTCCTGCAGCTTGAGAAAGCAGGCATGGGGAACAAGGCTGTAGTCGTTCTCTATACTTCTTTATACTCACCCCTTCTTTCCATGGTCTCTAGTCTCTAAGCCAGACTGGGTTGCCTCAATTTAGATGCTCTTCATTGTGATTTCCCTATACTCTAGTCCCTTCAGGCTGTTCCCACATGGCCAACCCATTTTTTCCCCCACATAGCTGTTCCCAGCTTCCTTTTTGGGTCTGATCTCTAAGGCCAAAGTTTTAGTTCTCAACACCTGCTGGCACCCACTTACAGTTGCACATTACCCATAGAACTGACTGTTACTGGAGGACTGTCTCCTTTTTCACTGTTTCACACCATTTGTCATTGCTGTGGGGGAAATTCCCAGGGTGCGGGAGCTATTCCCCTGTCCAGTTCCCATCAGGGAAAGTAGGTCCCTTTACATTTTCTTTTGCTTGATTTTCCTCTGGTCTTCTTCTTTCTTCTTTCTGATTTTGTAATGATTTTCTTGGTATCATAATCTCGAGGATTTTTGTCAGTTTTTTTGCAAATTTTCTCTGTGAATATTTACACATATATTTGTATTTTCAATGTATATGTAGAAGTAGAACTAACCTCCTGCTAATCTGCCATCTTAGACCCTCCCTTGAGAGCACCTTTTCATAGCCTCTTCCAGCATAGGAAAGATCTTTTGAGTGTGTTGCAAGCGAGGTGAGCTCACTACAAGGATCTAGCACACACAGAGCATTTGGAACCTGAGTCGATCAGTAAGCCTAGTTACACCTGAGAAACCTAGTTTAAAAAATGGTAAAGGTTGCTGTGGAAACCACCATTGTGCCTGGTGTGCTTTAAGTAACTCACATGCACAATGCAAGTAGGAAGCTAGAAGCCTCTAATTTGTGACTTTTGTAAGATTGCATGGCAAGATAACCAGGCCCTGCATTGCTATTATAGTGCAGAGAGTGACATTTCATAATGAGTCTGTCTTTTATAGCATGGAGAACAGGTTTTGAGTGTATTGCAAGCAGGTGGAACCCACTGAAGAAACCTAGCACACACAGAGCACTTAAGCAAGTCAGTAACACCAGTTATATTGAGAGGTTCCTTATGGCAAAAAGGCAAGGGTTACTAGGCTGTGGGAACCCCTTTGGTCCTGGTGTTCTTTCAGTTCCTGGAATACAGTTTGCAAGTAGGAAGCTAGATGCCTCTTTTTTGTGATATTTGTATTATTGCTGACATGAGGGTATCACCCTAGTTAGCCCAACTTAGCATTTCCACTGTAGAGAAGAGAGCAACTTTTCACAACAAATTATTTTCTAGCATGGAGAACATGTTTTAATTTTTTTTTCAAGCTAGTTGAGCTGACTGAAAGAACCTAGCACACATAGAGCATTTGGCAGCTGAGCTGGTCAGTAATGTTAGTTATACATGAGAGACGATGGTGGAAAAGGCAAGGTTTGGTTTCCAGTAGAAACCACTATTTGCCCTGCTGTGCTTTCAGTGACTGGCATACATTCTGCAAGTAAGGAGCTAGAAGTCTCTTGTTTTTGACATTTTTAATATTGCTGACATTAGTGTAACAGCCTAGGTACCTAGACCCTGCATATTCAAAATAGTGCAGAAAGTGCCTTTTCATGCCAAATCTGCATTTCCCAGCATGGAGAACATGGTTTGAGTGTGTTTCAAGCAAGTTGAGCCCACTTAAAGAACCTAGTGCACACAGAGCATTTGGAGTTAAGCATGTCAGTAACCCCACTAATATGTGAGAGGCCTAAGTAGAAAAAAGGCAAGATTTGCTTTCTGGAGAAAACCACATTTGGGCCTTGTGTGCTCTAAGTCACTGGCATAAACTTTGCCAGTTGGAAGCTAAAAGTCTCTTGCGTTTTGACATTTGTAAGATTGCTGGCATGCAAGTAGCTGACCAGGTAACTATGTCCTGCATTCTGTAGTGAAGACAGCCCCTTTTCATACAAAATCATCCTTTTCCAGCTGGAGAACATGTTTCGAGTTTGTTGCAAGCTAGATGAGCCTGCTGGAAAACCTAGCACATACAGAGCACTTGGCAGTTCAGCAGGTCAGTAACCCTACCTACATGTAAGAATTCTAGATGGGAAAAAGGTAAAGTGCTTTCCAGTAGAAAACACCTTCGCGTCTGGTGTGCTCTCAGTGACTGGCATACACTTTGCAAGTAGGAATCTAGAAGACTGTTGTTTTTGTCATTTGGAATATTCCTGGCCTTGTGGTAGCAGCCTAGGTAGATTGCCATGCATTTGCACTATATCAAAGGGGGTGCCGTTTCATTCAACATCAGCTTTTTCCAGCATGGAGAACACGTTTTGACTCTGTTGCATGCTAGTTGAGCCCACTGAAATGTCTAGGGTACACAGAGCATTTGGAAGCGGAGCTGGTCGGTAAGCCTATTTATATATGAGAAGACTGGTTGGAAAAGGCAAGGATTGCTTTCCAGAGGAACCCACATTTGCGCCTGTTGTTCTCACAATCAATGGCATAAAATTTGCAAGTAGGAAGCAAGAAACCTCTTGTTTGTGACATTTGAAAGATTGCTGATATGCGGATGGCAGCCTAGCTAGCTAAAGCCTGCATTCCCACTGTAGTGAATAGAGCCACTTTTCATATCAAATCAGCCTTTTCCTGCTACAAAACACAGTTTGAGTGTGTTGTAAGTTATACGAGCCTTCAGAAAGAACCTAGTGCACACAAAGCATTTGACAGCTTAGCCAGTCTGTAATAGTCTGTAAGAGTTTTATGTGAGAGGACTACATTAAAAAAGGCAAGGATTGCTTTTTTGAGGAAATTACTTTGGGGCCTGGTGTTCTCTCAGTCACCAGCACACTTTGCAAATTAGAAGATGAAACCTCTTGTTTGTGACATTTGTAAGATTGCTGACATGTGGGTAACAGCCTAGGTAGCTATGCCCTGCATTTCCACTGCAGTGAAGAGAGCCGCTTTTCATACTAAATCCCATTTTCCAGCATGGAGAACATGTTTTGAGTGTGTTGCAACTAAGCTGAGCCCACTTTAAGAATCTAGCGCACATCAAGCATTTGGCAGTTGTTTCTGTCTCTAACCCTAGTTATAAGTGAGAAGCCTAGGTGGAAAAAAGGCAGAGGTTGCATTCCTGTGGAAACAATCTTTGGGCCTGATACATGCTCAGTCATTAGGCATACATTTTGCAAGCAGGAAGATGAAGCTTCTTTGTGACATGTGTAAATTTGCTGACATGTGGGTAGCTGCCTGGATAGCTATGACCTGCATTTTGACTGTAGCAAAGAGTGCAACTTTCCATACTAAATCAGCCTTTTGCAGCATGGAGAACAAATTTTGAGTTTGTTGCAAGCTAGTTGAGCCCACTGCAAGAACTAAGTGCATACAGAGCTTTTGGCAGCTGATCCGGTCTGTAACACTGTTTATAACTTGAGAGGCCTAGTTGAAAAAAGTCAAGGGTTGCTTTCCTGTGGAAACCACTATTGGGCCTGATCTTTCAGTGACTGGCATACATTTTACAATTAGGAGGATAGAAACTTCTTGTTTGTGACAATTGTTATATTGTTGACATGAGGGTAACAGCCTAGCTAGCTATGTATGCCCTGCAAGGATTTAGCACACACAGAGAATTTGGCAGCTGAACTGGCCCATAAATTTTGATATATGTGAGAGTCCTAGGTGGAAAAAAGGCAAGGGTTACTTTTAGGTAAAAACTTTGCAAGTAGAAAACCAGATGTCTCTAGCTTGTGACATTTGTAAGATTGCTGACATGCAGGTAGCAGCCTTGTTAGCTATGACTGCATCACCACTGTAGTGAAAAGAGTGCCTTTTCATACTAAATCAATCTTTTCCATTATGCAGAACATGTTTTTAACTCTATTGTAAACTAGTTGAGCCCAATGCAATAACCTAGCACACACAGAACATTTATGAGGTGATCTGGTCTGTTACCCTATTTATTTATTTACTCAATGAATTTTATTATATTTTTATAGTTGTACAATGATCATCACAGCCCAATTTTACAGCATTTCCATCCTGAACCCCCAGTCCCTCCCTCCCCTTCAACATGTATCCTTTGCTAACCATAAGTTTTCCAATGTCTCTGAGTCAGTATCTGTTCTGCAAAGAAGTTCATTATATCTGTATTTTTAAGATTCCACATATAAGTGATAGCATATGATGTTGGTGTCTCACTGTCTGACTAACTTCACCTAGCATGATAATTTTTAGGTCCATCCATGTTGCTGCAAATGCTGAGTAATATTCCATTGTGTATATGTACCACATCTTATTTATTCACTCCTCTGTCTATGGACCTTAAGGTTGCTCCCATGTCTTGGCTATTGTATATAGTGCTGCAATGAGTACATGTATCTTGTCAGGTCACAGTTTTCTCTTGATAGCTGCCCAGGAGTGGGATTGCTGAATCAAATGGTAATTCTATTTTTAGTTTTTGAGGAATCTCCATACAGTTTTCCATATTTGTTGCACCAATTTACATTCCCACCAGCACTGTAAGAGGGTTCCCTTTTCTCCATACCCTCTCCAACATTTTTATTGTTTGTAGACTTTTTGATGATGACCATTCTGGCCAGTGTAAGGTAGTACCTCATAGTGGTTTTGATTTGTATTTCTCTAATAATGAGTAATGTTGAACATCTTTTCATGTATTTTTTGGCCATCAGTATGTTGTTGGAGAATTATCTGTTTAGATCTTCTGCCCATTTTTGGATGGGATTATTTGGTTTTTTTTTTTTTTTGGTATTGAGCTGCTGGAAGTGTTTATAAATTTTGGAGATGAATCCCTTGTCAGTCGCTTCATTTGCAAATATTTTCTCCCATTCTGTGGGTTGTCTTTTCATTTTTTTTAGGGTTTCCTTTGTTGTGAAGAAACCTTTAAATTTAATTAGGTACCACTTGTTTATTTTTGTTTTTTTGGTCATTACTCCAGGACGTGGATCTGAGAAGATATTGCTGTGGTTTATGTCAGAGAGTGTTAAGCTTATGTTTTCCTTTAATAATTTTATAGTATCCAGTCTTGTATTTAGGTATTTTTTAATTTTTTTAATATAATGATTTTTATTTTTTTCATTATAGCCGGTTTACAGTGTTCTGTCAATTTTCTACTGTACAGCAAAGTGACCCAGTCACACACACACATATATATACATTCTTTTTCCCACATTATCATGCTCCATCATAAGTGACTATATATAGTTCCCAATGCTTCACAGCAGGATCTCATTGCTTATCCATTCCAAAGGCAATAGTCTGCCTTTATTAACCCCAAGTCCCAAATCTATCTTGCTCCCTTCCCCTCCCCCTGGGCAACCACAAGTCTACTCTCCAAGTCCATGATTTTCTTTACTGTGGAAAGATTCGTTTGTGCCTTATATTAGATTCCAGATATAAGTGATATCATATGGTATTTGTCTTTCTCTTTCTGACTTAACCTCACTCAGTATGTCTCTAGTTCCATCCATGTTGCTGCAAATGACATTATTTTGTTCTTTTTCATGGCTGAGAAGTATTCCATTGTGTATATATACCATATCTTATTAATCCAATCATCTGTCAATGGGCACTTATGTTGCTTCCACGTCTTGGATATTGTGAATAGTGATGCAAAGAACATACAGGTGCGAGTGTCTTTTTTTTTGAAATTTTATTTTTATTTTTTTAACAGAATAAAATACATATATTTAAACACAGTTACATTCACATAGATTATTATATCATGGATCTTAAGAAACAGATTAAGTGACTCCCTCTGGAGAAGTGGAATGGAAAATATGCTGAGACAAATAGGAAATTTATTCTATACTTTATCCCATTTTGTATGGCTTTCATCTTTACTATTTAGTATTATCTATTACATTTCAATTTTTCCTTAAAAATTAGCATTATATTACAATTGTGTATATTATGCAACTAAAATTTAGAAAGAAGAAAGCCTTATATACCATTAAATATTTTATATAGCATAATAAAAAGAATAACTTAACTGGTAAGAATAACAAAAATAATACACCCTCTGAAAATAAGTAAAATATAAATTGGTTAAAAAACAGTGTAACTATATAAATATGTCCTCACAATTTGTTCCATCTTATTGATTCTTCAGTATGGGCATTACACCATTCTAGGTGATGTGATAAACAAGACTTTATAGACCTTACACTGTACCATGGAGAGAAATGGTTATTAATAATACAATTGTAGAACTGTATTATTTAATTGTACAGTTGCATTAGTTATAATTACCATAAATTCTTTGATGGGGAGGAAATCAGAATCAGATGTAGGAAGACTTCAGCATTCCAAGAATGGTGTCAAATGACCCCTTTCATGGTGGATTATGCACTTATTTACTATGAGATATATTTCTTCTCCAGAGATTCCTTGTTTGTGTATCCATTGTAGATTTTTGGTTTGCAGTTACTCTGAAGTTTTGTTGTAAGAGTCTCTATGTATATGAGATTGATTTAAGTTGTTGTTCTCTTAACTGGAAGTTCATCTCCAGTGTCCTGCATTTGTACCCACCTCTTCTCATGATTTCTGATTTTGGTGGTATAATTGTGCATGGATGATTTTGTATCTTTACTGTATGTATACCTTTACTGGTGAGCCTTGTCATTTGTGGCATTTTTGTTCCCTGTTGCTGTCTTGTCTTTTCTGCCTAGAGAAGTTCCTTTAGTATTTGTTGTAAGGCTGGCTTAGTGTTGCTGAATTCTCTCAGCTTTTGCTCATCTGTGAAGATTTTGCTTTCTCCTTCAAATCTGAATGAGAGCCTTGCTGGGTAGAGTAATCTTGGTTGGAGGTTTTTTTTCCCTTTCATCACGTTAAGTATGTCATGCCACTCCCTTCTGGCCTGCAGAGTTTCTGCTGAAAAATCTGCTGATAACCTTATCGGGGTTCCCTTGTATGTTACTTGTTTCTTTTCCCCAGCTGCTTTCAAGATTTTCTCTTTGTCTTTAATTTTGGTCAGTTTGATTAATATGTGTCTCGGTGTATTCCTCCTTGGGTTTATTTTATATGGTACTCGTTGTGCTTCCTGGATTTGAGTGAGTGGTTGCTGTCCCATGTTAGGGAAGTTTTTGGCTCTGATCTCTTGGAATATTTTTTCTATCCCCTTCTCTCTCTCTTTTCCTTCTGGCACCCATATAATACAGATGTTGGTGCATTTCATGTTGTCCTAGGGTTCTCGGAGACTCTCTTGTTTTCGATCTTTTTTCTCTTTTCTGTTCCGCATCCGTAATTTCTACTAATCTGTCCTCCACCTCACTTATTTGTTCTTCTGCCTCCTGTATTCTGCTGTTAGCTGCTTCTAGTGAATTTTTATTTCAGTGATTGTATTTTGCATCTCTTCTTGTTGAAGTTTTATATCTTGTATCTCTTTGGTCAGTGTTTCCCGTAAGTTATCCATCTTTGCCTCCAGTTTATTTCCAATGTCTTGCATCATCTTCAGCATCAGCAATCTAAAGTCTTTTTCCTGGAGGCTGAGAACCTCCTAATCACTTAGCTGATTTTCTGGGGTTATTCCTTTCTCCCTCATCTGAGTTCTAGTTCTCTGTCTTTTCATTTTTAAAGGTTTTTTGGTGTGGTGACCTTTTTACAGATAATAGAGTTGTAGCCTGTCTTACTTCTGGTGTCTGCCCCCCTTGTGGCTGAAGTCAGTATGGGGGCTTGCTGTAGGCTTCCTGATGGGAGGGGCTGATGCCTGCCCACTGGTAGGTGGAGCTGATTCTAATCCTTCTGGTGGGTGGGGCTTAGTCTCTGGATGGTATTAGAGGCAGCTGTGTGCCTGAGGGGTCTTTAGGTAGCCTGTTTACTCGGGGGTGGGGTTGTGATCCCACCTGGATTGTTGTTTACCTTGGGGCTTCTCAGCACTGACTGATGGGGTGGGGCCAGGTTTTCCCAAAATGGCCACCTCCAGAGAAAGGCACTCTGCTGAATATTCCTGAGAGCTTTGTTTTCAATGTCCTTCCCTCACAACAAGCCACATTCACCCCTGTTTTCCCAGGATGTCCTCCAAGAACCTCAGTCAGGTTTGACCCAGATTCCTACGGAGACCTCTCTTTGCCCTGGGACCCAGTGCACGTGAACGTCTGTGTGTGCCTTTTAAGAATGGGGTCTCCGTTTCCCCCAGTCCTGTGGAGCTCCTGTGCACAAGCCCCACTGGCCTTCAATGCCAGATGCTCCAGGGGCTCTTTCCCCCAGTGCTAGATCCCTGCAGGTAAGGGTTTGATGTGGGGCTCAGAGCTCTCACTCCTGTAGGTGAGTCTGTGTGAACCAGTTAGTTTTCAGTCTGTGGAATTTCCCACCTGGGAAGTATGGGGTTGTTTATATCTTGAAATCACTCCTCCTACCTCTTGATGTGGCCTCCTCTTTTTCTTCTGGAGTAGGGTATCTTTTTTAAGGTTTCCAGTCCATTCGGGTGGGCAATCATCTGTCAATTGGCATTTATATTGTTTCTATGTCTTGGATATTTATTGTAAACAGTGCTGCAAAGAACATACAGGTGCAAGTGTCTTTTTCAAGGAAAGTTTTGTCTGGATATATGCTCAAGAGTGGGATTACTGCGTCATATGGTGGTTCTATGTTAGTTTTCTAAGGTACCAGCATACTGTTTTCCATAGTGATTGTACCAATTTACATTCCCACCAACAGTGCAGAAGGGTTCCCTTTACTCCACACCTTCTCTGGCATTTGTTGTTCGTGGACTTGTTAATGATGGCTATTCTGACTGGTGTGAGGTGGTATCTCATGGTAGTTTTGATTTGCATTTCTCTAATAATCAGGGATGTTGAGTATTTTTTCATGTGCTTGTTGGCCCTCTGTATATCTTCCTTGGAGAACTGTCTATTCAGGTCTTTTGCCCATTTTTCCATTGGGTGGGTTGGCTTTTTTGCTGTTGAGTTGTATAAGTTGCTTGTATATTTTAGAGATTAAGCCCTTGTTATTTGCATCATTTGAAATTATTTTCTCCCACTATATAAGTTGTCTTTGTTCTCTTTTTGGTTTCCTTTGCTGTGGTAACCTTGTCAGTTTGATTAGGTCCCATTGGTTTATTTTGCTTTTATTTCGGTTGCTTTGGGAGATTGACCTGAGAAAACATTTGTAAAGTTGATGTCAGAGAATGTTTTGCCTATGTTCTCTTCCAGGAGTTTGATGGTGTCTTGTCTTACATTTAAGTCTTCCAGCCATTTTTAGTTTATTTTTGTGCATGGTGTGAGGGAGTGTCTAATTTCATTCTTTTCCATGTAGCTGTCTAGTTTTCCTATCACCACTTATTGAAGGGACTATCTTTTTCTCCATTGTATTTTCTTGCCTCCTTTGTCATAGATTAGTTGACCATAGGTGCATGGTCACAGATTAATTGACTGTAGGTGAGTGGGTTTAATTCTGGGCTTTCTATCCTGCTCCACTGATTTGTATTTCTGTCTTTGTGCTAGTACCATATGGTTTTGATGACTGTAGCTTTGTAGTATAATCTGAAGTCAGAGAGCCTGATTCCTCCAGCTCTATTGCTCTTTCTCAGGGTGTCTTTCTCAGGGTGTCGTTCGTGCTTCCAAATAAACTTGGATATTTTGTTCTAGTTTGTGAAAAATGCCATTGGTAATTTGATTGGGATTGAGTTGAATTTGTAGATTGCCTTGGGTAGTATAGTCATTTTGACAATATTGATTCTTCTGATCCAAGAACATGGTATACCTTTCCATCTGTTTGTGTCATCTTTGATTTCTTTCATCAGCATCAAATAGTTTTCAGAGTACAGCTCTTTTGTCTCTGTAGGTAGGTTTATTGCTAGGTATTTTATTCTTTTTGATGCAATGGCAAATGGGATTGTTTCCCTAATTTCTCTTTCTATACTTTCATTGTTAGTATACGGAAATGCTATTGATTTCTGTGTATTAATTTTGCATCCTGCAACTTTACCAAATTCATTGGTTAGCTCTAACACTTTTCTGGTAGCATCCTTAGGATTTTCTAGGTATAGTATCATGTTATCTGCAAACAGTGATAATTTTACTTCTTTCTTTCCAATTTGGAGTACTTTTATTTCTTTTTCTTCTCTGATTGCTGTGGCTAGGGCTTCCAAAACTATGTTGAATAGTAGAGGCGAGTGTGGACATCCTTGTCTCATTTGCGATCTTAGTGGGAATTCTTTCAGCTTTTCACCATTGAGAACGATATTAACTATGGGTTTGTCACATATAGCCTTTATTATGTTGAGGTAGATTCCCTCTAGGCCCACTTTATGAAGGGTTTTTATCAGAAATGGATGTTGGATTTTGTCAAAATCTTTTTCTGCATCTATTGAGAGGATTATATGGTTTCTATTCTTCATTTGGTTAATGTATTGTATTTCACTAATTGATTTGCAGATATTGAAAAATACTTGCACCCCTGGGATAAATCCCACTTGATCATGTTGTATTATCCTTTAATGTATTGCTGGATTTGGTCTGTTAGTATTTTTTGAGGATTTTTGCATCTATGTTCGTCAGTGATATTGGCCTGGCCTGTAATTTTCTTTTTCTTTCTTTCTTTTTTTTTGCTTTTTTTTTTTTTTTTTTTTTTTTTTGCTTTTTAGGGCCACACCTGTGGCATATGGAGGTTCCTAGCCTAGGGGTCTAATCAGAACTGTAGCTGCCAGCCACAGCCACAGCCACAGCCACAGCAATGCCAGATCTTAGCCATGTTTGTGACCTACACCACAATTCAAGGCAATGCTGGGTCCTTAACCCACTGAGCAAGGCCAGGGATCGAACCCATGACCTCAGGGATACTAGTCAGATTCGTTTCTGCTGTGCCATGATGGGAATTCCATCTTTGATTTTTGTATCAAGGTGATGGAGGCCTCATAAAATGAGTTGGGAGTGTTCCTTCCTCTGCAACATTTTGGAATAGTTTCAGGAGGATAGGTGTTAGCTCTTCTCTAAATGTTTGATAGAATTCACCTGTGAAGCCATCTGGTCCTGGACTTTTGTTTGTTGGAAGTTTTAAAATCACAGTTTAAATTTCAGTACTTGTGATTGGTCCATTCATTTTTTTTTCTATTTTATCTCAGTTTAGTCTTGGAATATTGTACCTTTCTAAGACTGTCCATTTCTTCTAGTTGTCCATTTTATTGGCTTATACTTGCTTGTAGCAGTCTCTTATGATGCTTTGTATTTCTGTGATGTCCATTGTAACTTCTCCTTTTTCGTTTCTAATTTTATTGACTTGAGTCCTCTCTCTTTTTTTGTTGATGAGTCTGGCTGATGATTTATCAATTTTGTTTATCCTTTCAAAGAAAAAACTTTTAGTTTCATTGATTTTTTTCTATGGTTTTCTTCATTTCTATTTCATTTATTTCTTCTCTGATCTTTATGATTTCTTTCCGAATTCTGCTAACTTTGGGTTTTGCCTGTTTTTCTTTCTCTAGTTGCTTTAGGTGTAAAGCTAGGTTGTTTATTTGAGGTTTTTTGTTTCCTGACGTAGGCTTGTGTTGTTTCAAACTTCCCTCTTGGAACTGATTTTTCTGCATCCCGTAGGTTTTGCATTGTTGTGTCTTTATTGTCATTTCCTTCTAGGTATTTTTTAATTTCCTTTTGATTTCTTCACTGATCCATGGTTGTTTAGTAGCATGTTGTTTAATCTCCACGTGTTCATGGGAGTTCCTGTCGTGGCGCAGTGGTTAACGAATCCGACTAGGAACCATGAGGTTGGCAGGTTCGGTCCCTGCCCTTGCTCAGTGGGTTAAAGATCCGGCGTTGCCGTGAGCTGTGGTGTAGGTTGCAGACGTGGCTTGGATCCTGCGTTGCTGTGGCTCTGGTGTAGGCCAGTGGCTACAACTCCGATTCGACCCCTAGCCTGGAAACCTCCACATGCCACAGGAATGGCCCAAGAAATAGCTAAAAAGACCAAAAAAAAAAAAACCTCCACGTGTTCATGTTTTCTTGCAGTATTTTTCTTGTTTATTTCCAGTCGTATAGTGTTGTGTTTAGAAAAGATGCTTGATATGATTTCAATCTTCTTAAATTTACTGAGGCTTGATTTGTGGCCCAGTATGTGATCTATCCTAGACATCACACGCGAGAAGTGTGCATTTGAGAAGAATGTATATTCTGCTGCTTTTGGATGGAATATTCATTCTATAGATATCTATTCAGTCCATCTGGTCTAATGCAACATTTAAGGCCTGTGTTTCCCTGTTGATCCTCTGTCTGGATATTCTGTCCCTTGCTATAAGTGGGGTGTTAATGTACCCTGCTATTATTGTGTTATTGTCAATTTCTCTTTTATGGTTGTTAGTAGTTGCCTTATATAGTGAGGTGATCCTATGTTGGGTGCATGTATATTTACAATTGTTATAGCTTCTTCTTCGATTGATCCTTTGATCATTATGTAATGTCCTTCTTTGTCTCATAATATTCTTTATTTTAAGGTCTATTTTGTCTGATATGAGTATTGCAACTCCAACTTTCTTTTGATTTACATTTGAGTGGAATGTTTTCTTCCATCCTCTCACTTTATTTTTATGTGTCCTGAGAACTGAAGTGAGTCTCTTTAAGACAGCATATACATGGGTCTTTTTTTTTTTTTGTATCCATTCATCCACCAGTCTTTTTTTTTTTTTTTTGGTTGGAGCATTTAGTCCATTTACATTTAAGGTAATTATTGATATGTATGTTCTTATTGCCTTTTAATTAACTGTTTGGATTTGGTTTTGTTTGTCTTTTTTCTTCCCTTCTCTTGTTCTTTTCTCTTGAGGGTTGATGACTATCTTTAGTGTTATATTTGGATTGCTTTTTCTTATTTGCATGTATATCTATTGTAGATTTTTGGTTTGCATTTACCATGAAGTTTTGATATAGGAGTCTATATATATAAGATTGTTTTAAGTTGTTGTTCTCTTAATCCCAAGTGCATTGCCAGTGTCCTGCATTTGAACCCTCCTCTTCTCATGATTTCTGGTTTGGTAGCATATTTGTGTGTGGAATATTTCCTACCTTTGCTATATGTATGCCTTTACCAATGAGCCTTGTCATTTGTAATATTTTTATTTCTAATCCTGGCCTTTTCTTTTCCACCTAGAGAAGTTCCTTTAGTATTTGTCGTAAAGCTGGTTTAGTGGTGCTGAATTCTTTTAGCTTTTGCTTGTCTATAAAGCTTTTGATTTCTCCTTCAAATCTGAATGAGAGTCTTGGAGGTTTTTTTACTTTCTTTCTTTCTTTTCTTTTTTTTTTTAGGTTTTCTTACTTTCATCACTTTAAGTATATTGTGCTGCTCCCTTCTGGCCTGCAGAATTTCTGCTGAAAAATCTGCCAGTAATGTTATCAGGGATCCCTTGTATGTTATTCATTTCTTTTCCCTGGTTGCATTCAGTATTTTCTCTTTGTCTTTAATTTTGGTCAGTTTGATTAGTATGTGTCTCAGGGTGTTCCTCCTTGGGTTTATTTTATATGGTACTCATTGTGCTTCTGGAGTTGAGCAAGTGGTTCCTTTTCCATGTTAGGGAAGTTTTGGGCCATTATCTCTTCAAATATTTTTTTCTGGCCTTTTCTCTTTCTCTTCTCCTTCTGGCACCACTATAATATGGAGGTTCCTGCATTTAACATTGTCCCAGAATTGTTTTAGACCATCTTCCTTTCTTTTCAATCTTTTTTTCTCTTTTCTGTTCTACATCAGTGATTCCACTAGTCTATCCTCCACCTCGCTTATTTGTTCTTCTGCCTCCTGTAATCTGCTTTGGTTGCTTCTAGTGAATTTTTAAATTCTAGTTTTTGTATTTTGGATCTCTGCTTGCTTAATCCTTAAATCATCTATTTCTTTGCTCAGTGTTTCTTGTAATTTATCAATTTTTGCCTCTTGTTTATTTCCAAGATCTTTAATCATCTTTACTATCATCAGTCTAAAGTCTTTTTCATGGAGCTTGGTAATCTCCAGATCACTTAGCTATTTTTCTGTTTTTTTTTTCTTGCTCCCTTATCTGAGTCATAATTCTCTTCCTTTTCATTTTGTATAGATTTTGTGTGGTTTCCTTTTTGTAGACAATAGGGTTGTAGCCTCTCCTGCTTCTGATGTCTTCTCCCTTGTGGCTGAAATTGGTATGGGGGCTTGCTGCAGGCTTCCTGATGGGAGGGACTGGTGCCTGCCCACTGGTAGGTGGGACTGATTCTTATCTTTCCAGTGGGTGGTGCTTTGTCTCTGGGTGATATTAGAGGTGGCTGTGTGCTTGGAGTGTCTTTAGGCAGCCTGTTGGCTGATGGGTGGGACTGTGTTCACATCCAGATTATTATTTGGCCTGAGGCTTCTCAGCCCTGATGGGTGGGGCCAGATTTTTCCAAAAGGGCCACCTCTAGAAGAGCACATGCTGATGATTATTCCCAAGATCTCTGCCTCCAATGTCCTTCCCCAACAACAAGCCACAGTCACCCCGTCTTTTCCCAGGAGATCCTCCAAGAACCACAGCCAGTTCTGGCCCAGATTCCTATGGAGACTCTGCTTTGCCCTCTGGGAGTCAGGGCACAAGAAATCCTGTGAGTGCCTTTCAAGAGTGATATCTCCTTTTCCCTCTGTCCTGTGGAGCTCCTGCACACAGGCTGCACTGACCCTCAATGCCAAATGCTCCAGGGTCTCCTCCCAATGCCAGATCCCCAGGGGTTGGAACCTGTTGTGGAACTCAGAACTCTCACTCCCGTGGGTGAGCCTCAGTGATACAGTTACTTTCCAGTCTGTGGGCCACCCACCTGGTGGGTATAGTGTTGCTTATATCATGTAATCATACTCCTACCATCTTGATGTGGCTTCTTCTTTGTCTTCTGGAGTAGGATATCTTTTTTGATAGTTTACAGTCTATTTGGTTGAAGGTTGTACAGAAGTTGGTTGTAATTTGGTTGCTTTTATGGGAGAGCTCCAGTCCTACTCTGCCATCTTAATCTGTAACCCTATTTATATTTGAGAGGCCTAGCTGGAAAAAAGTCAAGGTTCACTTTCCTGTGGAAACCATTATTGGGCCTGCTGTTGTTTCAGTAACTAGCATACATTTTACAGTTTGGAAGATAGAAGCCTCCTGTTTCTGACATTTGTAATATTGTTGACACACATGTAGCAGCCAAGATAGTTATGCCCTGCATTTCTGCTTTAGTCAATAGAGCCCCTTTTCATATCAAATCCGCCTTTTCCAGCATGGAAAACATGTTTTGACACTGTTACAAGCAAGTTGAGCCCACTGCAAGAATGAGGCCCATACAGAGGTTTTGGCAGCTGAGCTATTCAGTAACTGTATTTATACATGATAGGCTAAGGGAAAAAAAGGCAAGGGTTGCTATCCCATAAAAACCACCTTTGGATCTGGCAGGCTGTCAGTCACTGGTATACACTTTGCAAATCGGAAGCTCAAATCCTCCTGTTTTTGATATTTGTAAGATTTCTGACATGCGGGTTTCCACTTATCTAGCTAGTTAAGACCTGCTTTTCCATTGTACTGAATAGAGTGCATTTTCATATGAAATAAAAATGTGCCAGTGTAGATAAAAGTTTTGCATGTGTTGCAAGCTAGTAGAGCCCAGTCCAAATTATACCACACACAGAGCATTTGGCAGCTGTGCCCTCAGTAACCGTAGGTATGATTGAGAGACCTAGGTGGAAAAAAGCAAGGGTGGCTTTCTTGTGGAAATGATCTTTAGGCCTGTTGTGCTCTCAGTCACTGGCATACACTTTGCAAGTAGGAAGCTAGAAACTTTTTGTTTGTGACATTTGTAAGATTGCAGACATTCATGCAGCCGCCTAGCTAGCTACGCCCAGCATTTCCACTGTAGTGAACAGAGCATCTTTTCATAACAAATCATGTTTTCTAGCATGGAGAACATGTTTTGAGTGTGTTTCAAGCTATTTGAGCCCACTGCAAGAATCTAGTGCACACAGAGCATTTGGTAGTTGAACTAGTCAGTAATCCTAGTTATATGTGAGAAGCGTTAGGTGGAAAAAAAAACAAGGGTTGATTCCTGTGGAAACCACCTTTGGGACTGGTGTACTCAGTCACTGGCAAACAATTTGCAAGTAGGATGCTAAAAGCCTCTTGTATATGTATAAGATTGCTGACATTCGGGTAGTAGCCTATCCGGCAATACTCTACATTTCCACTGTAATAAAAATCAACCATATTTAGCATGGAGAACAAGTTTTGAGTGTGCTAAAAGTTATTTGAGCCCAATGAAATGATCTATTGCCCACATATTATTTAGCTGTTTTTTTCACTTAGAAACCCTAGCTATAGGTGAGAAGCCTAGTTGGAAAAAAAGTTTAGGATGCTTTCCTGTGGAAAACACCTGTGGGCCTGGTGAGCTCATAGTCATTGTCATACACTTTGCAAGTAGGTAGCTAGATGCCTCTTGAGACACTTGTAATATTGCTGACATGTGGATAGCATCCTATCCAGCTATGCCATGCATTTACACTCTAGTGAAGAGAGTGCCCTTTCATACCAAATCAGCCTTTCCATCATGGAGAATACATTTTGAGTGTGTAGCGAGCTATTTGAGCCCACTGCAAGAATCTAACAAACACAGAGCGTTTGGTAGCTGAGTTAGCCAGTAATCCTATTTACATATGAAAGGCATGGGGGGGAGAAGGCAAGGGTTGATTTCCTGTGGAAACTACATATGGGCCTGGTGTGCTATCAGTCAGTAGGCATACACTTTTCAAGTAGGAAGATGACTCTTGTTTGTAACATTTTTAAGATTGCTAACATGCGGGTAGCCACCTAGCTAGCTGTGCCCTTCATTTCCAGTGTTGTGAAGGAAGCTCATTTTATACCAATTAACCATTTTCCACAATGGAAAACAGCTTTTGAACCTGTTGTAGCTAGTTGAGTCCACTTCAAGAATATAGTCCACACAAAAATTTGGCAATTGTGCTGGACTCTAAAATTTTTTTATATGAGAGGCATAGGTGAAAAAAGTCAAGTGTTGCTCTCCTGTGGAAACTACCATTGGGCCAGGTGTTCTTTCAGGGACTGGCATACATTTTGCAAGTAGGAAGATAGAAGCCTCTTGTTTTTTATATTTTATTTATTTGTTTATTTATTTAGTCTTTTTGCATTTTCTAGGGCCACTCCTGAGGCATATGGAGGTTCCCAGGCTAGGGGTCTAATCGGAGCTGTAGCAACTGGCCTACGCCAGAGCCACAGCAACGCAGGATCTAAGCCACGTCTGCTACCTACACCACAGCTCACAGAAATGTTGGATCCTTAACCCACTGAGCAAGGCCAGGGATCAAACCTGCAACCTCATTGTTCCTAGTTGGATTTGTTGACCATTGCCCTAAGACAGGAACTCCTATTTTTGACATTTTCAAAATTGCTGACATTCATTTAACCACCAAGATAGCTATGCCCTGCATTTCCAGGGGATATTGAATACAGCATCTTTTCCTGCTAAATATGCCTTTTCCGGCATAGAAAACATGTTTTGACTCTGTCACAAGCAAGCTGAGCCCACTGCAAGGATCTAGCACACACAGAGCATTTGGCAACTGAGCCCTTCAATAACACTACATATATGTGATAGTCCTTTGCCAAAAAAAAGGCAAGGGTTGGTTTCTTGTGGAAACCACCTTTGGGCCTTGTGTGCCCTCAGTCAACAGCATACACTTTGCAAGTAGGAAACTGGAAGCCTCTTGTTTGTGCCATTTGTAAGATAGCTGACATGCTGGCAGCAGCCTATTAAATAAACTATGTATAAAAAGGCAAGTGTTGCTTTCCTGTAGGAAAAAAAAATTGTGCTGGTTTGCTCTCAGTAACTGACATACATGTTGCAAGTAGGGAACTTGAAGCCTCTTGTTTTTTGACATTTGCAAAATTGTTGACATGCACGTAGTAGCCCAGGTAGCTATGACCTACGTTTCCACTGTAGTAAAGAGAGTGTATTTTCATAACAAATAAGCCTTGTACAGCTTAGAGAAAACATTTTTGAGTGTATTGAAAGCTAGTTGAGCCCACTGCAAGAGTTTACCTCACACAGACCATTTGGCAGCTGAGCTGGCTATAACCTGATGTATATGTGAAAAACTTAGGTGGAAAAAAAATCAAGGGTCACTTTCCCATGGAAAAGAGCTTTGGGTCTGATGTGGTCTAAGTCACCAGCATATGCTTTTGCACATAGGAATATAGAAGCCTCTTGTTTGTGACATTTGTGATTTTACTGATATGCAGCCTAGATAGCAGCCTACGTACTTACGTACTTACGCTCTGCATTTCCACAGTAGCGAAGAGAGTAACTTCTCATCCTTAAGCAGCCTTTTGTTGCATGGATAAAATGTTTTGAGGGTGTTGCAAGCTAGTCTAGCCCATTTTCAGAATCTTGAATACACAGAATTTTTGTCAGCTGAGCAGAATTAACCTAGTTACATGTGAAAGACCTAGGAGGAAAAAATTCAAGGGTTGCTTTCTGGTGGAAACAACCATTGAGTCTGGTGTTGTTACACTGACTGGCATATATTTTGCAAGTAGCAGCTACAAGCATCTTGTTTGATACATTTGTAGGACTGCTGACTTGAGGATAACAGCCTAGGTAGCTATGCCCTGCATTTCCACTAGAGTGAAGAGAATGACTTTTCATACCAGATCAAACTTTTAGAACACAGAGAAAAGGTTTTGAGTATTTTGCAAGCTAGTTGATCTCACTGCAAGATCCTACCCCACATAGAACTTTTGGCACTGAGCCATTTGTAATCGTAGTTATATGTAAGAGGCCTAGGAGGTAAAAATGGCAAGGATTGCTTTCCAGTGGAAACCACCTTTGGGTCTGATGTAGTCTCAGGCACTGGCATACAGTTTGCAAGTAGGAGCCTGGAAGTCCATTGTTTGTGACATTTTTTATTTTTAATTTGTTTTTATTTTTATTTTTTTGCTTTTTAGGGCCACATCCATGGCATATGTAGTTTCTGGCCTATGCCACAGCCACAGCAATATGGTATCCAAGCCACATCTGTGACCTACACCACAACTCACGGCAATGCCGGATCCTTAACCTGCTGAGCAATGCCAGGGATCAAACCCACAACCTCATGGTTTCTAGTTGGATTCATTTCTACTGCACCACAATGGGAACTCCTTTGTGACATTTTTAATATTACTGACATGCGAGTAGCAGTCTAGCTAGCTAGGTCCTTCATTTCCACTATACTGAGGAGAGTACCTTATCACCCGAAATCAGAATTTTCTAGCATAGAGAACATCTTTTTTGTGTGTTGCAAGTTAGTTGAGCTCACAGTAAATCAGAAAAAGCCGAGCATGTGGCAGCTGAGCCATTGTAACCCTTGTTATAACTGAGTGGCCTAGGTGGAAAAAAAAAGGCAAGGGTTGATTTCTTTGGAGATCAACATGGGCCTGGTGTTATTTCAGTGACTGGCATACACTTTGCAAGTATGAAGCTAGAAGTGTCTTGTTTGTGACATTTGTAACATTGCTGACATGTGGGTAACAGCCTAGGTAGCTATGCCCTACATATCCACCGTAGTGAAGTGCCTTTTCATACCAAATAAGCATTTTCCAGCAGGGAGAAATTGTTTTGAGTGTGTTGAAAGCTACTTGAGCCCACCACAAGAATCTGGCACATGCAGAAACAGTGGCAGCTGAGACACCTTTTAACCCTCATTGTACGTTATAAGCCTAGGTGGAAAAAAGTTAAGGGTTGTGAAAACCACCACTGCCCCTGGTGTTCTTTCTATGACTGGCAAATACTTTGCAAGTAGGAAGCTCGAAGCCTCTTATTTTGTGACATTTGTAAGAATGCTCACATATGGGTACCAGCCGAGCTTGATATGTCCTGCATTTCCACTGTAGTGAATTGAGCCCCTTTCATAGCTTATCAGCCTTATTCAGTATGTAGAACATGTTTTGAGTGTTCTAGCTAGGTGAGCTAACTGCAAGAATATAGCACACACATAGCAATTGTCAACTAAGAGGGTCTATACCTGAGAGGCCTAGGTGGAAAAAACACAAGAGTCACTTTCCTGTGGAAACTGCCATTTTGCCTGGTATTCTTTCGGAGATGGCATCCACTTACAAGTAGGAAGCTAGAAGCCTCTTTTTATGTGATATTTATAAGACCACCCACATGAGGGTGTCAGCCTAGCTAGTTAAGCCCTGCATTTCCACTGTAGTGAAGTGAGCACCTTTTCATATCAATATTTTCCAGCACGGACAATACTTTTTGAGTGTGTTTCAAGCTAGTTGAGCCCACTGCCAGAATCTATCACACACTGAACATTCAGCAGTTGAGCTGATCCTCAACACTAGTTGTACATGAGAAGATAAGGTAGAAAAAGGCAAGCGTTGTTTTCCTGTGGAAAGCACCATTGGGCCTGGTGTTCTTTTGGTGACGCATCCACCTTGCAAGTAGGAAGCTAGAAGGCTCTTGTTTTGTGATATTTGTAAGATTGCTATCATGCAGGTATCAGCCTAGTTAGCTATTCCTGCATTCCCACCATAGTGAGGTGAGGGCCTTTTCATAACAAATCAGCCTTATCCAGCATGGAGAACATGTTTTGAATGTGTTGCAAGCAAGTTGAGCGCTCTGTAAGAATCTAGCACACATTGAACTTTTAGCAGCTGAGCTAGTCATTTACCCTATTTACACATGAAGGCCTAGTTGGAAAAAAGGCAAGAGTTGCTTTCCTGTGGAAACCACCATTGGGCCTAGTGTTCTTTCACTGAGTGGCACATCACTTGCAAGTAGGAAGCTAGAAGCCTCTTGTTTCATATCATTTGTAAAATTGCTGTCATGTGGCTATCAGTGTGGCTACTAGGTGCTACACTACCACTATCATGAAGATAATGCCTTTTTGCAGCAAATCAGCCTTTTCCAGCATGGAAAACACATTTCGAGTGTGTTTCAGTCTAGTCAAGCCCACTACAAGCTTCTAGTGCACAAGGTGTGGAACATTGCACCACAGTGGGAATTTCTGAACTCATTTATTACCTCTAATATATTTTTAGTAGATTTTTCAAGATTTTCTCTATAAAGCTATGTCACCAGTAAATAGAATTTTACTTCTTCCTTTCCAATCGGTTTGCATTTTTTATTGTTGTTCATGCCAGATTGCTTCTATTTGTTAAATAAGAGTAGCAAAGCTTTCAGTCTTTCAATATTAAATATAATATTTTTGTGCAGGTTTTTTTTGTTTTTGTAGATGCCCTTTGTCAAGTTTAGTTTCCTTTTTTGTTGTTGTTGTTTGTTTTGTTTTGATTTTTTGAGGGCCTCACCTGCCACATATGGAAGTTCCCAGGGCTAGGCCACAGCTGTCCCACAACACAGCCACAATAATGTAGGATCTGAGCTTTATCTGTGACCTACAAAGAAGTTTGGGGCAAGGCCAAATCCTTAACCCACTGGGGGAAAACAGGAATCAAACTTGCATCCTCACATGTACTATGTTGATTTCTTAACCCACTGGCTTCTCAGTCTAGAAAAGTCTTGCCAATTTTGTTGGTCCTTTAAGAGACTAAACTTTTAGTTTTGTGACTTTTTCTATTCTCTTGTTTCACTTTAACCTCTCTAACCTTTATTATTAATTCCTTCTGTTTGCTTTAGTTTTAATTTGATCTTCCTTAGTTAGCTCTTTTTCTAGTTTCTCAGTTGGAAGCTTAGATTATATGAGATCTTTTTTAAATATAGGCATTCACAATTTAAATTTCCCTCTAATTATTGCTTTTTTTCTGAATGCCATAAATTTTGGTATTTGGGGTTTTCATTTTCATTAATCTCAAAAGCATAGTTTCCTTTTTGATATCTTCTTTACCCATTTGTTTATTAAGAGAGTTTTTTTAAATTTTGCACTATTTTGTGAATTTACCAAATTTCCCTCTGTTATTGATATACCTTCAATAGAATTGAAATTTCTTTGTTAAAATCTCAATACTTTTCAATTTACTTATTTGTTTGTTCATTTGTATATTTTCTATTACGGCCATACCCACAGCATATGGAAGTTGCCAGGGCAGCGACCTATGCCACAGCTGAAGCAACACTGGATCCTTTAACCCACAGGGCTGGGGATCAAACTTGCACCTCTGTAGCCAAGTTGATGCAGTCAGATTCTTATTTTATTTTATTTTTTTGTTTTGTTTTTTTGGCTTTTCTTGAGCTGCTCACGCTGCATATGGAGGTTCTCAGGCTAGGGGTCTAATCGGAGTTGTAGCCACCGGCCTATGCCAGAGCCACAGCAATGCGGGATCCAAGCCGTATCTGCAGCCTACACCACAGCTCACTGCAGTGCTGGATCCTTAACCCACTGAGCAAGGCCAGGGATTGAACCCACAACCTCATGGTTTCTAGTCAGATTCGTTAACCACTGTGCCACGACGGGAACTCCCAGACAGATTCTTAACCCACTGCATGTGCCACAGTGGGAACTCCCATTTTCAATGTATTGATGATTGTTTTATGACCTAACATATGGTAAACCGTCAGTACTCCATGTGCACTGAACCATGTGCGCTGAGGAAGAATACCTGTTCTGCTGTTATTGAGTGGAATTTTCTATAGAAGTCTGTCAAGTCTATTCGGTTATGGTCTTCTATTGTTTCTATTAGTCTGTTCGGTTCAAGTCTTCTCTTTCCTTATTGATGTTCCACCTAGTTATTCTAGCCATGATTGAAAGTGGGATATTAAAGTCTCCAACTGCTATTTTGAATTGTCTACTTCTCTCTTTAAATTTGCCAATTTTTGCTTCATATATTTTGATGGTCTGTTATTAGATACATAAATATTTATAACTGCTAAATTTTCTTAGCATATTTACACTTTCATAATATATAATGTCCTTTATTACTGGGAAATTTTTTGATTAAATTTTGTTACATCTGATATTAGTACAGCCACTTCAGATCTTTTTTTTTTCTTTTTTTACTGTGTGCAGGTGCATCTTTTTGCATCGTTTTACTTCCAACCTATTTTGTTCTAAAATCTAAAGTGTGTCTTTTATCGACAGCATATTCCTGAATTATGTTTTTCTTTTTTCCTTTAAAATCCATTCAGTCAGTCTCTGCCTTTATATTGAGGAGTTGAATTATGTTTTTCTTTTTTCCTTTAAAATCCATTAAGTCTCTGCCTTTATATTGAAGAGTTTAATTCATTTATATTCAATGTAAATACTAAGAAAGTAGGACCTGAGTCGTTGATTTTGCTGAGTTTTGTCTGTTTGTTTGTTTTGGAGGTTCTAACAGGGGAGCACAGCTACTCTGTATACCCTTGACCGAAGAATGGTCCTCCTCTGTTGGGGTTGGTTGTCCTCTTCCACCAAGTGCACAGCTTTGGGAGGGATGCACATAGAGAGGTGAGGGAGGAAGGGGACACCCGCCTAGCCAGCCAGCCAAATCAACCCTGGCGATCAATGAGGTGACAAATGTCTCAGCCAGATCACCCATGCATCCTGATTTTGCTATTTTTTGATATGTCTTGTGTCCTTTTTGTTATCCTGTTCCTCAGTTATTGTCATTTTATGTTCCTGAGTATTTCCTAGTGTGCTATTATAATTTCCTTGTAATTTCTTTTAGTATATAATTTTCAGTTATTGTCCAAATGGATATCCTGATGGTCATAGTTAATGGCCTAATTTATAACAATATAATTTGGATTAATATCAACATAATTTCAATAGGATACAAAAATTTTGCTTCTATATTGCCCTGTTTCTCTGAAATTTTGTGCATGACTACTGTCATTTAATTACATTCTTATACTTTGTGTGTCCATTAACATAGATGTATAACTACTGCTTTATGCAGTTGTCTTTTAGGCCAGATAGGAGAATAAAGTTACGAAAAAAGAAAAATTTACCTTCTTTAATATTTACTTTTGTACTTATCATTGTGTGCTTTTATTTCTCCATGTTGACTCCAGCTGCTGTCTAGTGTGATTTATTTCAGCTTGAAGGACTCCCATTTGTACTTCTTATATAGTAGGTCTATTAGTCACACATTCTCTCAGTTTTTGTTAAATATGTCAGCTCACTGCCTTCTTGACTCCATGATTTCTAATGAGAATCCAGCTGCTATTTTATTGAGTGAGGTGTATTGTATAGGATAAGTTTTTCTCTCTTCTTATAATTCTTTGTGTTTTGGTTTCAACAATTTGGCTATAATGTATATTGATGTGAATCTCTTCAAATTTGATGTATGTCCTCATCCTTTCCTCAGATTTGGGAAGTTTGGGGTCTTTATTTATTCAATTATTTTTTTGCTCTTTTCTCTTTCTTCTCTTCTGCAACTCCCATTATGTGTATGTTTGTTCACTCGATGGTGTTCAACACATATCTGAGAATCTGTTTAATTTTCTTTATTCTTTTTGCATTTTGTTTCTCAGACTAGATAATGTCAATTCACATATCTTCAAGTCACTAATTTTTTTCTTTTTCCTGCTTAAATCTGCTGTTCTGCCCCTCCAGTGAATTCTTCATTTCAGTTATTATACTTTTCAACTACAAATTTTCATTTGGGTAATTTTTGTAATTTATATATCTTAACTGATATTCTCTATTTGATGAGAAATTATTCTTAAATTTTCCTTCAGATATAGTTTCCTTCAGTTCTTTGAATATATTTTAACCTTTTCATTATTTTTTCTTTCTTTCTTTCTTTCTTTCTTTCTTTCTTTCTTTCTTTCTTTCTTTCTTTCTTTCTTTCTTTCTTTCTTCCTTCCTTCCTTCCTTCCTTCCTTCCTTTCTTTTTTAATTTGGCCACCCAGCAGCATATAGAGTTCCCAGGTTAGGGATCAGATCTGAGCCACAGTTGTGACCTACACTGCAACTTCGGATCCTTAATCCATTGTGCTGGGCTGGAAATCAAACCTGCATCCCAGTGCTTCAGAGATGAGCCACAGCAGGAACTCTTAAATCACTATGTTTTTTTTTTTCTTTTTTTCCTTTTTTGGCCACATCCATGGCATACAGAATTTCTCAGGCCAGGGACTGAATCCAAACAGGAGCTGTAACCTATACCGCAGTTGCAGCAATGCTGGATCCTTAACCCATTGTGCTGGGCCCTTTGACTATATTAAAATAGCTGATTAAAAGCCTTTGTCTAGTATGTCCAATATCTGGACTCCCTTAAGGACAGTTTCTACTGACTGCCTCCCTCTCCTTACCATGTATGGGCCATGCTTTCTTGTTTCTTTAAATGTCTCATAATATTTGCTAAAAAAAAATTTAAAATTAAAAAAACTAAAAAGAATTGGAGTTCCCGTCATGGCTCAGTGGTTAATGAAACTGACTAGCATCCATGAGGATGCAGGTTCGATCCCTGGCCTTACTCAGTGGGTTAGAGTTCCAGCATTGCTGTGAGCTATGGTTTAGTTTGCAGTTGTGGTTCAGATCTTGCATTGTTGTGACTTTGGCATAGCTCCAATCTAACCCCTAGCCTGGGAACCTCCATATGCCGCAGGTGTGGCCCTAAAAAGAAAAAAAAATTTGCTAAAAAGTGGACATTTGAAATAATACAAGTGGCAACTTTATAAATAAAATTCTTTCCCCTCCCCAGGGTTTTTGCTACTTGTTGTTATAGTTTGTCTAATTACCTTTATGAACTAATTCTGTAAAGTCTATATTTTTTGTTCATGTGTGGCCACTAAAGTCTCTATTCTGTTCACCTAGTACTCAGTGAATGATTGAACAGAGATTTCCTTAAATTACTGGAGCCAAAAACTCCAATATTCACCAAGCTGGGGCATGCCTTCAATATTCAGAAAGGTAGCTAACAGCTCTACTTTAACCTTTACGTCCTGCTTGCACAGAGCCTCATGGTCAATCAGACATGAAATCTTAGGTCTTTCTTGGTATTTCTTCAGCACACACACAGCCTGGCACATGCATGTGGCCTTCTAGATTCCTGGGGATATAAAGCCCCTATGGATATCTCATTTTCCACTTTTTTTTTTCTTTTTATAGCTGCACCTGTGGCATATGAAGTTCCCAGGCTAGGAGTTGAATCAGAGCTGCAGCTGTTGAGCTATACCACAGCCACAGCAATGCCAGACAAGCCTCATCTTCAAATTAAACACATCAGCTTGCAGCAAAGCAGGATCCTTAACCCACTGAGCAAGGCCAGGGATCAAACCTGAATCCTCACAGACACTATGTCAGATTCTTAACCTGCTGAGCCACAATGGAAATTCTTTTTACTTGTCTATTGTTTGTCCCAAATGTTAATTCACTGCCTCAGGTAGCTGTAAAGTTAATTACTTGTCTGTGATTTTTAAAGAATACCTACAAGGAAAAGGATTTTTGCACTAGAAGAGGTACAAATCAGTTCAAACAGACATCCTTAGTTGTGGGGTCTTTGAATGAACCAGGAGACAGGTAAAATAATAAAAATCATGTGGGCATTAAGCTTTGAAAGAGCTCTAGCCCCATTCTGGTCCCCCCAGTGTCTGTCAGAGTGTTTGATTTCACATTAATGTGGGCTATAATTTATTCAAGACTATTGTTGAACTGGAGAACCTTGGTGGGACTGGGGAAAGTTAAAATGCCATAAAGAGCAGTATTCCTACCAATATTCAGCAGTTTTTTCCTTGAACAAATGCTTCCCCCAGGTTGCTCCGAGCCTTTGGTTAGTTTTCAGAATTCTGAATGAGTTGATTCTGGTAATTTCTGCCAGCTTTCTCATTGATTTTTATAGAGGAGAGAATATTCAGAAGTGCTTTCTTTCCATTTTCACTGATGTCACCCTATCCTCATTCTGAATACCTCATTTTGAATACCTCATTTTGTTGGTTTTAATTCCATGTTGAAAATTCTTTCTTTCTCATCTCTGAAATATAGTTTCATTGGCTTCTTGTCCTCATTGCTGATATTGGTAAGCTGACTTTCAGTTTACTTAGCACTCATTTGAGAATGGCTAGGTTTTAGATCTTCTTTTTGTCTTGGATATTTTGCAGTTAACAACAGTGTTCATTTCGTTATGTTTATTCTTCTTGAGATTTACTTTACTTTTTAAATCTGATGATTCGTGGTATTTTAATCAATTCTAGAAAATTTTCATAGTATGTATTCTTCCACGGAGGAATATTCCTAGGGCACAAAGATATATTTGGTCAAATCACCTTATTAAAAATGAGCCTTGGAGTTTCCATTGTGGCACAGTAGAAATGAACCCAGCTGGCCTCTCCTTGGGGTTGGGATCTGGCATTGCTATGAGCCGTGGTGTAGATCACAGATGCAGCGTGGATTCTGCATTGCTGTGGCTGTGGTGTAGGCCAGAGGCTATAGTTCTGATTTGACCACTAGCTTAGGAACTTGCATATTCCAGGTGCAACCCTAGAAAGCAAAACCAAACAAACAAACAAACAAGCCTCTAGTTTCTAAGCATGATCCACTACTCCCCAAACATAAAAACTTTTAAAAATGGGCATGTTGAATCTCAAATTTCTAGGATTTGAGTGAAAGAATCCACTTTCAGGGTACTTTGTATTTTCTTCTTATTTGATCTCGGGTCAGCTGCTGTGAGGATATCATGTCGCCTCCTCACCTTATTGCATTCCAGGTAACCTCTCTGAGTATGGCAACTACACTCAGAGTATCTACCTTATTTCTTTTTCTGGATAGATCCCAGATCTCTATGTTCTGAGTATGGGCGCATAATCTCAGGGTTACCAAGACCACATCTCCTCCGCTTGATCCTGGTTTCTAAGTTCAGACTGTAAGTAACTAATCCCACAACACCAAGAATTGGCCTCCTTTGCTATTTTTTTTTCCCCAGGTCTTTAAGAATAGAGTATGTATACCTTCTAAGGCACAGGACCTTGTCTCCCTGCTTGATAAATCCCAGTTTTCTAGAAACTACTCCCAGGTCACCGAAGCTGTGTGTTCTTTGTTTATTGCACCCAAGATATCTCATCTGAGTATAGGCAACTACTCTAAAGTCTTGTGTCCTCTGGGTAGGTGACTCTTGTGCTAGGAAAGCCCGTGAGAATGGGTCCATTGGTAGCAGTGGGAAAAAGGTCATGAGCTGAGTGCTTAAACCATCAGTGAACATGAGAAGTGATGAAAAGCAGTGTGGATGACTGCAGTCAGGAGCAGAAAGTGGTCTAGTCTGGTAGCAAATGTTTCAAAGAAGTTTGGTGTTTTTGTCGTTTTGTTAAGTGAAGCAGGAGGAATAATGGTTTAAAAGTAGCAGGCGGCACTTCACACCCTAAGATGTTCAGATGTGGGAGAATAAAAAAGACATTTTTTTTCCACAGGGGACAACAGAGCTTTCATTGAATAATAACATGAAGATGATATTAAAAAATAAATTGGGAGTTCCCTGGTGGCCTAGTGGGTTAAGGGTCCAGGGTTGTCAGTGCTGTGGCTTGGATTGCTATTGTGACACAGGTTCAATCACTGGCCTGGAAACTTCTGCATGCCATGGGTGTGGCCAAAAAAATAAATAAATTGAAGATGTTGCTGAAGATTGTCTGGGTTTAGAAGTAGAGGTGGGGGAAATAGATAAGAAGTAGGAAACTAAATAAGATTAGGAATATACAGAGCTATTTTATTCAACTTATTTATTTTTGTTTCTTGTGCTTTTTTGTCATATCTAGGAAATCATTGCTAAATCCAATGTCATGAAGCTTTTCCCCTGTATGTTCTTCTAAGAGTTAATATACTCTTAGTTCTTACTTTCAGGTTTGATCAAATTTGAGTTAATTTTTATATATGGTGTAAGGTAAGGGCCCAACTTCATTCTTTTGCATGTGGATATCCAGTTTTCCCAGAACCATTTATTGAAGTCTGTCCTTTCATGATTGAATGTTTTGTTGGAGATCAATTGGACCAGACATGTGAATGTTTGTTCTGGGTTCTGTATTCTATTTCATTGATTTATACATTTATCTTTTCGGAAGTATCATACTGTTTTGTTTACTGTAGTTTTGGAATAAGTTTTCCTATCCTTTCCAACCTTGTTCTTTTACAAGACTGTTTTGGCTTGCATGTAGGTTTTCATAAATGCGCATTATCAGGTTGAGGAGCCCTCTTCTCTTGGCAGTTTGCTGAGAGTTTTTATAACAAGATTGAACTTTATCAAAACCTATTTTTTAAAATCTGTTGAGATGATCTCATGGTGAATTACACTTAGCTTTGAACGTTAAATCAACCAAATTCTTGGGATAAACTCCACTTGATTATGCTGTATTATTCTTTCTGTATGTTGATAGAATCAACTTGCTGTAAGTTGGCCACAATTTTTGTGTTTATGTTTATGAGGGATATTGATCTTCAGTTTTTTCCTAGTTTTTTTTTTTTTTTTTCCTGGTTTTTCTATCATGGTAATCCTGGGCTTATAGAATGAAAATGTTCAGTCCTTTTCAATTTTCTGGAAGAGTTTGTATAGAATTGGTGCTACTTCTTTATTATTTATTTGGTAAAAGCAAAAGCAACCAATCAAACAATCTGGGCCTGGAGGTTTCTTTTTTGGAAGATTTAAACTGTAAACTGAATTTCTTTTTTATTTTTGGCCATATCCAAAGCACGTGGAAGATCCCAGGCCAGGGACTGAATCTGTGCCATGGCAATGACCTGAGCTACAGGAGTGACAGCAGTGGATCCTTTTTAATTGCTAGGCCACCAGGAAATCCATAATTTAATAGGTATAGTTCTGTTCAAGTTATCTATTTCATTTTGAGTGAGTTTTGGTAGTGTACGACTTCCATGGAATTAGTCTTTTTAATACAAATTGTCAAATGTGTATGTATAGAATTGTTTCTGGTACAGGTATCCCCATGCTTTTTTTTCAAAAGTTCACTTTATGTCACTTTGCTTTCACGAAGAGATCTACATTACTGTTTTCAATGACCAAAGAAATCCAAAGGGAACTTTTTGCTTCCATGAAAAAAGGCAAAAAGTGAAAATAGTGTTCAATGTTTATTTTGCAGTGAGCTGTTCTAGAGGTAGCCTATACCCCAGGCAACAAGTGGCACTGCCAAGCACTTTCCCTGGGAACTAATTACACTCAGCATCTAGCATCTAACCACCAGAGATGCTGGTGTCTGCATCTGAGCTTTACCTTGATTTATTTTGTGCATCCCTTAGCAAGATGTGTCCTAAGGCAAATACTTCTTTGCTTTACATAGTTTCCACTCCCAAAGTTTTCATAGAAATTCTGTTTTGGATGGTGGGAGTAATTTGTATATCCTCACTGTCCTTCCAGTCTTTAGTGGTAACTCAGCTGCATTTCCTGTTCTTTGTAGCTTGTATGTCTTATCACACAATCTTTTCAAAGGATTGCTTTTAGTTTCATTGATTTTTCTCTATATTTTTTTGTTTTCAATTTCATTTATTTCCGCTCCTTTACTATTTCTGCCCTCTTCTTATTTTGGGTGTGTGTTGCTTTTCTTTTCCTATTTTCTTACATTGTTCATTTGGGGCCTTTCTTATTTTCTAAGATAAGCAGTTAGTCTCATTTTAATCAGTACTTTAGTTGTGCTCTTGTTATTCTGATGTATTATTTTAATTTTTGTTCAATTCAAAATAGTTCCTTTCCTTTCAGATTATGGATTATCTAGAACTGTATTGTTATACTTCCAAGTGTTTTGGGATTGTCCTGTGTCTCTTATTGATTTGAGTTAACTCTATTACGATCAGAGAACATACCCTGTAAGACTTTGTTTTAAATTTCTTAAGACTTGTTTTCTGGCTACTCGTTCACTGGAACTAAAAGCTTTCATTGCCTTCTCCGAGTTTCCGGCTACCAGGTGCTCCGGTTGCATTCAGCGGGACAGACTGGAGGAGGCTCTTGCAGAGCCCAGACAGCCTCACCTCCAAGAACTGCGCCCGCAAAAACCTGGACATCCTCCAGCATTGAGACCACCAAGCGGCAGCCTGGCTTTTTGAGAGCGCAGTGCGAAGACCCGGCAGAAGCTTGGTCGTGCGTGCGTGTGGGCAGCGGAAATCCCGCCTCCGGGCGTTTGCGGTTGGCCCTGACCGCAAGGGATGAGCCCGAGGAGGAAGACGGGTCGGATTGGAGGAAGCTGGGGAGTCCGGAGGCGGGGCGAGCAGGCTTATCCTCCTCATTGGCCGGACCCTCGGAGACACCTCCATGCCATTGGCTGGGTAGCGGGGGGAGGCACCTCCCGTCCGCCCGCCCCTTGGGCCGCGGGAGGCGCCGGGATCGCGACCGCTGGCTGCTGAGGCTGTGTCTACGCTCGCCGGAGCCAGGCGGCCGGGCCTCTGCCGTCAGGTCTTCGTCCCCGCGGGGCGGCGAGGGCGGCCGGCCGCTGGGGCGGTGCGGGCCCGGGCCAGGCCGAGCCGGAGCACGGCGGGCGTTGGCGCAGCCGCCGGACCTTGGCCTGCGCGGACCGCCGGCGGCGCGGGTCTTGGCTGCCTTCTCATTTCCAAGTGATTATTGTTTTGGATTTTTCTGCAGACGTGAATTTTGATTAATTTATTTCACTCACCAGTCGCTGGTCAGAGGTAAAGCGGCAGATGCATGCTAGTGTCATTTGTTGTTGAGATGTGGGCTTCCTGCAGTCTGTTAGCGTGTTTACCTTTTGGATTTAAGGGAAGGGGATGGATGACATTGTGATTTGGTTTCTGTGACCGTCCATTCTCAAGGTCTCGCCGAGGTAGTATAGACCCGAGCGAATCCCCTGTGTGACTCTTACTTGGAGTGGAAGTAGGCTTTTTCCTTTCTCGCTCCATCTTTCTCTTTTCCTCTCTTCTCTCACTCCCCTCCCCCAGCGCTTCTCCCCTCCCTCCTTTCTGTTCTTGCTCGCTTTTTTTTTTTTTTTTTTTTTTTTTGCGGCATTAAACCTTGCGGGAGGGTCTTTGCAAAATTTTGAAAAGGTTTATGGCTTCAACATTTCTGTTTTTACTTTCAGGTTTTACAACTGGGAGGAACCAGGGGAAAGATGCCTTCTGATTCTTTCTGTTTGGCTGCCCAGGCTCGACTTGATTCCAAATGGTTGAAAACAGATATACAGGTGGGGTTTTGACATACCTTTTTCCTGCTGTGCACCTGCGTCCGTAGTTAAATTTATGGTTAACGCTTTTCTTAGGATATGTAAGGGCATGCAGATCAAATCTTACCATATATTGGAAAAGCAGGTTTATTTTCTACAACTTAAAAGTTACCTTTTATTGTATCAATTTTTATTGCTGTTTTATAGTGCGCATAGCTACATTTTAGTTACAGTTATTTATAAGTGCAAGAAACATGAGATAGAGTTATGGAAAAAATTTTTGTTATTATTTTTTAAGAGGTCTGTATCATTCTTATCCATATCTTGGTGACTTTGTTAAGTGATACTTTTTGAGGTGTTCAGTTAGTTGTGCGGGGGAGAAGGACAGTAATTTATGATGTCCTGCAGAAACCCACTCCTTTTTATGGGATTCTGTGTTTGTTTCTGGAGAGACAAGTTCACTTGAGCTATTTGTTTGGTATTTGTGACTGATCTTATTGAGAGAAGTCCTTGGCGTTGTAAATCAACTATACTCCAGTAAAAAACAAACAAACAAAACCTTGGATTTTCACATCAAGGACAGGTGGAAGCAAGATGTTGGACTTAGACTCTAATAATTTTGTTTGAAAATAATTGCAAGCTTGTCCAGAAATTATCAAATAAATAACAGTAATATTTCTATTCTTTAACCCAGGTTAGTTTTGTTTGCAAATGAAAATCTGCTTTTGTAACTCCCTTTTCCCTTTAGAAATCACTGTCTGAAATATTTTGTAGTGTGTAATGTGTTTTTTCCTCTTCCCTTAGGTTAATCATTTTAAGTATTTCTCAAGTAATCTTAACCTTTTTAAAATACAGTGTTATGTACTACATGATGGTTTATCAAGTTGTGTATTCCATGAGCAACTGATCATAATGCTTGTAATGAAGCATTATTGGCCCTCTTAAAATTTTTTTAAGTGTTGAGTCCCAGTTGGTTGGCGAGCCAACTGTTGAGAACTGTGTTGTGGATGATGGGATTGTTATTAATGGTGTAATGTTAGATAAGTAAATATGAAGAATTTGGTCCAGAATTAGCGCGGTAATGACTCTTTGGGTTTGTTTTTGTTTAAACATTGCCTTTTATTCAGCAGTTGCTTTCTGGTTTTGTCTCTTTTTTTTAAAGCAGTGTTGGGGATGGTGAGAGATGAATAATTTCTTATTTCTGAAATCTTAAGATTCGGGCAAACTGGTTTTAAGAATTGTTTTTATGTTAGTGTTTATATATTTTACAGAACTTACTGAGGTGAAGAACTTAATTTAATGAAGCCTTTTCTTTTCACAGTGGTCATAACTGAATAGCTGCTAAGTATGAGTTTTAGCATCTTGATCTAAAACCAGTTTATTTACTTATTTATTTTTATATACTTGTATCATTAGTTTGGGATTTTTTTTTTTCCTATGTCTGTAGCATGTAGAAGTTCCCAGGCCAGGGATCGAACCTCTGCCACAGCAATTGCAATGCCAGATCCACTAGGCCACCAGGTAACTCCTAAAATCAGTTTATTATTGAGTTGAGTGCCTATAATGAGCAGACAGATATGCATAAAAAGAAAAACCATTTATGCCTTAAAGTGTTTACCATCTTATTTTATTTATTTTTTGGGGGGCCCCACCAGAGGCATATGGAAGTTCCCAGGCTAGGGGTTGAATTGGAGCTGCAGTTGCTGGCCTACATCACAACCACTGCAATGCCAAATCCAAGCCGCGTCTGCAACCTTCACAGCTCGTGGCAACACCAGATCCTTAGCCTACTGAGTGGGGCTAGGGATGGAATCTGCATCCTCATGGACACTAGTCGGGTTTGTTATCACTGAGCCACAACTCCTACCATTTTATTTTTAATTTATTTAGTGTACTATGCAATGCTTGGCCCTTCTTAGACATTTGATTATTATTCAGAAGTCTTCCAAACTCCTAGGAATAAATGAAGCGACCTAGGTTTTGGATAGTGTACCAGAGGAAAAATGAAGTATGAGTATTGAAGCTTGAGAAAAATGTGAAAATAGTGCACCTTGGTTTTATACAATTTCTCTGGCATAGCTTATTAAATATGAGGAATGAATATTGTTGTTATACCTAAGAAATTACATAGTTTCACTCTTCAGAATCCTTCCTGAAGACACCTTTTGTGGACGCAGGCCTTTTGCAGCTAGGTCTTACTCTTATCTTGTTGGGGATGTCTCTCCCACCTGGAGTGGAAAGTGTCCATTCCTTAGGGGAGGCTTTTATATTGAGAGCAGGATTGATGCCTGGTTAATGAATAATATGTGGAGTAGAAACATGTTTCTTAGCTGTAGGATTTAGCTAATCTATTTTCTATGACTATTTGTTTGAAGTGTCCTTGAAGTTTTTAGTGACTTTAGAAAGGAGATATTTTTGGAGACTGAAAAGTTCTAATATGTGTGTTTTTTAAAGAATATAGATACTAACACTAGACTTTTTTTTTTTTTTTTTTAAGGGCCACACCTGTGGCATATGGATGTTCCTGGGCTAGTGGTCGAATCAAAGCTGCAGCTGCCCGCCTACGCCACAGCCACAGCAATGCCAGACCTGAGCCGCATCTGTGACCTACACTGCAGCAATGCCAGATCCTTTAACCCACCCAGCGAGGCCAGGGATTGAACCATATCCTCTTGGATACTAGTTCAGTTCTTAATCTGCTGAGACACCATGGGAACTCCTAACCCTAGACTTTCTTAATCAGAGTCATTTAGATGATTCAGGCCTGTGACCTTGCTATCAGCTGCCTCTAAATGAGTGCCCATGATATGGCATGCATCTATCTGGTTTTTATATATATAATGCTTTTTATTTCTTTGATACTCATTTCTGGTTGTTGTGCGGAGTCCCTTGAATTGCCTTGTTTTCTTTTACAACTCTCTTGAAGAAGCAATAAAATACACAGCTAAGAAGTATTAGCTATACAATCTCTACCATTACCATTTTTATATTTACAGTAAAGGCCCTTCAGTCTGATATGACTGGTAGTTTTTTTTTTTTTGTGAATAAAAATAGTACATGATACCTTGAACATTTTTTATTCTTAAAATGTATATGCGTATTTATTTTCTAGTCCTGACATAAGGCTAAGGGTGTATCTTTGAGCATGGGTCCAAGAATGGCGTTATCCTATTCTCTCTTGCATAAGCTATTCTCAAGTGAGTCTCCTACAGTTTCTATTTTTGGGTTCTTTGAAGTGGAACATGAAATTAGATATGTATGAAGCAATTTTAAAAACTTTTTATTTTGAAGTGTTCCTGCTGTGGCATTGCAGGGAAAGGATCTGGTGTTGCCACAGCTGCAGCATAGGTCGCAGCTGCAGCTTGGATTTGATCCCTGATCTGGGAATTTCCATATGCTGAAGGCGTGGCCAAAAAAAATACAAACAACAAAAAAAAACAAAAACCTTTTTAGTTTGAAATAATAATAGACTCATAGGTAGTTGTAAAGAAAGTAGAGGTCACTGTATACTCTTCTCCCAGATTCCCCTGGTGGTTACATCTTAAGTAACTATAATACAGTAATAAAACAAGAAATTGACATGGGTACAGTGTGTGCATAGTTCTGTGCCATTTTATCATATTTGCCTGTCTGTTTGTATAACCACCACAACAATTAAGACCAAGAAGTGTTCCATTACCACAGAGATCTCCCTGCTGCTGTCCCGCTATAGTCACACTTTCCTCTCTCTACCATGGCAGTCACTAATTTGTTCTCCATCTCTATAACTTCGTTATTTTGAGAATGTCCTATGGTATGTGACCTTTTGAAATTCGCTTTGTTCACTTGGCATAATACCTTTGAAGCCCATCAAAGTTGTTGAGTGTATCAGTAATTCAACTTGGATTTAATTTGTCTTGTAATCATTAATTTGAAATAATGAAACATAAAAGCTTTTAAAATTAAAGTTGTTAAGTGTATATATTATCACTTTATGCTCGGAAATATCAGTAGATTAAAAAAAATAAACATGAACATTTTGGTAAATTCTATTCTTTTTTTCCAGTCGATAAATGATACATAGAAATAAAAGAATTTTGTAAATGCAGGTACCTTGATGCTCATAATGACGTCTGTGATTACTTTCATGTCTGTAGATTAGGTAGCATTGCTCATTTTTTTGCTCATGATTTTGGTTATTTGTGTCTTCTCTATTTTGGATATATCTTGTCAGGTGTTTACGTATTTTATTAGTCTTTTTTTTTTAAAGAACTAACTTTGGTCTTGGAAAAGACTAATAGTAGTTATAAGGGAAATAAAATGAGTTTACCATCCGACTTTGACAACAAGGCCTTAAGTAAAAGAAAACTGAGTAACATATTTAAGGCACCCAGGAAAAGAAAATATGAGCCAAGGATTTTATGTTCCAGCAAAACTGACTTTTCAGGTAAAAAGGACACAAACTTATCAATGAGCAAGAACTCAGAAAATATTGTTTCCATGAGCCTTTCCTGAGGAATCAAATAGAGAAAGATCTTTAGGTGACTGAATGACTGTAGATTGCCAAGAAGACTGGTGGTGAGCATTAAACCTGTAATTGTGGGTAAAACCCAGAGTAAATGAGTTTTAAAAGGGAAAGCGTGTAACATATCATAGCTGTATGCTTAAATATGGTGTGTTATAATAGAACTGTTCTGTAGTGCTAGTCTAGTAATCCTGTGCATTGGAGTTTTCACTTTACGTCTTGTATTTTTCATCTCTAGAGATTCCCTTCCAGTCCTTTTTATATCTTCCATTTTACTTGTCATCATGTTCATATTTTCCTCTCTGTGAGTATATGGAGCATATTTCTAATAGAGCTTTTAACAGTGTCGTCTGCCAATTCCTTCATATCTGTCATTTCTGGATTTATTTCAATTAGTTGATTTTGTCATTTCTGTTGATTTATTGCTCTGGTTATGGGTCGTGTTTGCATGCCTGGTAATTTTCTAATTGAGTGTTGGACATTATAAATATTACATTATTTTGTGTTGGATCTTATTCTTTTAAAGAACATTAGTTTTGTCGGGCATGCATGTAAGTTCAGTTGGGATCAGTTTGGCCTGATTGATCCTAAAGTTTGTTTCGGCTGATTTAGCAGAGCCTTTAATCTTGGGCTAAGATAGCTGCCTTAGTAAGGCTCTGTCCTTCTTAGGATGTGCTCAGAGGTCTGTTCTGGTTGGTGAAAACACAAGCTTTTCCCAGACTTTGAATCACAGAGGTTCTGCCTGCTTCTTTGTAGAGTTTCTTTCCCCAGCCTTGGTAGTGCCCAGATCAGCACTCAGCCAAAGTCTCCTGGGGTCCCCTTTGCCCTTCTCCAGAGATCAGTGTCTCTGCAGCCAACCTTCTTGCCTGTATTCTTGTCATTTTGACTTAATTGTAGCTGATCTTTCTCCTTCATTCAACAAGACCTCTGGGCTATATTTGGGTTCCCCTTTCCTGTGTTGCAGCCTGGAAACTGCTTCTAGGCGTTAAGCTTGGGTACTTATTGCCCTTGCTTCATCTCTTGCCTGTCTCAGGGATCACAGTTCTGGGCTACCTGCTGTCCAGTGTTTGAAAACAGCTGTTTGATATATTCTTCTGGTTTTCTACTAGAGAAGTAATTCCTAAAGAAGTTAATTCTTCATGGGTGAAGAATCTGCTTTTTAAAATTTGTTTTGTTTTTTAAAAATAATTTTTTGGCTGTGATGTGCAGCGGCTTGATGTGGAATTAAACCCAGGCTGCACCAGTGAAAGCACTGAATCCTAACCACTAGACCATCAGGGAACTCACCCAATCTGCTTTTAATCTCATTCATTGAGTTCTTAATTTTAGATAAAGTATTTTTTTTTGGTTTATAATTTCCACATTTTTGTTTGCATTTTATTGAGGTATAATTATATTTAGTAAAAGACATCTATTTTATTTATTTATTTTTGGCTGCACCTGCAGCATGCAGAAGTTCCTAGGCCAGGGGTCGAACCTGTGCCACAGCAGTGACCCATGCCACAGCAGTGATAACACTGGCTTCTTAACCCCCTGTGCCACCAGGGAATTCCAAAATGCATCTATTTTAAATGTTTAGTTTGAAGTGATTTGGCAGTTTGCTTAGTACATTTTAAAAATAATTTTCCTTTCTCTGTTGATATTGTTAATCTGAACTGTTAATTGCTTGGACATATCAAACCTTGTGCAATCTCTTTAGATTCCTAGACTGCCTCTTCCTTTCCCTGTGGGTTGAAACACCAGCATGCCTGTGGGCCACCCTTCTACTTCTAGTCTTGGACGTAATGTCAAACAACAGGGCATAGGTTGTGGCTTCCCATCTGCCTGTCATGGAGTTGGAGGTGACATAGTCTCTAAGGTAGGGGAGAGCAGGAGCTCACTTTCATGGGGTGAACATTCACCACTTGGCAAGGAAAGATAAAGGAACTGGGTATTTTAATTCACCCCTCCCCTTTCCCCGCCTCCTTGGATGGTTCTGTGGTTTCTTCTTGCAAACCTTGGCAAAGAGCCCCTCATGCCTAGAGAGCATGCCTGTAGCATACCTTGGAGTGGGGGCCAGTGCAGTAACATGGGAGTCAGCAAACTATTTCTGTAAAGGGCTAGATAGTAAATATTTCTGTGGCCATATGTTCTCTGTAACAGCTACTCACCTCTGCTGTTGTTGTGCGAAAGTGGCCACAGACAGTAACATAAACACAAGTGCGTGTTGGTAGATTCCAGTAAACTTGATGGATATCACAGTTTGAATGTCATAATTTTCATGTGTCACAAAAGATTTTCCTTCTCGATTATTTTTCAACCACTGAAAAATGTAAAAGCCACTCTTAGCTTGGGGGCCATATAAAATCAGGCTGTGGGCTAGACTTGGCCCTTGGGCCAGGCCTTAATTTTTTGACCCCTGTCATAATTTGCTGTGTTATGTACTTCCTGATCCTGCCTCCCCCTCTGCCCTTCCCCTCCCTGCCCTGTGCTGGCATCTGCCTGGGAAAGTGTCAGCACTTTAATCCATTGCTTGGACTTTCCTTTTAGGGCAAAGCATGTCTATTTTTCTTTTCTCTGGCTCCTCTCTTGATCTGTTTTATGTTGTTTGGTTTTTTTTTTTTTTCATTTTTCAAATATGTGGTCTTGTCTTACCCATTGTGGTTTTTATTTTGAGTTTTAGGTATTATCTGTGAGAAATTGTCATGATCATTTGAGGCTCTGATAACGATATCATCTAGAGAGGAGGTACCAAACTAGAAGTATTAGTGACCACAGATTACTGCAGGCCAGTAAGGAACTGTCACTGTTCCAAACTGGGCTCCTGCAGGTCTGCTTGCACCTCACCCATCTTTCTGGTGGATGTGGCTCAAAGCATGGCGTGTTTTCCAGGCCTCTCCCCTGTGAGGACCACAGCTCCACCCTTTCTCAGCAGCTCCACTGAGATCTGCTTGGTATCAGCCCTGCTCATGGAGTAGGCAGGTGCCTTTAGGCAAGCAGCCTTGGGCTCTCTGTGCTGTCCTCCTCTCTGGGTCTCAGGCTTGCTCTTCCTTGCTGCCTCGAAGGTTTTAAACAGATGTCTTTTATGTTTCTTTCTGACCTTCCCAGTTGCTCCAGAAACCTTAAGATTTTTTGGAATTGGTATGTTGTTCTGTGTTCAAAGGGTGCAGAAGGTAATTTTCTGCAAGACTAAGAAAAAAAAGCCAGATATGTTTACTTTAGTCATATGCAAATATTTGAACAGATTACTTTTCAGGCATATTTTAAAGATAGAAGTAAGCCCCATTTTCTAATCTCTAAGTTAATCAAAATGCCATTTATTTCATTTCTTGTATTCTATTTTGGATTATATTGTGTAATTTTACAGTTCTGAAGTAGTCATTTTAATAGACACCTTAAGGACCCTCTTGCCTGATCCTGTTTGATTTTCAGGTGTTGGTAGCATCTGCGATTTCTCCCCTGGGCCTCCTTACTGTGCACGTGGGTGCATGTTGTGTTGGTGAGAAGAGAACAAGCTTGGGAGTTAAGCATCTTCCCAAAAAACTACCTCTGACAGCCTCAGTGTTGTGGGCGTTGGTCAAATGATTGAACCTCTGAGTTTTATTTACTGTTCCTCAAAACTGGGCATGTTGCTATCCCTCTTGGCTTCTTTTCAGGATGAAAATGCCTTCTCCTGCCATGTCATTTTAGAGGTGTGAGGTAAGAATATAAGAGCAAATTGGAAAAGGGTCCTAAGACCAAATAATACTAATTAGAGGTATCTGGATTCCAAATGCAAAAAGTTAAAATTTAAGATCTGTATTGTCACCCATTGGGAACTTTTATGTAAAGTGGCTACAAATAAAGACAAGCTATTTATAGATTGTTGTAGGACTACTCTTAACCTGAAAAATTGAATTTTTTTTTTTTGGCTGCTGTGTTCAGTGGCTTGATGTATGTGGCATCTCAGTTCCCAGACCAGGGGTTGAACCCAGGCTCTGCCAGTGAAAGCACTGAATCCTAACCGCTAGACCACCAGGGAACTCCCTGAAGTGATTTTTATTGCTTATTCTCCCAGTGCCATTTTCCTGGCTTCTTTCTCCTTGGGATCCTTTGCTTCCCTTCCACTGCCTGGGAATGCTGTACCTGGGGCTTCATCTCTGCCTTCCACACTTTAGCTCTTTCAGGCTCTTGACCAGGGAAGCTTGCTTAGTTGCCTTAGCAATGTTCCTCCTTCCCCCGAATCCTTTTAGATGCCTGAACCATTGTAGTTTGAATGGTGGTTACTTGCTTTTGGGTCCTCAGTTCCTGGGAGGCCTCTACCATGAATATCCCTCCAAACACCCAGTGTCTACCTTCTACACAGCTTCTGCCCCACCCTTTTCCTTCCCAGCACTACAGAAAGAATGGGTGGGAATGACTGTTCCTGTTTCCACATAAAGGGGGCTTCTTCCTTGGTTTCCTCTTTATAAATGATTCATCCCCAGCCGCTCTTCAGTAATCCTAGTGTGCCATAGGGCCTGAGGACGTTGGTCCACCCTCTGTCCTTGTTGGTGGCCTCTCCTCCAGGTCTACGGCCTCTTTGCTGCTGACTCCCAGATTTGAACCTCTAGCCCTGAATACTCTGCTAAGATCTGAATTTGTATTTGCAGTAAATGTGTATCTGTGTGAGTGCATATGTGTATATGTGTGTGTGCATGCATGGGGAGAGGATCTCCATGTTTGTGTTTAGTGGTTGGTGCAGATCTCAGTGGTTAAAACTGAGCTAAGTCTCTCATGCTGAGTCTGTTTTCATTTTTCACATTTAATGTCTGACCTGTCCTCTTTGATCTGAAATACTTTAAATACTCTTCTTTCCTTGTTTTGGCTGAGGCTCTCATCCTTTTTTTTTTTTTTTTTTTGGAGCTCTCAACAGAGATCTCCTAAGTTATTTTCTCTGTTTCTGGTTTCTTCCTTTGTCTCCATCCACTGCCCTGACACTTATTTATAATTGGAGACTTGATCATTTATTCCCCGGAGCCCGTGGAGGTGGTGTGTAAAGGCTGGAGCATGGCACACATAGGGCTGTTTAGTTGGCTGCTATTTGCCTCCCTGCCATTGTGGCTGCCTGGGCCTGGAGGTTTTAGCTGCCCTCCTCTTACCCAGATCAGCAGGTGAGCCAGGTCTTTCTAGGGGCCCTGAATGTTTGTGGCTCACTTTTTTTACTCTTCTCTCTGCTGGTTAATACTTTTTCCGACAGTCCAGTGTTTTGGCAGTTATCTTGTTAGTGATGGGAACAGATAAAACATGAGTGCTGAAAGAAAATTACTGCTTCTGTGGAAACTAAATTGGATGCCAAATTGGTTTTCTCTGCTGTGTAACAAGTCACTGACCAGAAATTTAGCAGCTCTTTCCCTTTCTGTGGGTCAGGAGTCTGGTCATGGCTTAGCTGGGTTTTCTGCTTTGGGACCCACAGGCTACAGTCAGGGTGCTGGCCAGTATGCCTTCTTATCTGGGGTCTCGTTAGGGTCCTTGTTGGCGGAATTCAGTTTGTTGGGGTTGTGAGTTGTGGGCTCATAGGAGACAACCCTCTCCATAGACAGCTCCTGGCAATGGTTGTGGAGAGTGTCTGTTCTGGATGGTCTCATCCTCTGAAGGGCTTTCACCTGACAGGACTCTAGAATCATCTTCCTTTTGATTAACTAGAAATCAGCTGATGTGAGGCTTTAATTATATGCAAGAAATTCCTTCAGCTTTTCCACAGAAGGAAACAAAACCTAGTCATGGGTCTGATGTCCCATCCTATTCACAGCCATACTCAGAGGATTACACAGGGTGCATGGGCACCACTGGGCAAGGATCTTTGAGGGTGTCTTAGATTTGCCTATTACACATTATTTGGATAATAGATGCTAAAAAAACATTACTTGTACACGTTAGGTAAGAGAGTACTGTAAAGGATTGGGGAAAGTCTTGAAAGTCTAGAAGAATTCTGTACTGAGATTACTCACAAAGTGCTCTTCAATTCTTGCTCCACTTAAAAAAACAGCTGGAAAGAGCGGATGTTTTACGGGAGTGGTAAACGCTAGAAGATGATGAAGAGCAAGTTAGTAGACTTGTGAACAAAGAAAAGGCCCTGGCTTTCCTTTAAAAGACGGGCAAACAGATGTGTCTGTTTTAGTGTAAAGTGTCTGTCTGATAAGAGGGCTTCTGTTGCACCTGCAGTTTTCAGAATGATTGCCTTCTCTGTGTGTTCTGCCCTTCTCTGGCTACTGCCTGGGAAATCTTTTCTGACTCCTGGATACTGACAACTAAGAACATTTTAATTTTGTCTTTAAATATCATTGTGGACTCCTGTTTGTATTTACTTTTTCAGTCCAGTTGTTATGTATTTTGATGTTCAAAAGTATTCTACATTTGGGAAGTCCTTGGTGACTAGCAGGTTAAGGATACAGTGTTGTCACTGCTGTGGCTCAAGTTCAGTCCCTGGCCTGGGAACTTCTGCATATTGCAGGTGCAGCCAAAAAAAAAAAGTTATTCTAAATTTGGGTGGTGGAATCCCTATCACACTTTGAGCAGCTTTTTTTGGTCCAAACATGTGATATTTCAAGCTCATCTTTCTGCCCTAGGCTTGATTCAGCCTTTTTTCATATAGCCCCGGTTTCTTTTAGTGGGTATTGGTACTTGGAAACCAATATGTGGGTGCTTGGTGTATTCACTGCTGTTAGAATGCTATTGATTTTAGGTCTTTTTGAAAGACAATGCAAGCAGATATTTTCAAGTGTAAGTTCATATTGGGATTTTCAATTCAAATTGCTCTTAAAAATGTCTTTTTTTTTTTTTTTGGAGCTGTGTGTGTGGCATGCCCCACGTGTGTTCCAGTGCCAGGGATCAGACCCAAGCCACAGCAGTGACAATGCCAAGTTCTTACGTGCTAGGCCACCAGGGAGCCCCTCTACTTTTCTTTTAGATAAATAGGTTAATTTGCTCGTTACCAGTTATAGGTTTTGGTTTTTTATTAATTTTTCTTTTTGAAGGTGGAAAGCATTTATGCATTTCAGAGGTAAATAGAAGGTGTACTCAGAGTCTTGCCTTCTACCCATGTTCCCCTTCCCATCTCCCTATAGGTGATCATGTTATTTGCATCTGGCTTATCTTTCCCAGGCATGTGCCTGCAAGATTTTTCTTGTGTCTTAAGCAAAACTTAGCACAGTATATAAACTATTATGCACTTAACTATATTTGTTGGAACAATTTTCATTAAATGTTGAATGATTACTAAGTGAGAATGATATATTTTTTTCGCATTATCCTTTAAGAATTGACTTGTGAATATGATCACTCTGTGAATTTATTTTATTTGTCATTGCCAGCTTGCATTCACAAGAGATGGGCTCTGTGGTCTGTGGAATGAAATGGTTAAAGATGGAGAAATTGTATATACTGGGACAGAATTAACACAGAATGGAGAGCTTCCGCCTAGAAAAGGTAAGGGCCTGTAATTAGTATTTTCCACTTTGTGAAGACCTTTATAAATTGTATTTTATGAAAAATTTTGGAATGTGCTGCAGTAACAGGAGTATGAGCATAACTCTGAAGCTTTGTTTTCACTTCGGTGATGTCTAAATCATGGTTAATATTAGGAGCTGCCTGGATTTCATTATTCTCTGTGAATTGAAGGCCTTTTCATTGTGAAACCACCTTGCTGTGGTGTTTCCTCTTATGTCTCATTTGCAGCTCTTAGGAACTCCAGTTACTATTTCTTCTTTAAGTTTTAAATATATTTTGCTTTGGCATACTATAAATTGTGGTTATTATGAGGTCAAGTGGAAATAATTAGTATTCCTGAAATTTTTCCTGTATGACTCTCCTGTGGGAGTGTATATAACATTTTTTGGAAGCCTTTGACCTGTGGACTCCTTTTGTTGTATCCTCTTGTCTATGTAGGGAGATACCAGTGAACACTCTGGTTAGGCCTCTAGTTATGAAAACACAATGAAAGTCTGTCATTCATTTGTTCTTGACTTTAGCTATGAATCAAAATCACTCTTAAGAATTTAAAAAGAAATGGATGCTAGGACCCACCCTAAGCCTGTAGAATCTGAAAAGCCCCACCTGAGACCCACTGCTGAAATTTGTTAATCTCGCCTATTGAAAATCATCAGGATGGATAAAAATATTATTTTAGGAAGTACTTTTCTCTTTGTAGAATTATTTGGGAGAGTGTCCACTTGAAAATACAGTGGGAAAACATTAGTATATCATTTCAGTTACAGTGTCTGGCAGAGTTAGGTCTTTTCTTTCTTTTTTTTTTTTTCCCTGATATTTCATTTTGAAAATTTCCACACACCCAGAACAACTGAAAGGTCTACACAGTGAACAACCTTACACCCATCCCTTAGATCCTACCAATCTTCAGCCTTCTGTCCTTTGGTACACCTTACCTGGCTCCCTTAGACACTTCACACATATTATTAACTAGGTTGAGTTTAGTGTAGCTTTTGGTCTGTGAGGTCAAATTTAGGCATAATGAAATACATGTTTTAAGTTTTGATGGATGTTAATCTGTGTAACCTAAACCTCTCAATGTTACTCTCACTTAGAAAGTTCTCTGGTATCCCTTCTCTGCCCATCCCTGCCCCCTCTGCTTGCAGGGAACCACAGGTCTGATTTTTCTCTACCATGGATTAGTTCTGCCTGTTCTAGACCTTCATGTAAATAAACTCATGTAGTCATGTGCGCTCGTATGTACTTCTTTCACTCTGTAATGTTTTAGTAGTTCATTCTGTGTATTTTTAAAGATTTTATACCTCTTTGCCCAAGCTCTCCAGAATTTGTTAATGCATTATTATTTCCCAAAATGTTTTTCAGTGAAACATGAGTTCTAGAAGATACTCTTGAGAAAAACTGATTACATGAAAAAATTCAAAGTGTGTTTTTTTTGTTTGTTTGTTTGTTTGTTTGCTTTTTAGGGCCACATCTCCAGCTTGTGGAAGTTCCCAGGCTAGGGGTCCAATCGGAGCTGCAGCTGCTGGCCTACGCCACAGCCCCAGTAACACTAGATCCAAGCTGCGTCTGTGACCTACACCACAGCTCAGAGCAACACCAGATCCTTAACCCACTGGCCAAGGCCAGGAATTGAACCCGCATCTTCATGGTTACCAGTCAGACTCGTTTCTACTGCGGCACAGTGGGAACTCCCAGAGCGTGTTTTTTATTCATTACATTTGATGAATATTTTTTTGTTCTCTGTTTTTTTTAAAAAACACGTGGTTAGAAAGCAAAGAGTAATTTTTCTTCTTTCTGTAGGTCCCAATTGAATAGTTTTTGGGTTTGTTTTTTTTGACATTTATTAAAAATTTCTTTTTTTGCTTTTTAGGGCCACACCCTCAGCATATGGATGTTCCCAGGCTAGGGGTCACATTGGAGCTACAGCTGCTGGCCTAAGGGGTTTGCGCCGCAGCCAGAGAAACATGAGCTCCGAGCACAGGGCTCCAGGTAGAGGACTGAGAAGAGCAACGGTGTGCAGGTGACTGGTAGCAGCACAAGTTGGGTAGACCAGCCCTCAGGGAGATGGACTGCTTGAGTACCCAGCTGCATCTAAATCCAGGGGGTGTGCCTGATGCAGGGGACATACTCCCAGGGGACATGTTTATGTACTAAAGCTTAATTTTCTTTTCTTTCTTTCTTTTTTTTTTTTTGCTTTTTAGGGCCACACTTGTGGCATATGGAAGTTCCCAGCCTAGGGGTCGAATTGGAGCTATTGCTGCTGGCTTAAACCACAACCACAGCCAACCAGATCTGAGCCCTGTCTGCAACCTACACCACAGCTCACGGCAACACTGGATCCTTAACCCACTGAGTGAAGCCAGGGATCGAACTCACATCCTCATGGATACTAGTCAGGCGCATTACTGCTGAGCCATAACGGGAATGTCCTATATACTAAAGTTTAATAGCCAATGCATAAAGGGGTGTGAGGGTAAGGAAGGATAGTTAGGTCTCTGTCCTCCTAGTAATGGGCACCTAAAGAATTGAATCCTGATTCCATAGCCTAAGGGTCTTCAGACTCTTGATCATCAGGGTCACCTGGGGGGCTTGGTCAGATTACCCATGGCTCTCCCCACCCTTAGAGTTTCTAATTCCTTAGAGTTGGGGTGGGGCCTCGGAATTTGCATTTCTAACATGTTTCCAAGTCCTGCTGAGGATACTTGCTTTTCAGACTGTTGTCTGTATAGCCACAGGCTATTCCATTGGGAGTTGCAGAGACAGAAAGAGGAAGAGCTTCCTTACGTGCTCCTTAGAAGACAGAGCATTAAAAAAAAAAAAAAAGCAAATGACCACTAGGTTTCCCTCATAAATTTATTCTGTCCTTCATAATTAATTCGTACTGCTTTGAATCTCGAGTCCCTTATAGAAAGCTTAACCCACTCCTGGGAGCCTCCCTGGTGTCTGCTTGGAAGCTGTGATGTCAGCCTCTGCTGGAGTCTGTTCCCTACAGGCTTGGTGCTATTGTTTTTGTTTGTTGAAGATCCAATTTCTGGCCTTTAGCATTGGAAGGAAACAGATGTGAGACTCTAGGCTCCCATTGATTGATTACACTTAGCAGTGTTATCAGAATGAACAGAAGTAAAAAATCCTTTGCAAGGTGGGCTTCATGGCTGTTGTGTGAGAGTATGGGCCTTGTCCACCTTAGGGGTTAGAACATAGCAGAGGCAATAAGGCATGGAAACGTCTCTAAAGGCCTTCTGCCATCCTGGGAACGCAGTGTGTTTGTTTAAATAACATTCTACTTGAATGAAATTGATCAAGGGAATGCTAATTTTCTCTTTTTGATTTGTTAGCTTTTCCCATGTTGTGGCCCGGAAGCATAGGGAAGCTCTAATGATAGTGGTGAGCTCTTGAAGACATTAGGAGCATCTCAGCTCTACCTGTCTTTATTTCCAGCCTTACTCCTTCATGTGAGCATGAACTCCATGATGTGGGAGCCAGTCTTTGTTATTCTGGTCATCTAGAAAGTGCTAGAGACATTTGGATATAAAAATACCTTGACAGTTTTATAGTTCAGAATTTAGATTCTGGTCCTGGGAAGATGTTTGCATCAAATAGCTTTCAGAGGAGGCTGACCTGGGCTCAGGAGAGGATGGCTGTGCCACGGTCAGAGAGAGGAAGCCCAGTTTGGTAGTAAATGGATCACACTTCTGTTTATTGATCAACTTTGTCAATACTGACACATTTTTGCAGGTTTTATGAATAACTAAGGCAGATAAAGTTCACTCTCTGTCAAATCCTCTGGAATTTATTTTATTTGCTCACTCGTCTCTTACCATCTTCTTTCATGTCCAGGTATAGCTAGACATTTTTAAGACAAAAATTACCATCTTCCTTGATAGAGGCATTTATCGTTTTGCATGTATATATTTACATTTTTCTGCCACCATTCTTTCTAGTTTAGTCTCAATCATCCATGTTAATTATGACTTTTATCCAGATTAAGTAGCTTTTAATTCAGATAGTGGTTCTACACCAATTTTGTAATTCTCCAGCACCAGCTGGATGTCTGATAATTTGATCCAGTTCTGATACTTAAATACTGGAGTTCATTCAGGCCACACAAATTAAGGGCTTAGTCCCGCTGACTGCCGTTACTTCAGACACATCTTTATCCATTTAGGTTTCTGTGTCTGGCTATTGTAAATAGTGCTGCAGTGAATATGGGGATGCAGATATCTTTTTGAGATAGCGATTTCATTTTCTTCAGGTATTTTTCCAGGAGTTGGGTTGCTGGTATTTCTGTTTTTAATTTTTTTTTTTTTTTTTTGGGTCTCTCTGTCATTTCTAGGGCCGTACCTGTGGCATATGGAGGTTCCCAGCCTAGGGGTCCAATAGAAGCTGTAGCTGCCAGCGTATACCATAGCCACAGCAATGTGGGATCTGAGCTGCATCTGCAACCAACACCGTAGCTCATGGCAACGCTGGATCTCTAACCCACTGAGCGAGGCCAGGGATCAAACCCACAACCTCATGATTCCTAATTGGATTCGTTAACCACTGATCCTCAATGGGAACTCCTATTTTTAATTTTTTTGAGGAGCCTCTGTGCTGTTTTCCACAGTGGCTATACAGCAATTTACATTCCCACCAACTATCCACAACAGTTCCATTTCTGAGAGAAGTTTTTTCCCCTTTCAAAAGGCTGTGCACTCTTTAAAGTATCAGAAGGCCTTTTCTTTTCTGGGGATTCATTTCCTTTTTTCTTTAGATTATATAGATTTTTATTATTCTTTTAAAACCAATCAAAATAGGAGTACCACTAGATATAGTAGACTTCATAGTTAATTTAATAATTCTTTGCAGAGCTAAGGAACTATACATATGCAGTGAAGGATACTTAATATCAAGTGTCTGCGGGCTGTATAGGAATTTCTCTTGAATGTGTCTGAATTAGTTTTAATTATCCAAAGTTCCACCACTGTCTTAGTAACCCCCAAAGAAATCTGGTCAGCATTTTGGTATTTGGTCTTACAGTTGGTTGTGAGATGGTGAGGCATATAGACCCTGTGGTTAGCAGAGGGGTAATTCTTCTTACCAGCCCAAGGCTGTGGGCAAGATATATGCTCTGAGCGCTTTCTGGGTGGTAAGAAATGCATTTCAGCAAAGCTTAGATGCCTCAGTAGTAAGATGTGCTATTATATAATCACCAGGAGAAAATGCATTGCCCATGAATTGGCATCTCATTTTGACATGCTGAAATTTGCAAAAGATGCATCTTTGGATTGATGGAACACCTACTTCATAGGGTTATTGGATTGATTAATGATTTGATGATGATTTATGACACATGTAGAACTGTGCCTGGCTCCCAGTCTGTGCTGTTTCAGGGTTTGTGTATCAATGTCCTGTCCCCATGAGTCCCCTGTGCTGAGTTCAGTGCCTGGCACATAGGAGGTGCTGGTACCTAGGATGATGTCCTGTTCCTATGTTAAATCAGCTTGTGAAAGGACATCTCTGACCAAGACTGGAACTCCCCCTTTTTTTTTTGGGCCACCCCAAGGCATATGGAGTTCCCAGGCCAGGGGTCAGATCCCAAGTCAGATCATTTAATCCACTGTTCCAGGCTGGGGATCCAGTCTGTACCCTTGTGCTTGCAGAGTTGCTGCTGATCCTATTGCGTCACAGCAGGAACTCCTGGAACTCCTGTTTTTGATTAGAGGCATTGCAGTAGGAATGAATTCAAATCTCTTATATCACATTTTTATTTTTAAATTCAGTGTTAGACCTTTTTAAAAACATTTTTTCTCTTATTAAAAGATATTGCATGCCTAGGTTACCACATTCAAAAGCTAGCAGAGTTTTCAGTAAAGAGTCAGTTCCTTCCCAATCCTATTCTCCAAATACCTGTTTTTTTCCCTTCTCAGGGTATTATTACTAGTTTTAGTATCTTTCCAGAGGTAATATATGGGCATAAAAGTACATGTATAAAACGTAAACACTTTAAATAGGAATGAAAACCTTCTATAGAGGATGTGAGGTACACCAGAATTTAGGAGAGAGGTACAAATAAAGTTTAACAGCACAACATTTGAAGTCTAACCTTCAGTCTCTGATTTGACTTTATTTTATCCTTCTGTGAAATCAGTGAATTGACTCAACCTGGTCCAACTCCACAGTCTCGAGGAGACCCTAGTGAGTGGGTGGAAGCACAGCCCACACGGCAACCACCTTGTGGACTGTGAATGGGCTGCTTGGGCCATGGGTCATTGTGGGCAGTCCTGTGGAATTGGAGCCTCTTCCTTGCACCCCTGTCAGCCCTTCCAGATCCTTCTTCACAATGTAGTCTCAAGAACTTCTCTGAAATGCATTCTCCCCCAGGGAGACTGAGTGAGTTGTGTAGCATGTGTATGTCAGTCATTCATTTGCACATCCATTCACGGACTCATCTGGCTGGCGGTGAGGGTAGTTGTAAGCACTGGAATGTGGTAGCCAGGCATGGCTCCTTCTTTCCTGGAGCTTACATTACAACTGGGACAACCAATAAAAAAAAAACCAAACATTGACAGTGGGAGGAACATAGGTATGAAGAAAACAGTGTTGTTAAGAAGCTGCCAGAGTGTCCCTGAGTTGAGGAGCCAGGGCCGCCCACTCACACCCCTCTTTCTGCCTGTAGCAACTCTGTGTCCACCCTGACCCTTGAGGACAGGCTCTGTTATTTTCACCCTGGTACTCCCAGCAACTGGCAAAGTACTGCATACAGGAGGGATCTTGTCAAGATCTGTATCATGGGTTAGTGAGTTGTCTCTTGACTTGTGGCTTCAGGATGATTAGGGCCTTACCTGTTCCCTACTGGAGGATGGGACACTGAAGATGAGTGCCCTTTTGTGTGTCACTCAGGTGGATACTGTGAGCTCTTTAACTCTATTCATGTCTGTGGAGTAGTCGTTCTTAATTATGATTCTCCATCTTTTAAAATCCCACTATTGGGAATTCCTGTTGTGGCTCAGCGGTAACGAACCCAACTAGTATCCATGAGGATGCGGGTTCAGTCTCTGGCCCCGCCAAGTGGGTGTGCCAGCTGCAATGTAGGTTTACAGATTTGGCACAGATGTGGTTCACATCTGGCATTGCTGTGGTGTAGGCTGGCAGCTGCAGTTCCAATTTGACCCCTAGCCTGGGAACTTCCATATGCCACGGGTGCAGCCATAAAAAACAGACAAATAAACCCACAGTTGAACTTTGTTGAACAGTAGAATGCATGTCTCCCTGATAGTGGCCCTTGGCTGTTAACAGGAGCTGTGGCCCCACCCCGCCTCCTAGAGCTGCTGTGGGAGCGGGCGCCCTCCTCCCTCTAAGCTGCTGCTGCCTCTAGGAGCCTTTCTGCTTTGGCAGTTCTCTTTCTGTAGTCTTTGAGAGAGTGCTTTGAGTGGAAATCACATTGGATGGTTTGTACAAATCTCACTGTAACTGGACAAGAATGTGTTAAAGTCCTGAGGTCATCCAGTCCTGTTTCCATCCCTGGGACCAGGTGGCAGATACTTGGAATCTGCTCGTCCCCCTAAAGGTATTGCCCTGGGACCTTACGAAGGTCAGTTCTTCTGCTTCTCCCTGTCCTCAGCTTTCCATAATCTTTGGTGTGTTTGGGTGGTTTATGTTCCGTTTGTTTTCTCTGTAAACTTTGAGCCCTGCATTGATGAAAAGGAGAGCTGACAAGTACTGGAGCTGTTCTGCATGTTGTCTTGGAGCTGGTTGTGGTAATTAACTCTTCTTGGTTGTTTTCATATCCTCCAGTGACTTCCTCCTGCCTTTGCTGTTGTCAGTGTTCTCATTTATGCTCCTGAGAATAAAACTTGAGGTGTGCTTAGTGGTGCTTCTTGTGTGCTTCCTGGTGACCTGTCAGAGGATTTCACCCTGGATGAGAGATTATATGGCCAGTGTTTAAATGAGCATTTTGCATTCTATTTGTATTTGTAAAATTTATAGCAAGATGTACATCGGGGTTTGAAAACTTTCTCTAAAGGACCGGGTAGTGAATATTTTACGCTTTGGGGACTGTAACTCTGATAATTATGGAACTCTGCAGTTACACCAAAGCAGCCACAGATGAAACTAAGTGCAGGGATTTGGCTGTGTGCCAGTGAGCTTTTTTTGTTTCTTTTTTTGTTTTTTGGCCTCATCCACAGCATGTGGAAATTCCTTGGGCAGAGATCAAACTTGTGCCATGGCAGAAACCAGGACTGCCATAGCAATCAGTAGTGCTGGATGCTTAACCCATTGCACCATAGGAAACTCCCTCCAGTAAAACTTTTTTTTAAAGTTTTGTATTTTTTTGTTTTGTTGTTTTTTTAGGGCCCCATCCACGGCATGTGGAAGTTCCCAGGTTAGGGGTCAAATTGGAGCTGTAGCTGCCAGCCTACACCACACCCACAGCAACACCAGATCTGAGCCAATCTGTTACCTTCACCACAGTTCACAGCAATGCCAGATCATTAACCGACTGAGCGAGGCCAGGGATGGAACCCGTATTCTCATGGATACATGTCGGGTTCATTACTGCTGAGCCACGATGGGAACTCCAGTTATCAGTGAAACTTTTTAATGGACACTAAAATGTGAAGTTCATATAATGTTTGTATCGCAAAATATTCTTTTTATTATTTTTCAGTCATTTAAAGATGTAAATTCTTTTCTTAGCTTTTGGGCCATATGCAAACCAGCCTTGGGCTGGACTTTGCCTCTGGTCTTGTAGGTTGACCCTGTGGGTGAGGAGGGCCTAGCTATTAGAGCCAGCACTACATTCTAGTCTGGGCTCTATAGCCAGGCTACTTGTAAGGTGCAGTTTCTGCATCTGTGAACTGGAGACAAAAGCCTGTCTCCTTAAAAGGTTGTGTGTAAGGATTAGAAAGGATAATGCCTGTTGCTTGGTCAGATACTTTGTATAGTATAAGTTAACTTATTTTCACTTTCCACTGGCTGCTTCCTTCCCCCCCCCCCCAACCTTTTTGGCATTTGATCTGTCTTGGTGAATATTCAATGCATACTTTAAAAAAGAATGGGAATTCCTGTCGTGGCTCAGTGGTTAATGAATCCGACTAGGAACTATGAGGTTTCGGGTTCCATCCCTGGCCTTGCTCAGTGGGTTAAGGATCCGGCGTTACCGTGAGCTGTGGTGTAGGTTGCAGATGCGGCTCGGATCCCACGTTGCTGTGTCTGTGGTGTAGGCCGGCAGCTACAGCTCTGATTGGACCCCTAGCCTGGGAACCTCCATATGCCAAGGGTGTGGTCCTAGAAACAAACAAACAAACAAACAACAACAAAAAAAGATAAAAAGAATGTATGTTCTGCTGTTGTTGGTTGGCTTTTTGTAGAAAATGTTGATCGTATCCATTTGGTTGATGGTAGTGATGTTTAGTTCTTTGTCATAGCTAGTTTTCTCCTGGCTTGTTTTGTTACTGAGATATCTAATATAATGCGGGTTTGTCCGTTTCTCCTTTCAGTTCTCATTTTGTGTGTTTTAAGGCTTTATACACCTTGCTATAAATTTTACAAAAAAAAATAGAATGCAAAATGCTCATTTAAACACTGGCCATATACATGTACAGTTGTTATGTTTACTTTGGTGAATTTATGTCTTTATTGTTACGTCATATTCCTCTTTATCCCTGGCGATTTTTTTTTGTTTTTGCTCTGGAGTCTGTTTTTGTGATAGTAAAATAGCCATTTATTTCAGCTTTCTTTTGATTAGTGTTTCTTCATATATATTTTTTCCATCCATTTGCTTTTATTTATTTATTTATTTATTTGGTCTTTTTGCCATTATCTGGGCTGCTCCCACGGCGCATGGATGTTCCCAGGCTAGGGGTCTAATCGGAGCTGTAGCTGCCATCCTACACCAGAGCCACAGCAACGCGGGATCCGAGCCGCGTCTGCGACCTACACCACAGCTCACGGCAACGCCGGATCCTTAACCCACTGAGCAAGGCCAGGGACCGAACCCGCAACCTCATGGTTCCTAGTCGGATTCGTTAACCACTGCGCCACGACGAGAACTCCCCATCCATTTACTTTTAATTTCTCTATATTGTTATGTATTAAGTGCGTTTCCTAGAGATCACATGTAGGTGAGTCATTTTTTTAAAAAAATCCATTCTGTCTTTTGTGTTTAGATCATTTATATTTAGTATACTGAATGATTTATTTATTTATTTATTTTTTGGTCTTTTTGCCTTTTCTAGGGCTGCTTCCCATGGCATGTGGAGGTTCCCAGGCTAGGGGTCTAATCAGAGCTGTGGCCGCCAGCCTACGCCAGAGCCACAGCAACGCGGGGTCTGAGCCTCATCTGCATCCTACACCACAGCTCATGGCAACGCTGGATCCTTAACCCACTGAGCAAGGCCAGGGATCGAAGCACAACCTCATGGTTCCTAGTCGGATTCATTGCCGCTGTGCCAAGATGGGAACTCCAAGGCAATCATTTTATTATTTGTTTTTTGCTTATTCTTTGTTTTTTCTGTTTCCCTTACCTATCTTTTTTTGGGTATTTGAACTTTTTTTAGTATTCCATTTAAATTTATTGTGATTTTTTTAGTATATCTCTTTATAGTTTTTTTGGGGGGGGTCTTTGTGGACCACACCTGAGGCATATGGAGGTTCCCAGGCCAGGGGTCAAATTGGAGCTGCAGCTGCCAGCCTACACCACAGCCACAGCAATGCAGGATCCCAGCCGTGTCTGCTACCTACATCACAGCTCATGGCCACACTAGATTCTTAACCCACTGAGCGAGGCCAGGGATTGAACTTGTGTCCTCATGGATTTGGGTTTCTTACACTAAGTCACAATGGGAACTCCTCTATAGATTTTTTAGTGGTTACTGTAGGGATTGCAAAATACATATTTAAACTTTTCAGTTTATTTGGAATCAGTATTTTTCCATGGTAATTGGGATGTAAAAACCTTACCTCTTCCTCTTTGAGTTTTATTATATATTATATCAATATGCTTTGAAAAGACAGTGTGGACATTTTTGCTTTCAATCATCAAGCAAACTTAAAGGAGCCAAGAGGAGAAGTAAAACTTATTACACTTACTCAGATATATGCCATTGCTGTCATTCATTCTTCATTCTGGTTGTTTCACATTTCCTTCTGGTATTGTTTCCCTTGTTCTTAAGATCTGCCTTTAGTAATTCTATTAGAATAGATTTGCTGGCTACAAATTTTCTTAGTTTTTCTTATAATCATTTGAGAATGATGGATATTTTTGCTAGATATAGAATTCTAGGTGATAGTTGTTTTGTTTTAACACTTTAAAAATGTAAAACCTTACTTTCAGGCCTTATACTACAGTTGGCCTTTTGATGCCATGGCATCAGTTTAAACTTTGGTGACAACTGTGACTTTTAGGGAGTAGGAGAATTACCCCCAGGAAGTGAGTTGGCATTGACCAGAAGGAAGAGGAAACATGTGGTGTGTTGATTGTCAAAAACATGAACTTTACCAGTCTCCTTCCTTTTGGTCAATACAGGTGAGACTGAGTGACCTGTGTGGCATTGGCATGGGGGCGTGTGTGTCCCCAGGATGCATTCATGTTGGTTGCTCACTGCTTGTGGCAATAGTGACAGAATTCCATTTGCTACACTGTAACTTAAATAGATGTTCTTTGAGGAGTCTGTTATGTCTTGCAAATAAACTTTCTATATCCCCTATAAGGGGAGATAGAAGTGTCACTGAATGTCTTCAGAGCCCAGCATGTGTATTCTGAGAAGCAGAATGAGTGCCTTTGTCAATATCAGTAACGTCTGGAACTCCAAAGGGGTAAGGAGTGTCCTTATCCTTATAAGGATAAAGCAAGTAAGGCCTTGTGTTTGTGGCCTTAGTACTATGTAAAGACATATCACCTTGATTTATATTTTGGGTATTTGTGAGGCAAGAGCTTCCTAGGGTCTTTGAGCCCAGAAAGAGCACCTCTAAGTCTGTGGCACAGGGGTTTGTAAAAAGGTGCGCATAGGGCCATTTATTGGCCAGAACTTCCAGTGCTGAGATGGCTGCCTAGAGTTTGGCCAGCTGACCTACGGGGCTTCCCCAGTAGCTGTGGTTTCTGCAAGAGGGGTAACTTCCAGCACCGTGGCGTCTGTCATGGAACTTAGGACGGGGAGACTACCCCTTCCTGCAGGTGCTTTCTACCAGGGGCCCAGGTTTGTAGAGTGCTGCTTCCACGACCCGAAGCACAGTGGGAGCTGGATGTCGAGGACCACAACCTCAGGGTCTCTGGGAACCTCTGTTCTCAGGAAAGCTCAGCATGTGGCCAGCAGTTTCCACAGTAATGAAGTATAGTGCAGGGCTGAGAAGGGCAGTTTTATGCATCTAAAGCCTCAGGGCAGCAAGTAGTCGTCATATGTGGTTCAGTGTCATCAAGTGTCATCATGTGTAGATTCCAAGAACGGTGAAGGAATCTCTGAAGGTGCAAAAGGGGGACTATGTTAGTTTCCTAAGGCTGCTGTGCCAAAGTTCCACTGACTGGGTGGCTTAAACCACAGAAATGTACATGTATTGTCTCACAACTCTGGAGGCTTACAGGTCCAAAATCAAGGTGACAGCAGGGTGGTCACCTGAGGGCTACAAGAGAAGGTTCTGTTTCCAGGCCCTTCTCCTTGGCTTATAGATGGTCATATTCTCCCTGTGTCTTCATATTGTGTTTCCTCTGTGCATGTCTGTCTAGGACTCCACTTGTATGGTGTTAGGGCCCACCCTAATGACCTCATCTTGATTTGATTATCAGCAGAGACCCTACTGATAAATAAGGGCACATTTACAGGTACCAGAGGCTAGAACTTGAACATCTTTTGGGGTGGGGAAACAGTTCAACCCAGGAAAGGTCCCATATTTGTCAAGCCAATTTGTAATTGCTAAGCAGTTTAGTTTTAACTTATTACTCATGCACGAGTGTCCATGCCCACTATGGGATATTTTAGGGCAGTGGGTACTATGACCATGGTAGGGCAATAATTCTCATGTTAAAGTGAGGCATACCTATTCGTCCTTTAGATTGTATATAGTGATTGACTTAATATTATAGGGGATGCCTTTTTTAAATTTAGTAGGCTCTCCAGGTGTAAATGTAATTTGAGCCCCAGTATTGATTTCAATCCATGAAGGTTTGTTTATTACATTTTAGCAGACATTTAAGTGAATTCAAAATCTGTGTCATAGAGGCACTAAAGCCCTTTATCTTCTTGCTGTATAAGTTCTTTCAGTAAACTTTGGAGTTCTATTTGGGTTAAATTGTGGACCTTTGTTTCAAATTTAATTTTTTTTTTCTCCAAAGAGCTTCAGTATTGTCAGGGTTTGGGGCCTCCCCATGGCAAAGATTACATTATAGGGTTTAAGGATCCTGGGCTTACATTGGGCTTGAATTAACCCCTTTGTTGTGCGCATGGCTCTCTTGGGTGTTTCCCCCACAACCTTGGGAATCAGGACCTTTGTTGTGACAGAGGCTTGGGCAACAGAGTGGGAGGGTGCCAGGCCTCCAGCCCAGCATGGATGCCTGGAAACCATCCTGGGCTGCCGCCTCCCTCCCCGCCCCCCTCCCCAGTGCACCCTCTTTCTTTCTCTCTCCCTCCCACCCCCGCCTCCAAATCTCCTTTGTAGTTTAGAATTTCTAGCTGATTAAAGTCTGGGCTTTCTAATCTGTCACTCATAGTGAGGATCTTCTGGGTGTTCACGGGAGCGGGGGATTTGGGGTCCTGGTGGCCCACCTCTTCCTCCAAGAAATGTCAGTCTGTTTCCCTGGGGTTGGGATCCACAGCCAGTCAGGCTGTTTTGTCTTTGCCCTGATGAGGATCAAATGGGGTGTCATGGAGCTGGAACCAAGTCCCCCACACAGATGCTGGTATTCCCCTGTCACAAAGCTGGCTGGAGGTGAGCTTCTGAGCTCTACTGAGGATGGAACTGAAACTGAGAGGAGATAGCTGACATTATGCTTTATTGCTTTTAAAAAGGTTGGATTCCAAGAATCAGTTTTCCAGTCCTGGACACTTTTCTCACCCTTGTGAAAAAAATGAAAATGAGCAAATCTCTCTTCTTAATCATAAAACTCAGTAATGGTTATTTCATTATTCAAGTTTTAGTGAAAAGATAAGTAATTTATGAAAAACACAAGAGCCAAAGTTATTTGGCCTTTCTCTCACTTGTCTTATCTTTTTAAAAAGCTTCTTTTACTACTTTTTTTTTTTTTGCTTTTGCTTTTTAGGCCTGACTCTGCCGCATGTGGAAGTTCCCAGGCTGAGGGCCAAATTGGAGCTGCAGCTGCTGGCCTACAACCACAGCCACAGCAGCACCAGATCTAAGCCGAATCTGTGACCTACACTGCAGCTTGCAACAATGCCAAATCCTTAAACCCACTGAGCGAGGCCAGGGAACTAACCTATGTCCTCAAGTATACTGAGCCACAATAGGAACTCCTGCTTCATTTACTTCTTTTTTTTTTGGCCCTGTCTCACTACTTTTATTTAACACAGTACTAGAAGTTCTAGCCAGAGCTGTTAGGCAAGAAAAAGAAATAAAAGCCTTTCAAAACTGAAAGGGAAGGAGCAGAACCGTCTCAACCCCCAGATGACATCATAAATACCAATTTTAAATTACACTTTTTAATGTATTTTTTTAATTAATGAATTTTATTATATTTATAGGTATACAACAGTCATCACAACCAAATTTTACAGCATTTTCATTTACTTCTACATGGCCTTAATTTGTTACAGCAAGGGTGGCTATGGTATCTAAAATGGCCATTGTTGTTTGGTCAGTTGCATTTATATTGTCTTAAAGGTTTTACCTTCTGTGCCAGTGGACTGTAATCTTTGGTGAATGTTAGAAATACCTGGAAACTTAAAAATGCTGGTGCCCAGGCCATACCCTAGGCCAACTAAAGCAGAAATACAGGTGCTAGAACTCAGGCTTGGTATTAAAAATGTGTGTGTGTGTACATGGTTTTACATGTGTAATGCATAAAAATGTACACATTAAAAAAAAATCTGTAATGCCTAGGAGCTTGTTGGATATTTCTGTAAATAAGAGAGATACTCTTTCTGTGTTTTTGTTGTGTTTTGTTTTGTTTTTTTTTTTTTTGTCATTTTAGGGCCATACTTGTGGCATATGGAAGTTCTCAGGCTAGGGGTTGAATCAGCCACAGCAACTCAGGGTCCGAGCCACATCTACGAGCTACACCACAGCTCACGACAACGACAGATCCTTAACCCACTGAGCAAGGCCAGGGATTGAACCCACATTCTTAGAGATACTAGTGGGGTTCATTACCACTGAGCCAAGACAAGAACGCCAAGAGAGATACTCTTAACTGTAGCCGTGGCAAGAGGTTGACAGGGCCTTTTCTTGGGCCTTAGGTGCAGAGGGTTGAGTTAACTGTACTCTGTAGTTCCTGGCAAACCATTTGCAAATCCATATCTTTAAATGTTTTTCCTTTTAATGTGTTCATTTTTATGCCATTATAAAACATACTAGTGTACAATATGCTCCATTGTAAATTTGTGAAAATAAAGTGTTCCTTAGCCTGAGCTTGTTTCTTTTTGCCAGTCTGCGCTGTATTATTATTATTATTTTTGACCATACCTGCAGCATGTGGAAATTCTCAGACCAGAAACTGAACCCCTGCCACAGCAGTGACAACACTGGATCACCAGGAGCTCCTGCACTGAATTTTAAGTTGTGTCTGGGGTGTATTAGACTGCTGCAGGTCTCTGTTTTCCATGTCCACTCGATCACGTGCCTGTGTGAGGGCATAGCCCCTGGTGTGGCCTGGAGGGCCTTCAGAGTAACTCAGCTGCACCAGATTGCTCTCCAGGCAGGTTGCAGCCTGTCCTCCCACTAGCTGTGTCTGAAGATTCATGCCTCCAGCCCCACGTTTCTACTGACACTTGGCATCATTTCATTGCAAGGGCTTACTTTCTGGCACGTGTTGTTCTGAGTGCTTGGGATACATCAGGGAGCAAAACCAGATGGAAGGGAAAAAAAAATCATGCCTTGGAGCTTATATTTTAGCTTTCATTGTATTAATTTATATTTTTCCAAATGTGAATTTGACTATCTCTTCATAGCTGTTTGGGACTCTTATTGGATATCTGATAATTTTCTCATAAAATGCAGAAGTTTCTTTTGTTCTTTTTTGTTTTTGGTATTATTATTATTTTGTCTTTTTAGGGCCACATCCACAGCATATGGAAGTTCCCAGGTTAGGGGCCGAATTGGATCTGTAGCTGCCAGTCTGCACCATAATCACAGCAACATGGGATCCACGCCATGTCTGCGATCTGCACCACAGCTGGATCCTTAATCCACTGAGCAAGGCCAGGGATTGAACCCACGTCCTCTTGGATACTAGTTGTGTTTGTTACTGCTGAGCCACAGTGGGAACTCCTGGGTATTTTTATTTGTGTTTATTTATAATTTTTTTCTTTTTTGAGCATGCTTATGGCATAATGGCAGTTCCAGGCAAGGGGTTGAATCGAGCCTCATCTGCAGCCTAAGCCACAGTTGTGGCAACTCTGGATCTTCTTAACCCACTGCCCTGGGCTGGGAATCGAACCTCTGCCACCTCAGAGACAATGCTGGCTCCTTAAGCTGCTGCCCCACCATGGGAACTATGGTTTTAGATAGTCCTTACTATTTGCGATATGATATACTCTCTTTCACAGATTTAAATGTGCAGTTGACCCTAACAATGGGTTTGAACTGCGCAGGTCCACATATAAGTGGATTTTTTTTCAGTAGTAAATACTGTGGTACTGCATGATCCTCGGTTGTTTGGTTGCTGGATATGGAAGAACTGTGGACGTGGAGGGCCAATATAAGTTATACATGTTTTCAACTGCATGTGTTGTTCAAGGGTCAATTGTATGTTTCTAATTATGTCATTTAGAAAGTAGTTCATTTAGTAAGGGCCTTCTAGAATAGGACACATTTATACCTCAAGGTTAAGATTAGTTCTCTAACTTGCTTTGTAAGGAGTTTCATGACATTTGTTCTTGACTAAAACTTGTCAGTGGCCTAAAGTCATGGTTCTCACTTTTTTTGTGTGTCACTGTGCTCCCGAATTACGTTTCATCAGTGGTAGTGGGCCTGTGCAGTGCTGGTTCTCGGTTGGTGGTGGAGTAGGGCAGCATGTAAATTTGAAATGATTTTTGAATCATACTCCCATTCTACTTCCTCCCTTCCCGTCGACACACAGCAGTTGGGAATCACTGGATAAAAGGAATTAATGTAAATATCAAAGACTAAGTTTTTTAGTTGTGAAATATAGTAAGAAATTGATGGAGTATTTTGGAAGACATGCTTCAAAGAACAATTTGAGTGATCTATTTTTTTTTATTATTAAAAGGGTCACTGGGCCATTCATTACATCATAAATCACAGTATTAAATTACATTGATGGTTCATGTAATTTTTTTTCTCCAGTCATCGATTTGTCAGCTAATGATCTATGTTGTAACTTAACCTCCACATTTCTGGGAAGGATATTTTCAAAGAGAAATGCCGCAGAGTGGACTGGCATTTTAAAAAGCAATTTGTACATTAAGTTTTTTTAAAATTTTCCAGATGATGGTGTTGATACTCAGATTGGAACAAAGAAAGAAGATCTGAATGACAAAGAGAAGAAAGATGAGGAAGAAACTCCTACACTTGCATATAGGGCCAAATCAATCCTAGAGAGCTGGGTATGGGGCAAGCAACCAGGTATTATGATCTTCTGAACTTCTGGTACTTTGGAACTCTTGATCTGGTACTCATTTTCTAGCTACCATATATAGACTATTTTTTGGTCATGAAGTTTTAAAAAAATTGAACTTAAATAATTTTATGTTGTAGACTACATGTAACATACATTTTACCATTTCAGTCTGTTTTAACGTACAGTTCAGTGACATTAAATACATTCACACTGTTGTGCAGTTACAGCCATCATCCATTTCCACAGGTTCTTCGTCTTCCCAGACTGAAACTTTGTACTTACTAAACAATAATTCTCCTTTCTTTCCTACCCCAGCCCCTGGAAACCACTGTTCTACTTTCTGTTTTTACGATTTTGACTAGTCTAGTTACCACCTATAAGTGCAGTCATACAATATTTGTCCTTTTGTTTTCTGGCTTATTACTTTACTTAGCATAATGTCTACCAGATTCATCCATACTGTAGCATATGTCAGAATTTCCTTCCTCTTTAAGGCTGAATAATATTCCATTGTATGTATATATCACATTTTCTTCATTTATTCATCTGTGGATGGGCATTTAGGTTGCTTCTACTTTTTAGCTATTGAGAATAGGGCCACTAAGAACATAAGTGTACATGAGTTTGAGTCTCTGCCTCAATTCATGTATATATACCTAGGAATGGTATTGCTGGATCATGAGGTAATTCTGTGTTTAACTCTTTTTCCCCTCCAGTTTATTTATTTATTTATTTTTTTTGGCCGCTTTGAGGCATATGGAGTTCCCTGACAGTATATCAGATCCAAACTGTAGTTGAAGCCTAAGCCACAGTTGTGGCAACGCCAGATCCATAACCCGCTGCACCAGGCCGAGGATTGAACCTGTGTCCCAGCACTACCAAGACACCACAGTGGGAAACTCCTTCCCTCCAGTTTTATTGAGATATAATTGACATATAGTACTGTATGGTGTATAGCATAATGATTTGATTTACATATACACGTGAAACGATTATTATAAAGAATTTAGTGAGCCTCCATCAACTCATATAGATACAAAATTAAAGATATTCTAAGAAATTTTTTCCTTGTTATGGTAAATCTTAGAATCTACTCTCTTAAGAACTTTCATATATAACATATTGCAACATTAATTATATTTATCATGTTGCTCATTACATCCCTAATCCTTATTTATCTTGTAATTGGAAATTTCTACCTTTTGACCTCCTTCATCCAATTCCCTCACTCCCTACCCCCTGCCTCTGGTATCCACGAATCTGATCTCTTTTCCTGTGAGTTTGTTTTTTGAGGTAAAATTGACCTGCAACCCTGTGTTAGTACATTACACAACATGGTGATTTGCTATTTCTTACATTTCAAAATAATCATCACAATATATAGTCTAGTTATCATCAGTCACCATAGAAAGATGTTTATGTAATTATTGACTATAGTCTCTGCACTGTACATTTCATATCTATGACTCATTACTTTTGCAACTGGTTGTTTGTACCTCTTAATCTCCCTTAGCTATTTCTCCCTCAACCCCCACATCTAACTACCTGTTTTAGTTAGGTTTATTTTTTGTTTTTCAGATTCTATGTGTAAGCGAAATCATACTATATTTGTCTTTCTCTATCTGACTTACTTCACTTAGCACAATATTCTCCAGCTCCATCCATGTTATTGCAAATGTCAAGCTTTTGTTCTTTTCTGTAGCTGATAATATTCTATTTGTATATGTGTGTGTGTATCTATATCTGTATATCTATATTTATATCACATCTTCTTTATCCATTCATCTATTGATGGGAAATTAGGTTGTTTCCATATGTTGGGAATTGTAAATAATGCTGCAGTGAACATGGGGGTACTTATATCTTTTCTAATTTCCATGTTTTTATTTTCTTTATATAGATACTCATAAGTGGAATTGCTGGATCATATAGTAGTTAGATTTTTCATTTTTTGAGGGCTCTCCATACTTTTGTCCATAGTGGCTGCACCAATTTACATTCCCACCAACAGTGCACAAGAGTTCTCTTTTTTCCCACATCCTTGCCAACACTTGTTATTTGTTGCCTTTTTGATAATAGCCATTCTTTTTTTTTTTTTTAAAGCTCCCCCCCCCCCCCGTGTTTTTTTTTTTTTTTGTCTTTTTGGGATTTCTTGGGCCGCTCCCGCGGCATATGGAGGTTCCCAGGCTAGGGGTCGAATCGGAGCTGTAGCCACCAGCCTACGCCAGAGCCACAGCAATGTGGGATCCGAGCCGCGTCTGCGACCTACACCACAGCTCACGGCAACGCCGGATCCTTAACCCACTGAGCAAGGGCAGGGACCGAACCCGCAACCTCATGGTTCCTAGTCGGATTTGTTAACCACTGTGCCACAACGGGAACTCCGATAATAGCCATTCTGACAGATGTGAGACAATATCTCATCGTGGTTTTTGTTTGCATTTCCCTGATGATGAGTGACTTTGAATATCTTTTCATGTTCCCGTTAGCCACCTAAATGTCTTTGGAAAATATCTGTCTATATCCTCTGTGTTTGTTTGTTTTTGTTTTTTTGATGTTGAGTTAAATGACTTCTTTGTATATTTTAGATATTAACTCTGTATTGTATTAACCCCACATCAGATATATCATTTGCTAGTATCTTCTCCCATGCGATAGGTAGCCTTTTTGTTTTGTTAATAGTTTCCTTTGCTGTGCAAAAGCTTTTTAGTTTGATGTCATCCCATTTGTTTATTTTTACTTTTGTTTCCCTTGCCTGAGGAGGCAGTATCAGAAAGATATTGCTGGGACCAATGTCAGGGAGTGTACTGCCTATGTTTTCTTTTATAAATTTTATGGTTTCAGGTCTTAGTGGTTTTTTTTTTAACTTGGATGATTCTTTTTTTTTAATTTTTTAAAAATTTTTATTTCCCTAATGCAATTTTTTTTCTACTGTACAGCATGGTGACCCAGTTAAACATACATGTATACATTAAACATACATGTACACATTTTTTCTTCCATTATCATGCTCCATCATAAGTGACTAGACATTGTTCCCAGTGCTACACGGCAGGAACTCATTGCTAATTCATTCCAAAAGCAATAGTTTGCATCTGTTAACCCCAAGCTCCCAATCCATCTCACTTCCTCTCCCTCCCCCTTGGCAACCACAAGTCTATTCTCCAATTTCATGATTTTCTTTTCTGTGAAAAGGTTCGCTTGTGCCATATGTTAGATTCCAGATGTAAGTGATATCATATGGTATTTGTCTTTCTCTTTCTGACTTACTTCACTCAGTATGAGAGTCTCTAGTTCCATCCATGTTGCTGCAAATGACATTATTTTGTTCTTTTTGATAACTGAGTAGTATTCCATTGTGTATATATACCACATCTTCCTAATCTAATCATCTGTCGATGGACATTTGGGTTGTTTCCATGTCTTGGCTATTGCGAATAGTGCTGCAATGAACATGAGAGTGCATGTGTCTTTTTTAAGGAAAGTTTTGTCTGGATATATGCCCAAGAGTGGGGTTGCTGGGTCATATGGTAGTTCTGTGTATAGATTTCTAAGATACCTCCATACTGTTCGCCATAGTGGCTGTAACAGCTTACATTCCCACCAACAGTGCAGGAGGGTTCCCTTTTCTCCACACCCCCTCCAGCATTTGTTATTTTTGGACTTATTAATGATGTCCATTCTGTCAGGTCTTATATATAAATCTTAAATCCATTTTGAATTTTTTGCGTGTGTGTGCATGGTGTGAGAGAGTAGTCCATTTTGATTCTTTTGTATATAGCTGTCCAGTTTTCCTAACACCAGTTATTGAAGTGGCTGTCTTTTTTCCATTGTGTATTTTTACCTCCTTTGAAATAGATTAATTCTCTGTGTAAGTATGGATTCATTCCGGACTTTCTATTCTGTTCTATTGATCTAGGTGTCTATTTTGGTGCCGGTACAACACTGTTTTCATTACTGTAGCTTTGTAGTACAGTTTAAATCCAGGGAGCATGATACCTCCAGCTTTGTTCTTTCTCAAGAATGTTTTGGCTACTTGGTGCTTTTGTGTTCTCATACAAATTTTAGAATTATTTGTTCTCATTCTGTGAAAAGTGCCATTGGAGTTTTGATAGGAATTATAGGGTTTTTTTTTAACTACAGTTATTTTATCTCCTTGGCTTTATTCCTAGGTATTTTATTCTTTTTGATGCAATTATAAATGGGATTGTTTTCTTAATTTCTTGTCCTGATAATTCTTTGGTAGTGAATAGAAGCACAACAGGTTGTGTTTATTAATTTTGTATCCTAAAACTTTACCAAATTCATTGATGAGTTCCAGTAATTTTTAGGAGTGTCTTTAGGATTTTCTGTGTATACTCTCATGTCATTGCAGATAGTGGCAGTTTTACTTATTCCTTTATAGCTTGGATAACTTTTTCCTTTTCTTGTTTGATTGCTGTGGTGGGACTTCAAAATTCTGTGTTGAAAAAAAGTTGTGAGAGTGGGCATCTTTGTCTTCTTCCTGACCTTAGAGGAAATTTTTCTTTTTAGGGCCGCAGCTGAGGCATATGGAGGTTCCCAGACTAGGGGTCAAATTGGAGCTGCACCTGCAGGCCTATGCTATAGCCATAGCAATGCCAGATCCGAGTTGCATGAGTGAGGCCAGGGATTGAACTCACATGCTTATGGATACTAGTCAAGTTTGTTACTGCTGAGACACAACAGGAACTCCTGAAATATTTCAACTTTTCACCAATGAATATGATATTAGCTCTGGGCATATTGTATATAACCTTTATTATGTTGAGGTATGTTCCCTCTATACCCTCTTTGTTGAGAGTTTTTGTGATAAATGGATGTTGAATTCTGTCAAATTCTTTTTCTGTATCTATTGAGATGATTATATGATTTTTTTTTTTTTTTGTCCTCTGTCCTTTTAAAGCCATACCCCTCGGCGTATGGAGGTTCCCGGGCTAGGGGTCTAATTGGAGCTATAGCTGCCGGTGTATGCCAGAGCCACAGCAATGCCAGATCCGAGCCGTGTCGTGACCTACACCACAGCTCACGGCAATGCCAGATCCTTAACCATGCGAGGCCAGGGATTGAACCTGCAACCTCATGGTTCCTAGTCAGATTCATTTCTGCTGTGTCACAATGGGAACTCCTGATTATATGATTTTTATTCTTCCATTTTTAATGTGGTATATCACATTGATTGATTTGTAAGTGTTGAACCTCCTTGCATCCCTAGAACTAGTCCCACTTGATCATGCTGTATTATTCTTTTAAGGTATTATTGAATTTGGTTTGGTAATATTTTGTTGATTTTTGCATCTATGAACATCAGAGAAATTGTCTTGTAATTTTCCTTTCTTGCGGTTGTCTTGTCTGGTTTTGTAATGCCATGCTTTTGAAATGAATTTGGAAGTATTCTTTTCTTCTCTCTCTGTTTTTTTTTTTTTTGGTAAGCATTTGAGAAAATTTGGCATTAAGTCCATTAAGTTTTTGCATAATTCACCAGTGAAGCCTCTGGTTCTGAAGTTGTTTTTTGGGAGTTTTTTCCCTGTTTTTGGCTGTGCCTTTGGCATGTGGAAGTTCCCAGGCCAGGGATCAAACCTGTGCCATAGCATTGACCAAAGCTACAGCAGTGACAGTGCTGCCTGCTAGGCCACTAGGAAACTCCTGCTGGGAAGTTTTTTTTTTTTTTTTTTTTTGTCTTCTTAGGGATGCACCCATGGCATATGGAAGTTTCTTGGCTGGGGTTCAATCAGAGCTGCATCTGCTGGCCTGTACCACAGCCACAGCAATGCCAGATCCAGGCCAAGTCTTTGACCTGCACCGCAGCTCATGGTAATGCTCAATCCTTAATCCACTGAGTGAGGCCAGGGGTCGAACCCACATCCTTACGGATACTAGTTGGGTTCGCTACCACTAGGCCACAACAGGAACTCCGGGAAGTTTTTGATTACTAATTTAGTTTCCTTACTAGTAATTAGTCTGGTCATATTTTCTCTTTATTTATGATTCAGTGTCGGAAGGTTGTATATTGCCAGGAATTTATTACTTCTAAGTTCAATTTATTGTTGTGTAATTGTTCAGTTTCATAAACTTGTGGATTGATAAGATGCGTGATATAATCTCAGTCTAATTAAGTTTATTAAGACTTGTTTTGTGGCCTAATATATGATGATTTGTTCTAGAGAATGTTTGATGTGCATTTGAGAAAAATGTGTATTTTATTACTTTTTTTTTTTTTTTTTGCTTTTTAAGGCTGCTCTTGCAGCACATAGAGGTACCCAGGCTAGGAGTCTAACTGGAGCCACAGCTGCTGGCCTGTGCCACAGCCACAGCAATGCCAGATCCAAGCCACATTCACAACCTACACCACAGCTCATGGCAACACTGGTTCCTTAACCCACTGAGTGAGGCCACGGATTGAACCTGCAACCTCATGGTTCCTACCTGGATTCGTTTTCACTGCACCACGATGGGAACTCCAGTATTTTATTACTTTTGGATAGAATGTTCTATGTATATCTGTTAGGACCATCAGGTCTAATGTGTCATGTAAGGCTGATGTTATTTTAATGATTTCCTGTTTGGTTGATCTATCCATTGATTTAAGTGCGGTATTAAAGTCCACTACTATTATTGTATGACTATCATTTTGTCCTTTTAGGTCTGTTGAGATTCGATGTATATTTAGTTACTCCTATGTTGGGTGCACAAGAATTTACAAATGTTGGACTCCCTCCTTTGTCATTATGAAATGCCCTTCTTTTTCTCTTATTACAGTTTTGTTTTAAAATCTGTTTATCTGATATAAGTATATGTACCCCAGCTTTCTTTTGGTTTTCATTTGTATGGAATATTTTTTTTCATCCCTTCACTTTCAGTCTATTGTATCCTTATGTCTCAAGTGAGTCTCTTGTAGGAAGCATATAGATAAGTCTTGGGGTTTTTTGTTTGTTTTTTGTTTTAATCCTTTAGACCTCTCTGTCTTTTTTGGTGAATTACTCCATTTACATTTACAGTAATTATTGATATGCTTGTTTTTATTGCCATTATGTTAATTGTTTTGTTAATTTCTGATTTTGTAGTTCCTCTCTTTGAGGTTTGATGATTCTCTTTAATGGTATGTCTAAATTCCTTTCTCATTATCTCTTGCATATCTACTACAGTTTTTTGCTTTGTGGCTACCTTGAGGCTTACATATAAATATAACAACTTGTATTTATAACAGTTAACTTATAAATAATGTTAAGTTTGAATACATTCTAAGATTTAGATATTTATCATCTTCCCCCAAGTTTTATGTGTTTGATGTTGTAATTTCCAAACTTGTTTCTTGGGTATCCCTTAATTATCTGTTTAGTTATAGTTATTTTTTTCTAGTTTTGATTTTTAACCTTTATACTTACTTTGTTATTAATCCACTGCCTTTATTATATATTTACTTTTACCAGTGAGATTTATGCTTTCAAATGTTTTATTGTTACTTATTAGTTCCCATTCTTTCAAGCTTAAAGAACTCTTTTTACCATTTCTAATAAGGCTGGTTTAGTGGTGATGAACTCCTTTAGCTTTACTTGGCTGGGAAACTCTTTATCTTCCCTTCATTTCTTCTTGATAGGTTTTTTGGGTAAAGAAGTTTTTTCATTTGGACTTTGATTATATTATGCTATTCCCTTCTGCCTTTAAAAATTTCTGCTGAAAAATCTTCTTGTCATCTTACAGGGGTTCCCTTGCATGTAACAAGTTGTTTACATTTTGCTGCTTTTATGATTTTCATCTTATTTTTAAACTTTGACATTTTAATTATGTGTTTTGTGGTAAGTGTCTTTGGTTCCAATTCTTTGGAACTCTCTGGACTTCCTGGATCTCATTATCTCTTTCCTCCTCCAGGTTAGGGAGGTTTTTAGCTGTATTACTTCAAATAAGTTTTCTGTCCCTTTCTCTGCCTCTTCTTCTGGGACTCTGTGAATATTAATTTACTTGATATTGTGTCATATATCCCTCAAGCTGTATTTCATTCTTTCTTCTTTTTGTTGCTCTGATTGGATGAATTGCAGTGCCTTGTCTGCAGGTTCACTGATCCTTTTTGCTGCTTCATGTAATGTGCTGTTGAACTGCTCTAGCATATTTTCAGTTCAGTGCAGTTTTATTTTTCTAGTGTATTTTCTCTCTTTACTCATACTGGGCAACTTCTGTCTTCTAATTTATTAATTCTTTATCTTTTTTTTTTCCATGCTACCGTTGCCCTTTCACTGAACTTTTTATTTTGGTTATCAAATTTTTCTATTCTAAAGTTTCCATTTGGGGAGTTCCCGTGGTGGCTCAGTGGTTAATGAACCCGACTAGGATCCCTGAAGATGTGGGTTCAATCCTTGTCCTTGCTCAGTGGGTTGAAGACCCGGCATTGTCATGAGCTGTGGTGTAGGTCACAGACGCAGCTTGGATTGCACAGTGCTGTGGTGTAGACCTACAGCTGCAGCTCTGATTCGACCCCTAGCCTTGGAGCATGTTGGTGGTGTGGCTCTTAAAAGACAAAAAAATAAAATGAAGTTACCATCTGGTTCTTTTTTTTAATCTCTTTTTTCTTAGGATTTCTATTTTTTCATTTATTTCAAGTGTGTTTTTGCTTTTTTAAGCTTTTTTTTTTTTTTTTTTTTTTAATCTTGGCTGCTTTAAAAATCTTTGTCAGAGTATCCTAATGTCTCTGTCATCTTGGTATTTCCATCTGTTGTCTTTTTAAAATTCATGTTGAGATCATCCTGGTTCTTGGTGTTGTGAGTGACTTCCTGTTGAAACATGAAGGTCTTCATGTTACGTTCTGAGGCTCTGTTTCATTATCTTTCTGTGACACTGTTCTGGCAGGGCAAGAGTACCTTTTACTTTCAGGTGGGGGTAAGAGTTTTGGCTCCTTCCATGGTCTTCATGATTTGTTTGTTTCTTTTTTTACTCACTCACTTGTTTCAAAGTACCCTGCAATAAGTGACTGATTGACCAGGCATTCACTGGGGAGGGCAAGCACAGGTAGGACAGAAGAGCAGGCAGATGCTCAAGGGTATGAGTACTCTCTCTGAGTTTCACAGTTGTCTCTAGGTTTTGCAGCCAAGCAGAGGAGAGACATGTTATCATTAAAAAGTTGAAAACACAGTAACTATTTAGAAAAATAAAGCATTTCCTAGACCTGATTTTCTGGAAGAAATTCTGCATGGGAGCTGTGTGGATGAACTGTCCTTGGCGGGGCTGTCTCAGTGAGGTCTACTGTGTGTCTCTGGTGACTTAGGCACACAGTACTGGGCCAAGGGTGACTCTGAGGATAAGGGATGGTACTTCATGTATAAATCTTCCTGTTTCTTCATCTTGAGGCTAGTATGAAATTTGAATATTTTTCATTTACTTTTCTGTAACAGTTAGCTCTATTAGTATAGAGCTTTCCAGACCTAGTATCCAACCTTTGGCGTCTGGATGTGCCTCTCTCCACCATAGTGTCTGTGGGTGTAGTGGGATGCCTTGTCCTGATAGCCTCCCTAGAGAGTGGTGAGATGTGTCCATCTGATGCCTTCTGTGATCTCCTCCTCTCCCAGAGGAAAAGCATGTTCAGGTCATGGATTGCCAAATATCAGTGTCTTCCATACATGAGAAGTCAGTAGGGCTGTTGTTATCTCTTGATAATATGAGGCTGCCAAGCTTATGACTGTTTTGGCCTTGTGGCCAATAAATATCAGAGGCAGAACACAAGCACATGACACTCCCTGTTCTTGTCACTACTGGGTGCTCTACTGGTAATAGGGGGTTGGCAGAAGGTAACTTAATTTGTAGTTCAACTTAAGGCAGCTTTATGCAAGACTAGACTCCTTTGAATTATTTTCGTTCATGTAATTTTCTTTTAGTTACTTAACAAAATAGTCCTTAATTGTGGAAAACATACATAGTAGAGAGACTAGTATAATGAAATACTGCTTACCCATAGCACATTCTAACTAGTTACTTATCTTCCTCTGAACTGTTCAGTAAATGTCACCTTTTGTGACTTACGTATGCTGGGCAATTTATTGAAACATTGTTTTTGTTTTTCATTTGGTTTCATAACATGAAAATACTGGACAGAGTTTTTCTGTCTAGGAAATATGTTGCTAATCAGTATTGACTGTATAATTTATTGTTAAAGATTTGTGTACCATGTTTACAGAGGGGCAGTATACCATGGTGACTGAGAGTGGTCTGTCCCGTGTGCCATACTCACCAAGGTGACCTTAGGCGAGTTTTCTGTGCCTCATCCTCCATAGACATGTACAGTCCACTTCTTGATGGTGCCTGTAGGGATTGCTGATGTGTAGAAAGTGCTTAAAACTGTTTGTTTTATCAACATTACAACAAACCATGACCATGATATTCAGAGGTTGGACGTTTTGTCTTGTTTTCTAGATGTGAATGAACTGAAGGATTGTCTTTCTGTGTTGGTTAAAGAGCAGCAAGTTCTTGCCATCCAGTCAGCCACCACTACCCTTTCAGCCCTGAGGCTCAAGCAGAGGCTCGTCATTTTGGAGCGATATTTCATTGCCTTGAATAGAACTGTTTTTCAGGAGAATGTCAAAGTTAAATGGAAAAGTAGCAGCATTTCTTTGCCTCCTGTGGACAAAAAAAGGTAATAACATAATGAAGAAAGAGTCCTGATAACAGCTAAATGTAAAACTCAGGCTGTTTTGTTTAGGAAAGTTTAATTATTAAAGCTTTCATTATAGTCTCTTTTTTTATTTTTGAAATTTTATTCTTGCTTTAGCTTTTTGTATCTTTCATATGATCTGGAGAATGGCTTTCCCAGTTTGCTCAGAAAGTAACAGGCTATGCTGTATTCTGTACCTTTTCTTCCCCCCCCCGCCCCCCCCCCCCCCCCCGGCTCTAGAATTGCAGTGGCTTGATGTGGGATCTTAATTCCCAGATCAGGGATTGAACCCAGGCTGCAGACGTAAAAGCACTGAGTTTTAACCACTAGACCACCAGGGAGTTCCCTGTACCATTACTATTTTTCTTTTTTGCTTTTTCTGGGCTATACCTGTGGCATATGAAGTTTCCAGACTAGGGGTCGAATCAGAGCTACACCTGCTGACCTACACCACAGCTACAGCAACACAGGATCTGAGCCACATTTGTGACCTACACCACAGCTGACGGCAACGCTGGATCCTTAACCCACTAACCAAGGCCAGGGATCAAACTCATATCCTCATGGTTACTAGTCAGATTCATTTTCACTGAGCCACGCAGGAACTCCCCATTATTTTAAAGGCCTTTTTTTTTTTTTTTTTTTTGTCGGTAGCTATAGGAGCCATCAGAAGTTTAGATCAGCATATCTAGATTTGAAAATGTCATCTGAACATTATTTTCGTTTTGTGTTGGTACTGGCTAGGAAATTGTCAGATCATAGTAATGCTTAACTAGTTTATATATTTATTTATTTTTGCTGTTTAGGACCATACCTGTGGCATATGGAAGTTCCCAGGCTAGGGATCAAATTGGAGCTGCAGCTGCCATCCTACACCAGAGCCACAGCACTGCTGGATCCAGGCTATGTCTTCAGTCTACACCACAGCTCACGGCAACACTGGATCCTTAACCCACTGATCAAGACTAGGGATCAAACCCGAGTCCTCATGAATACTGCTTGGGTTTGTTTCTGCTGCGCCACAATGGGGACTCCCTGTTTATTTTCTGTTTACCATCATTCTTCCAACTAATAATGTGAGCTTTCTGAGATTATATCATATTTTTACAAGTTGTTTAAAGTTCTTTGTAAATGTCTTTTTTTCCCGTCAAATAGAAAATTTTTCATTTACAAAGGACATTTGAAAAAAGTTTTTAAAAGATGAAACTAAAAGTCATTTGTGATCTATCTTAAAAAAACCCCCATCGGTCACATTGTGGAGCAAATCCTTCCGTATTATTTATTTTAATATTTGCGCATGCCTCTGACTGACCAGTTTTTACAACCCCCGTATATATTGTCTGCAGTTCCCGGCCCACAGGCAAAGGGGTGGAAGGCCTCGCGAGAGTCGGATCCCGAGCAGCTCTGTCCTTTGCCTTTGCGTTCTTGCGCAGGGCCTGGCGGTCAGGTACGTGTGCCCAGCATATTTTTTCCCGCCGTGATCAGGAGACGTGGGTTCTCCTCTCACTTCTACCACCACACACCCTTGAGTTAGTTCCATGTGTTCTCTGTGCCTCATTTTCCTTGTTTGTAAAATGAGAAGCTTCAGTCTGTTTAACTTTTCAGGTGTGTGCTTCTTTAAAAAAAAAAAAAAAGTTGTGTATGCACACTCATCCCAGGCAAAACCATTGCAGTGTGTCAGTACTGTCTTATTTTCTAAGTGAACCAGAAATTAGAATTGCATACGTGACAGTGATAAAATAAAGAATTGACTTTGGGGGAGTTCCCATTGTGACTCAGTGGTTAATGAACCCGACTAGCATTGGTGAGAACTCAGGTTTGATCCCAGGCCTTGGTCATTGAGTTAAGGATCCAGTGTTGCCATGAGCTGTGATGTAGGTCACAGACATGGTTTGGATCCTGTGTTGCTGTGGCTCTGGAGGAGGCTGGCAGCTACAGCTCCGATTCAACCCTTAGCCTGGGAACCTTCCTGTGCTGCAAGTGTGGCTGTAAGAAGACAAAAGACAAAAAAAAGGATTGACTTTGGGGGGAACTGTTAAATTTTAGTCTCTGAGTTCTTGGGGATATCTCATTGAGAGGAAAGTGAGAGCTTGAAAATATGATAGTGGCTCTTCTTCCTCTGGGGATAGGAGGCCACTGGGAGAGTGGGGTGAGCTCTGTGTGCCACCCAGGCCTGGTTGATCTCCTCTGCCATGTGTGTGCCCAGGGGAGGATGCGGACCTCTGCAGTGAGCTGTTACAGGAATCCCTGGATGCCCTGAGAGCCCTGCCCGAGGCCTCACTCTTTGATGAGAGCACAGTGTCCTCTGTGTGGCTGGAGGTGGTAGAAAGAGCAACCCGGTTCCTCAGATCCGTCGTGACAGGGTGAGTTCTTCTTTTCACATCTTCCTGTGTCAGTGGTTCTGGCATGCTACAAAGTCACGTCTCCACTTCTTGTTACCCCTAAGAACCTTAGTAGGTTGGTTCCTGGTGTGTTTCCAGCACACCCTCAGCTCCATGATTCCAGATCCTGGTCCTCAGTTTGTCAGATGTTTGACTTCTGATATTCTGATTGGACATAGTAAGCTGTCATATTGAATGGGATGAAAATAAAGTATGCGTTTGCAGTTTATTTTTTTCACATATTTTATGATTTGGGGATCAGTGTTTCTTAAAGACTTTGAGTACCTTTTGTGTGCCTCTCAGTGAGTGCAGATGCCACCATTCTGAGTGGTGGGTGTTGTCTTAATAGATAGTATGGGACTAAACAACTACAATTCATAGTGGAAAAGTGTCTGAAAAAGAATGTGTGTAGGAGTTCCTCTTGTTGCTCAGTGGTAATAACCTGACTAGTATCCATGAGGATGCAGGTTCAATCCCTGGTTTTGCTCAGTGGGTTAAGGATCCAGCATTGCCTTGAGCTGGGGTATGGGTTGCTACATGGCTCGGATCTGGTGTTGCTGTGACTGTTGTGTAGGCCAGCAGCTGTAGCTACTATTTGACCCCTAGCCTGGGAACTTCCATATGCCATGGGTGCAGCCCTAAAAAAGCAAAAAAAAAAAGGTTGTGTATAAATGTGTAACTGAATCACTTTTCTATACATCTGAAACTTAAACAGCATTGTAAATCAACTATACTCCAGTAAAATAATTTTAGAAAATTAAACTGTACTAGTGATGCTGGAAGATCCTTCCTCCCTCATCTTGGGTTAAGAAGACTTATTATTAGGGAACAAGGAAAAGTTAAAATTATTTCTTTGATCAAAGATAAATATAAGTATAGATGTTTTGCATATAGATTCTCAGATGGTTTTAGAAGTTGATTCTTTAATTCTGTAGATGAATGTTGATACTCTAATAGCCTTACATGTCACTAGAAGAAACATATCTAACATTTTTCCATTCATGATTTGAATAAGTAGTTTTATGCTACAGCAACTTGGAATTTGTCATCTAACATAATCATCTTATGTATCTGAATTCATACTTTTAATTAAAATACATCTTTATAGGAGTTCCTGTCGTGGCACAGTGGTTACGAATCCGACTAGGACCCATGAGGTTGAGGATTCAATCCCTGGCCTTGCTCAATGGGTTAAGGATCTGGCGCTGCCATGAGCTGTGGTGTAGGTTGCAGACTCGGCTCGGATCCCCCGTTGCTGTGGCTCTGGTATAGGCCAGTGGCTACAGCTCCGATTAGACCCCTAGCCTAGAAACCTCCGCATGCCATGGGAGCGGCCCTAGAAAAGGCAGAAAGACAAAAAAGATTTTATATATATATATATATCTTTACAAGTTAATTATACATTTTAGAATCTCTGATTAAATTTTAGTAAGCAAATCTTAGAATCCGAATTCCAAATCTTAAAAATACTTTTCTCCATGAGAGAAGGAATATAATTTAATATTTGTAGCATGCTGATTTTAAGCATCCTCTCTTTAAACTCTGTTATTCTTTGTCCCCGCGTCCTCTGCTCTCATTTCAGGGATGTTCATGGAACGCCTGGTACTAAAGGGCCAGGAAGCATTCCCCTGCAAGACCAGCACCTGGCCCTGGCCATCTTGCTGGAGCTGGCTGTGCAGAGAGGCACGCTGAGGTGAGGGGTTCCCCAGGCTGGGAGCACTGGAGGGAAGCACTCCTTCCCCGAGTGACTGTTTCATTTCATAGAACTGTTTGTGATGGTAGCAGGCGTGTAGCAGAGATTGGTCTCTGATCTGACCGTGATCAGAGAACCAGTCCCGGATCCTCTTCTTTCAGACCTGGGTCCATTTAAGTTTTCTTCACTTCTTTTTTTATGCAGAACTTTTTAGTCGTCTAGGAACTTTTTTTTTTTTTTTTCTCTTTAATTTTTTTCAAATGGTTATTTTGATTCCATTAATTTAAGGTCCTAAAAATTCCCCATACAAAGTGCTCTTTGAGCTTTGAATTGGCTTGTGTTTCTTATCCCAGAAGGTAGGTGTCTTGTTTTAAAATCTTGGCATTGATTTAGTGATTTGACTGCCAAGAATTGTTTTCATGGCCTTGTTTTTAGTTTCCTTTCAAATCTAAAGTATTTCTTCAATTTTATTGAGCTGTTGCTTTTATTTTGACAGCCCATGGCAAAAAAAAAAAAAAAACACCACCACCCTATTTTTACTAGACAATAAAGATATTTTTTCTTCCAGCCAAATGTTGTCTGCCATCCTGTTGTTGCTTCAGTTATGGGACAGTGGGACACAGGAAACCGACAATGAGCGGTCTGCCCAGGGCACCAGTGCCCCGCTTCTCCCTTTGCTGCAAAGGTTCCAGAGCATCATCTGCAGTAAAGATGGCCCTCATACAGAGGGCGACACTCATGTAGGTATCGTTGTGAGACTGTACTTAAGTAGCTCTCTTCATTTCCATTATCCTAAAGCAGTTAGCCTTTCATCAACAAGACCAGAGCATGTGTTTGTGGTGCTGGTTGCTTCAGGGGTGGGGGGCGGGAGAGTGGTGTTCTTGGCAATTGCTAGAGCACATCAGGTGTGAGATGTGTGTTGCCGGTCACAGCATGGGTCACAGTTGATGCAAGAGAACATCACATGGTCACATCGGATTCTTTGTAGCACCTAAGGAGTAGCCAGAGCCATCTGTGTTTTGTAGACCCCAGGCCCTTTGTATTTGCTCTGGATTGTGTATTTTTAGTAGGAGAAGTATATTTCTTAGTATGTGTCAACTTTTGCTTTTTAAGAGGTCCATCTTCTGCCTTGTTGGCCTCGCACTTTTCTTTCTGTTGAACTGGAGCCATTGAGCCCATTGTGTTTGTGGGTTTAGTGCGTTGTGCTCTGGCTGTGATGTGGCTGTGGAGGATGTGAAGAGGGCATGCTCAGCTCCATGTGGGAGCAAGTTAGTAGGGGCATTGAAGATGGATAAAAATCCTGATGATATTTCAGGAAGAATGCGAGAGTTCAGGTGCGTTCTTATGGGACTTGCAGCAAAGAGCCTGGGAGGTGGTGCCAGGAGGCAAGGTGAGGCTGGAATGGGAAGGAGCATGTCTGGTTCAGAGGCGGTGCTGTGCTGCAGGACCTCACTCTGTCCGTGAGAGAGCAGTTACTGTGGGTCAGTTTTGACACTACCAGGGGTGCCAGGCAAGTCTTCTCTTTCCCCTCCACACCCCTCCACATGCCATTTACAGACAGAACCTCCCGCAGCCAGCAATAGCTGTGTTGGCAGCATGGAGCCAAGTCTGAAATGCACACTTTTAGAAAAATATTAGGAAAACAGCATTGAAAATAGTGGCTCACTTTGTTGGCCCTCCGTGAGTAGAGGGGTACCTCGTGAAGCACTCACCTAAGTCATCACTGTGGCCCAGGACTCTGAGGCTGGTGGCAGAGCAGGGCCTGTCTAGGTCTGAATTCTGGGACTGCTGATGTTTAGAGGTACGGCTTTGATTTTGCAGGGTTTTTTTCTGGAAAGACTTAGCTATCCCATTACAAAGTTTCAGTCTGATTATTCTGTAATGATAATAAGGCTCTTTTGTCATAGAAGAAGAATTAGAATTAGGAGTTCTCTTGTGGCACATTGGGTTAAAGATATGGGGTTGTCACTGCTGTGACTTGGGTTTGACCCCTGGCCTGGGATCTTCCATATGCTGTGGGCACAGCCAAAATAAAAGCCAATACAAGCAAACAAAAAAATCTAGAATTAACAATTATCACTTAATGTGCAAATAAAATTAGGTTTTCTAACGAGTAGGCAGCATTTAGATGAAAGTAAATGTTTGCTGTTTTCAGTTTTCAGAGCCAGGTTGTGATTCAGTGCTGTGTCCTCAGACAGCTTGCTGTGCATTCTTCTGAGGACTCTTGGGTTATGAGCCTGTGGGGTTCATTCACCTGTGTCGAGTCTGTACACTGGTGATGGGTGTGCAGTAAGTGCCTAGCTGTCTTGACATCAGCAGCACTTGTCATTTGATAGCCAAAAAGGAGCAGATTTATGGATAATGAATGTCTGAGTACCAGCATATAAAGAGAGGTTAAAGGCTAATTGTGTTACTTTAATTTTTTCCACCTTTTCTGAAGATGCTTCTTTACTTTTCTTCTCTAGCTTCTGTCTGGCCCTCTGAGCCCCAATGAGAGTTTCCTGAGGTACCTGACTCTTCCACAAGACAACGAGCTTGCCATAGACTTACGACAAACTGCGGTCGTTGTCATGGCCCACTTAGACCGCCTGGCCACCCCTTGTATGCCACCTCTGTGTAGCTCTCCAACATCGCATAAGGTAAGTGTCATACTAGTGGCAGTTCTTTGCGTGTCTGTTCCTGGATTCTCATTCTCTACCTGTGTGGAGACTCCCTTTCTCTGGTATTGAGGTTTTCCATCATGCGCATGTTAAGGGGTCACAGTGAGCGATGAGCAGGCTGAAGTGCACAGGGTTTGTGACCTGCCCCATGTCCAGGTTCCAGATTCAGGAGGCTCTCCTGTTCACATAGCCATGTTGTACTGCCTTCCTTGGGAGAAAAGTAGTGCTGTGTCTGATCTACATGTGTGGGGCTGGCCAGTGAAGGCCCACCAAGGACCTCACACAGTCCCATCTGATTGTTACAACATTGCTTTGTTACTTGGGTGGGAAGGCTGCCCCTTGGAGTTGTGGTGAACTTGATCAAGGTCAAGTCAGAAGAATCTGGGCCACACAGAAGAGTCCTGGTTTTGAATCCAGGTTTCTCTAACTTTTAAGTTTTAATCCGAAGAGTATTTATTTTATTTTACAGTTGTTTATGTTTTCCATATAAGTAATATATTCACATGGTTCAAAAATAAAAACTAAATGCAGTGACACATTGTCAGTTCCTCCCCTGCTGCCTCCCGTCACCCAGTTTTCCATCTGTTGCTTCTCACTTTCCCGGTCTCTTAACGCATCCTTTCAGTCTTCTTGTAGCAGTAATATGTCACATCACTTCTGTAGCTTGTTTTTCCACTAAGCAGAATACTGAAGAGATCTCTGTGTAAGTAAACAGAGCTTCTCTCTTTATTTCAAAAGTGGTCCACATGTGGATGTATCATGATTTTTTAAAAAATAAGTCTCCTATTGGTGGACACATTTTGCCAGAAGTTTTCTACTCAGATGGTGCTGCGATGGCTTCCCTTATACCTTTGTTACCGTGTGTGCCTGTATGCAAGTATAGCGGTGATGTACCTGGTGTGATGGACCCATGAGCTAATTATCTCTGAATTAATCTTGGGTTGATACCTCTCACTCCCACCCCTAGCAAGGACACTTGTCTCCCATGCTAGTACTTAGGTCTTCAGGTCTCTGCCTGTAATGGCACAAATTGGTGATCTGATATTTTCTGAGCATTTTTTTTTTCTTTTTTTTTTTTAGTCTGCACTTGAGGCATGTGGAAGTTCCTAGGCCAGGGATCAAATCTGTGTTGTAGGTGTAGCCTGCACCACAGTTGCAGCAATGCTGGTTCCTTAACCTGCTGTGCTGCAAGGGAACTTCCTGGTTCGAGCATTTTTAAATATGCTGGAGGTCTACGTACTAATTTTTTTTAATGAACTGTGATCATGGCATATGAAAGTTCCCGGCCAGGGATTGAATCCAGGCTTCAGCTGTGACCTGTGCCACAGCTGCAGCAATGCTGGATCCTTTAACCCACTGTGCTGAGCTGGGATCATACTGACACATCTGCAGTGACCCGAGCCACTGTAGTCAGATTCTTAACTCATTGTGCCGTAGAGGGATCTTCTACTTATTCTACTTTTTAATGGTTGCTGTTAAAATGAAATGCTGTGGAAAAGTCATCTGTTAAGTCATTTCATTTTACTTGCTAACTGAGGCACTATAGAGTATTCTGAGTTATTTTGATGTTTTGAATCAGCTTCTTTCTTTACTTGGTTTGTTTTTGTCTTACTGTATATCATCGTTACTCCTTGTGTGAATTTTTCTTTCTCTTGTTTAAGAAAGAAATTGTCTTGCTGCTATAAAGAAAATGTTTACTTTGTTATCTGACAGGGATCATTGCAAGAGGTCATAGGATGGGGGTTAATAGGATGGAAATACTATGCCAACGTGATCGGTCCAATTCAGTGTGAAGGCCTTGCCAACCTGGGGGTCACTCAGATCGCCTGTGCGGAGAAGCGCTTCCTGATCCTGTCGAGGAATGGCCGTGTGTACACGCAGGCCTACAATAGCGACACGCTGGTGGGTGCCAGACTGCTTCCTGTGGTTGGGATGCTCTTTGCTACTGATGCTATGGATCTTGTCTTTCTTTACATTAGTTGGTTTCTGAAGATTTATAAGCATCCACTTGCTGTATATTGTTAGTTGTGTTTAAAACCCTTAATTGAGTTTAAAACTCAGTAATTATAATCACTATTGTCAAAATTTGCAGAATTTCTTAGTTCTCAAGCCCAGGAACTCCTTACAGTGCCAGTTATTGCCAACCATCATTTTTATTTGTAAACTGTAAACTCAGTTCACTTTGGGGGCCAGGAAGGAAGTGACACATGACTGATTTCTGGGGATGGTGGCAGATTGGGACATGCCTGTTCCTATTCATCTCTAGCTGCAAGTTTCCTCATGCAGAGGAGGCCTTGTGGTGCCATGGAGTACGTGGAGGCCGCCTGCCTGATTGTCCTCTTGGTGCTGGGCAAGGCAGCTGGTTAAGTGGGTGGCAAACACCAGAGGCTCATGTTCTTTCATTTTGGAGGGTGGGGGTTCATTAAATTAAGGTACACAGCTGGGTCATGTCATGCTGTTTTCTTTGTTACTTGGATTGTGTACCAATTTTATTCCTGTTTTTGCCCGTTTAGGCCCCACAGCTGGTCCAGGGTCTTGCCTCAAGAAACATTATAAAAATTGCTGCCCATTCCGATGGTCACCACTACCTGGCCTTGGCAGCCACTGGAGAGGTGTATTCCTGGGGCTGTGGGGATGGCGGACGACTGGGCCACGGGGACACTGTGTATGTATAGTCTCTTCCTATAACTGACTTGGCTTTTGTTTTGCTACAGCCAAAGTGGGGTGGAAAAGACAAGTGTGGCGAGGTGTCCTCCAGCTCCTCAGACATGTAGGGCTAAGATGGAGCGCCTACCAAATGGATCAGCCCCTGGGCGACAATGTGGGAGTCTACCCACAGCACAGACATCAATTGGCCTTCATGTTTGTCTCCTCTAGCTTTTACTACTCCTTTGTTAGCTACACATATCATACCCCTCTTGGAGTTTCTCAATCAAGTCCCACACTCCTTTCTCCTCATTCACAACCTCAGAACATCACTGTCAAATGAGGTCCCCTTTCCTTGAACCAAAAATCAATAATTTTTTAATGTCTTATGTTGTGGAAGCTTTTGATTATTATAAGAGACCAGAAATGAAATAGAATGTTGTTGTAAATGCAAGGTTGTGAAGATAAAGAGTTCTGATGATTGCCTAGGAGTCATAGGAACCCTTTCGTATGTTGCTGTTGTGAGTGGAGCCTGGTGGAGAAGACGTTGGCTGTGGGTTGGCATTGAAGATGAAGCCCACTCCATGAGCAGGGAGTGGGCAGCAGAGTCAAGAGGAGATGGCTCACTCTCACTGGGGTGGAGATGGATATCCTCTGGGAAGGATCTCAAGGATCCCTTTTTTTGGGCCCTTTGTAGCCAACTCCTCCCTACCTCCAGCAACCTGGCGACCACTAACCTGCCCTCTACCACTGGGTGGCATTCTGTTTCTGGCTCTGCCACTTGGTGTAGATCCTGAGCTTTGTCCTTCCCTGCAGCAGAGTGCTATCTGTATAGGCCACTGTTCAGATCACTGTGACCAAAGCTGCTATGGACCTGATTGCCTGCATCTCTAACAGACACTATTGTGATATTCCTGCTGGAGGCCACATTTGACATTGGGTGTCCACTTGACAAAAAATTATGGATGTGTTAAGTGTTCAAATTCTGGATTTCTTAATTATTACTAAGACAACTGGCAGGCAAAACTATCCTAATGTTCTTAGTATCTTATTTTCGGGAGTATCACTAATTGGGAAGGCCCAGAAGGGCATTCACATTTATTCCTTTTCTCTCCATAGGCCGCTTGAGGAGCCTAAGGTGATTTCTGCTTTCTCAGGAAAGCAGGCTGGGAAGCACGTGGTGCACATTGCCTGTGGGAGCACATACAGTGCAGCCATCACTGCCGAGGGGGAACTCTACACCTGGGGCCGTGGGAACTATGGCCGTTTAGGCCACGGTATGTCTCCTCTGAGCCAGCCTGAGCCTGCAGCATGGGGCTACCTCTTTTGAGGGACTTGAAGTAACCATAGTCCTGTCTGTTTGAAGGTTCCAGTGAAGATGAGGCCATTCCAATGCTGGTAGCTGGGCTCAAAGGACTGAAGGTCATTGATGTGGCATGTGGGAGTGGGGATGCTCAAACCCTGGCCGTGACGGAGAACGGTACGTGGAACTCAGGCTGCCTGAGCAGCTAAGGAGGAGGAGGGCTGCTTTCCCAAGGGAGAGAGCTTTGGAGGCTTTGAGTGAGGGTGCTCCTCAGTGTTGTTGGCAGAGGTACAGAAGATATAGGGGTTGTAAATTCCACTGCCCAGGGCCAGAAAGCTACCATCCTTCCTATTAGGGCCTTTTGTTTTTTACACAAAAATAAAAAGTTAAAATGCAATAATTAACGTTCTAAATCGTTTCTGTTTACTAGGATTACATTTCCTAATGTTTAGCCACTCTTGATTCTCTGTGGTAAATCCTGATTAGTCTTTAGGTATTCTACAGTAGATACTTGTTTCTAATTTCGGTTCTATATTTGTTTTCATTATGAGATTGTACTCATTTGTCATTTTTTGAGGATATATTTATCAGGTTTGATGGTTTGAATCATGTTGATTTTTTTAAACTGTATCCGTCTGTCAGTATTGTGGGGTTCTATCCTTAGAATTGTGGGGTCTATTTATTGGAATCAGCTGGGAGCCTCTCAGCCTCATTCTCCCACAGAGAGCAATTCTATGTAATTTTTAATTACATTACACTAACATGTTATTTGGAATAATTGTACATTTGACTTGAGGTCAGCATGGCAAGAATGATGTGCAGGCAGACCCAAGAGTAGTTAGTGTGCAGTGTATTGTGGGCCCAGTTACTGTGTTTTATGGAGGCAGTAGAGCTTTTGTTCTGTGTTTAGTACTTAGTTGAAGCATATCATTGAGCCCAAATTAGTAAGAGTTATGACTTTATCATTCATTTAGTTAAAACAAAAAGAAAACTCAATTCTTCTTCTTTTTTTTTTTTTTTCTCCTTTTTGGCTCCCCTGTGGCATTTGGAGTTCTCGGCCCAGGGCTCAGAACTGAGCTGTAGTTGCGGCCTACACCACAGCTGGGGCAGCACCAGATCCTTTAACCCACTGCGCCAGCCAGGGATTGAACCTGTGTCCTGGTGCTGCACCATTGCACCACAGGGGAACCCCTCCATTTCTTAATTGCTTCTGTATCGACCTGAAGTAGAAACCACATCTCATTTGGTCAATAACCACCCGTGTAGAGCTAGCTATATATATATGTTAGTGGTCTAGATTTTGGTGTTATTGGCTGTATTAATTATTTCCAACCATTTAAAAGTTTTATTAGATGTACAGTTAACTCAAATAATTGTATTTTTCAGGTCAAGTGTGGTCTTGGGGGGATGGTGACTATGGCAAATTGGGCAGAGGTGGTAGTGATGGCTGCAAAACACCAAAGCTGATTGAAAAGCTTCAAGACTTGGATGTTGTCAAAGTCCGATGTGGAAGTCAGTTTTCTATTGCTTTAACAAAAGATGGCCAAGTTTATTCATGGGGTAAAGGTGACAACCAGAGACTTGGGCATGGAACAGAAGAACATGTTCGTTATCCCAAACTCTTGGAAGGATTGCAAGGTAAGTACAAAATGTCAACTTTTAAGGCAGTTTCCTTTAGTAATCTTTGAAAGTTTGCAGGTATTTCTTTTCTTTGTCTGAAATTCCATGAATGTCAGAAGCTTGATAAAGACTACAAACAACCTACAGCTAACATCACACTTAATGGTGAGAAACTCAAAGCCTTCCCACTAAGATTGGAAAGGGTGTCCCATCTCACTATTTCTTTTCAAAATTAAATTGCAAGTTTTAGCTAGTGTAGTAAGACATGAAAAGGAAAAAAGAGTATATCGAGTGAGAAGGAAGAAATAAAACTGTCTTTTTGCACAGGTGACATGATTGTCCATGTAGAAAACCTGAAGGAATTGACCAGAAAAGCTTTCTGGAACTAACAGGGTTGCAGAATACATAGTTAATATGTGAAAGTTAATTTCTTTCTTATATCCCAGCAACAGAGAAGTGGAATTTGAAATTAAATATACTATATCATTTGCGTTAGCATGCAGTGATGAAATACATAGGTGTAAATCTAACAAAATATATATGAGATATATATGAGGAAAATTACAAGATTGATCAAAGAAGAACTATATAAATGGAAAAATATCTATGTTCATGGATGGGAATCCTGAATATTATCAAGATTCCAACTCAGTCTATAGATGAGGTACAGTCTCAGCCAAAATCCCAGCAAGTTACTTTATGGATATTGATAAAGTGAGTCTAAAGTTTGTATAGAGAAGCAGAAGACCCAGAATGGTCTTCACAGTGTTAAAGAAAGATGACACAGTGGCCAACTTCAAGACTTACTATAAAGCTACAGTAATCAAGATAGGATGGTATTAGAGTTCCCTTTGTGGCTCAGCAGTAACGAACCCGACTAGTATCCATGAGGATGTGGGTTCAGTACCTGGCCCCCTCAGTGGGTTAAGATTCTGGTGTTGTGGTGAGCTGTGGTTTAGGTCGCAGACAAGGTGTGGATTCTGCATTGCTGTGGCTGTGGTGTGGGCTGGGAGCTGCAGGTCCCATTCGACTCCTAGCCTGGGAACTTCCATGTGCCTCAGTTTTGGCCTAAAAAAGATCAAAACAAAACAAAACAAAGGAAAACACCCAGTATGGTATTACCTAAAATATAGATAGATAACTGGAACAGAAGAGAGTGCTCAGCAATAGACTCACATGAATGTAGTTGATCTTTGACAGAGAAGAAAAGGCAGTACAATGGAGCAAAGATCATTTTTTCAACAAATGGTGTTGGAACTATTGAAATATATGTGTTAAAAAATGAATACTCAATAATGTGAGGAGGCTAGCGTGTGTTGGGGTAGAGAATATATGGGAGATCTCTGCCTTCTCAATTTGCTGTGAACCAAAAACTGCTCTAAAAACAAAGTTTTTTTGTTTTTGTTTTTGTTTTTTTAAAGAGCATGCTTTGCTTTGTTATACATTAGGACAGGAGAAAACGATTTTGTAGTTAATTAAAAATACACGTGTCTTTTTCTGAATGAAAATTTGAATAAGGAGGAAAAAAATGAACAGATCCTTTTCATACCTTAGCACTATTTTATTTGCAGATTGTAGGACTTAATAAATTGTAGCTAGTAAAACACAACAGGAGTTTTACTAATGTACACGAAGCAGATGAATTGTGAATATTAAAGCAATGAATAATCCTTTAGAAGTTGACTTTAAATGCCTTCTGACTTGAGTGGCCTCAAGTAAGTATCTTTATTGCAGAAGTCATAGTCATGAACCTGTATCTGCATCCCTCTTTCCATCCAGGGAAGAAGGTGATTGATGTGGCTGCAGGTTCCACCCACTGCCTGGCTCTGACTGAGGACAGTGAGGTTCATAGCTGGGGGAGCAATGACCAGTGCCAGCACTTTGACACCTTGCGTGTGACTAAGCCAGAACCCTCTGCACTGCCAGGACTGGATACCAAACACATAGTTGGAATTGCCTGTGGACCTGCTCAGGTACTGAGTAGATAGCTTGATTTGGTATTTTGTAGAATTTTGGTTTCCCATCTTTCTTTGCTAATATGTAGAAATAACATTGACTTATATGTGTAGTCCTTACATCCTCCAGTTGTTTAAAACTCAGTTATTAGTTGTAGGAGCTTCATTGTGATTCCTTAGGGTTTTCTTCCAAAACAGTTTTGTTTTCCAATATATATGCCTTTTATTTCTTTCCCTTGCCTTTTGGCGCTGGTCGAGACTTCCAGCTTGATGTTGAGTAAGAGTAGGGAGGGGGTGTATCCTTGCCTTGTTCCTGATTCTAGGGGGAAAGCATTCAGTCTTTTACCATTAACTCTGATGTTATCTGTAGAGTGTTTGTTTTGTTTTGTTTCCTTTAGTTTTGTTTTTGTAGATCTCTTATTGAATTAAGAAAGTTTCTTTTAACCCCTAGTTTTTTTGAAGTGTTTTTTCAATACTAAATGATGTTAAACTTCATCAAATGCTTTTTCTTCTCAAATGATATGATCATGTTTATCTTCTTTAGTCTGTTTATATAGTGGACTATGTTGATCAACTTTCAAATATTGGCCAAACCTTAGTTTCCGAGATAAGCCTCACGTGATCTGTCAGTTCTCTTCCACATACTGGTTGTTGTGATGCGGGGGTGGGGGGTGGGGGGGGAATTGTTCTTTTAAGAGCCACACCCAAGGCACTGAAGTTCCCAGGCTAAGGGTTGAATCAGACCTGCAGCTGCCGGCCTACACCACACCCGCAGCAATACCAAATCCAAGCCAAGTCTGCGACCTATACCACAGCTCACAACAATGCCAGATCCTTAACCCACTGAGTAGTGAGGCCAGGGATCAAACCCACGTCCTTATGGATACTAGTCCAGTTCAATACCACTGAGCCACAATGGGAACTCCCAGTTTGTGTGTGTGGTTTTTTTTTGTTTTTGTTTTTTTTTTGTCTTTTTGCTATTTCTTGGGCCACTCCCACAGCATATGGAGGTTCCCAGGCTAGGGGTCCAATCGGAGCTGTAGCCACAGGTCTACGCCAGAGCCACAGCAACGTGGAATCTGAGCCACATCTGCAACCTACACCACAGCTCATGGCCATGCCAGATCGTCAGCCCACTGAGCAAGGGCAGGGATCGAACCCGCAACCTCATGGTTCCTAGTCGGATTCGATAACCACTGTGCCACGACGGGAACTCCCTTTTTTTTGTTTTTTTTGTTTTTGAAATTTTATTTTTATTTTTTTTTACAGAATAAAATACATATATTTAAACACAGTTACATTCACATAGATTATTATATCATGGATCTTAAGAAACAGATTAAGTGACTCCCTCTGGAGAAGTGGAATGGAAAATATGCTGAGACAAATAGGAAATTTATTCTATACTTTATCCCATTTTGTATGGCTTTCATCTTTACTATTTAGTATTATCTATTACATTTCAATTTTTCTTTAAAAATTAGCATTATATTACAATTGTGTATATTATGCAACTAAAATTTAGAAAGAAGAAAGCCTTATATACCATTAAATATTTTATATAGCATAATAAAAAGAATAACTTAACTGGTAAGAATAACAAAAATAATACACCCTCTGAAAATAAGTAAAATATAAATTGGTTAAAAAACAGTGTAACTATATAAATATGTCCTCACAATTTGTTCCATCTTATTGATTCTTCAGTATGGGCATTACACCATTCTAGGTGATGTGATAAACAAGACTTTATAGACCTTACACTGTACCATGGAGAGAAATGGTTATTAATAATACAATTGTAGAACTGTATTATTTAATTGTACAGTTGCATTAGTTATAATTACCATAAATTCTTTGATGGGGAGGAAATCAGAATCAGATGTAGGAAGACTTCAGCATTCCAAGAATGGTGTCAAATGACCCCTTTCATGGTGGATTATGCACTTACTTACTATGAGATATATTTCTTCTCCAGAGATTCCTTGTTTGTGTATCCATTGTAGATTTTTGGTTTGCAGTTACTCTGAAGTTTTGTTGTAAGAGTCTCTATGTATATGAGATTGATTTAAGTTGTTGTTCTCTTAACTGGAAGTTCATCTCCAGTGTCCTGCATTTGTACCCACCTCTTCTCATGATTTCTGATTTTGGTGGTATAATTGTGCATGGATGATTTTGTATCTTTACTGTATGTATACCTTTACTGGTGAGCCTTGTCATTTGTGGCATTTTTGTTCCCTGTTGCTGTCTTGTCTTTTCTGCCTAGAGAAGTTCCTTTAGTATTTGTTGTAAGGCTGGCTTAGTGTTGCTGAATTCTCTCAGCTTTTGCTCATCTGTGAAGATTTTGCTTTCTCCTTCAAATCTGAATGAGAGCCTTGCTGGGTAGAGTAATCTTGGTTGGAGGTTTTTTTCCCTTTCATCACGTTAAGTATGTCATGCCACTCCCTTCTGGCCTGCAGAGTTTCTGCTGAAAAATCTGCTGATAACCTTATCGGGGTTCCCTTGTATGTTACTTGTTTCTTTTCCCCAGCTGCTTTCAAGATTTTCTCTTTGTCTTTAATTTTGGTCAGTTTGATTAATATGTGTCTCGGTGTATTCCTCCTTGGGTTTATTTTATATGGTACTCGTTGTGCTTCCTGGATTTGAGTGAGTGGTTGCTGTCCCATGTTAGGGAAGTTTTTGGCTCTGATCTCTTGGAATATTTTTTCTATCCCCTTCTCTCTCTCTTTTCCTTCTGGCACCCATATAATACGGATGTTGGTGCGTTTCATGTTGTCCTAGGGTTCTCGGAGACTCTCTTGTTTTCGATCTTTTTTCTCTTTTCTGTTCCGCATCCGTAATTTCTACTAATCTGTCCTCCACCTCACTTATTTGTTCTTCTGCCTCCTGTATTCTGCTGTTAGCTGCTTCTAGTGAATTTTTTATTTCAGTGATTGTATTTTGCATCTCTTCTTGTTGAAGTTTTATATCTTGTATCTCTTTGGTCAGTGTTTCCCATAAGTTATCCATCTTTGCCTCCAGTTTATTTCCAATGTCTTGCATCATCTTCAGCATCAGCAATCTAAAGTCTTTTTCCTGGAGGCTAAGAATCTCCTCATTACTTAGCTGATTTTCTGGGGTTATTCCTTTCTCCCTCATCTGAGTTCTAGTTCTCTGTCTTTTCATTTTTAAAGGTTTTTTGGTGTGGTGACCTTTTTACAGATAATAGAGTTGTAGCCTGTCTTACTTCTGGTGTCTGCCCCCCTTGTGGCTGAAGTCAGTATGGGGGCTTGCTGTAGGCTTCCTGATGGGAGGGGCTGATGCCTGCCCACTGGTAGGTGGAGCTGATTCTAATCCTTCTGGTGGGTGGGGCTTAGTCTCTGGATGGGTTTAGAGGCAGCTGTGTGCCTGAGGGGTCTTTAGGTAGCCTGTTTACTCGGGGGTGGGGTTGTGATCCCACATGGATTGTTGTTTACCTTGGAGCGTCTCAGCACTGACTGATGGGGTGGGGCCAGATTTTCCCAAAATGGCCATCTCCAGAGAAAGGCACTCTGCTGAATATTCCCAAGAGCTTTGTTTTCAACGTCCTTCCCTCACAACAAGCCACATTCACCCCTTTTTTTCCAGGATGTCCTCCAAGAACCTCAGTCAGGTTTGACCCAGATTCCTACGGAGACCTCGCTTTGCCCTGGGACCCAGTGCACATGAACGTCTGTGTGTGCCTTTTAAGAATGGGGTCTCCGTTTCCCCCAGTCCTGTGGAGCTCCTGTGCACAAGCCCCACTGGCCTTCAATGCCAGATGCTCCAGGGGCTCTTTCTCCCAGTGCTAGATCCCTGCAGGTGAGAGTTTGATGTGTGGCTCAGAGCTCTCACTCCTGTAGGTGCGTCTCTGTGAACCAGTTAGTTTTCAGTCTGTGGAGTTTCCCACCTGGGAGGTATGGGGTTGTTCAAATCGTGAAATCGCTCCTCCTACCTCTTGATGTGGCCTCCTCTTTTTCTTTTGGAATAGGGTATCTTTTTTAAGGTCTCTGGTCCATTTGGGTGGAGATTGCTCAGCCTTTAGTTGTGAATTTTGTTGTTTTTAGGAGAGAAGTTGAGCTCCAGTCCTTTTATTCTGCCATCTTAATCCTCTCAGTTTGTGGTTTTTTCATACTGTCTTGTCTAACTTTTTATCAGGGTAAAACTGGCCTCATAAAGAGTGTTGGCAAGTATTCCTTCCTCTTCTTTTTTCTGGAAGGGGTTGTATAGAATCAGTGTCATTTCATCTTTAAATTGTTTCTGTCTCAGCCTGGAGATTTCTTTTTCAAAACATTTTTAACTACAAGTTCAATTTTTTACATATAGATGTTCAAAATATTTCTTCTGGCTCGATTTTCCTGGTTTGTGGCACAGAAGATTTTCTGGTTTGTTGCATCTTGTCTAAGTTGTCCAGTTTTTATGTATAAAAGTTTTCCTTATCAGAGCTATAGCCACCAGTCTACAGCATAGGCACAGTAGCATAGGATCCGAGCCATGTCTGTGACCTACACCACAGCTCATGGCAACGCTGGATCCTTAACCCACTGATTGAGGCCAGGAATCAAACCCACAACCTTATGGTTACTAGTTGGGTTTGTTAACCCCTGAGCCACGACAGTAACTCCTTTTCTTAGTTTCTTTTAAGAGGAAGCTTAGGTTGTTGATTTTAGACATTTCTTCTTTTGTAATATATAAGTATTTGATGCTATACATTTTCTTCTTAGCAGTGCATT